>NW_004955493.1:74258-125275 GCF_000276665.1 Chinchilla lanigera | reverse complement strand
TGGTGGCTCACACCTGTAACCCCACCACTTGAGAGGTTGAGGTAGGAGGATTGCCATGAGTTTGAGGCTAGCCTGGGGTACATAAGCAAGTTCAAGGCCAGCCTGCACTACACAGTAAACTCTGTCTCAAGAAAAAAAAAAAAAAAAGAAAGAAAGAGGAAGAGAGAAAGTAGAGAAGGGAAAAGAAAGTGAAGCTTCTTGTAAGAGGAGGGACAGTGAGTGACAGAGTATCATTATATACATAAAACAAAGCAAATGCAGCAGACTGTTAATAAAAGATGATCAAGCTAGGCATGGTGGCACACTCTTGTAATCCCAGGACTCAGGAGGCTGAGGCAGGAGGATTGCTGTGAGTTCAAGGCCAGCCTGGTCTATACAGCAGGTTCAAGGCCAGTTTGAACTCTATAGTGAGACTCTGCCTCAAAAAAAAAAAAAGAAAAAAAGAAAAGAAAAGAAAAGGAAAGAAAAGAGGTGATCAAATAATTTCTTGGAGAAATTGTAACCTTTTTTTTTTTTTTTTTGGTACCAGAAATCGAACTCAGGACTTTGCACTTGCCAAGTCACTGAGCTATATCCCCAGCCCAATTTCTTCAAAATTCAAGAAAGTTTTCTGTAAGTTCAAAATTATTCCAAATAAAATGTTTAAAAAAATACAGATCTTCTGGATATGACATAATAACTTCATGTTTTTGATGTAATCCGTTTTACACATACAGCAATGACAATCAAATATAGAAAGAAAAAAACAAAAGGATGTATTTAGCCTCACAACCAAAATAAACATTTCCATAAAGCAGAAACAAAACAGAAATTTAAAGTAGTGTGCAAGGCCAAGTCATAAGCCTGCAGGGGCTTGGAAGCAGACATTGGCAGCTGGCAGTTCTGCTCCTATGAAGTAAATGGTACTTAAAGCCCTGTATACAGAGATAGTAGCCAGACTTGCTGGTTGTAGCAGGGATGCTGATGAAAAAAGCTTGATATCTACATGGCATGCAAAAGACTACATTACCCTCTGTTCTGAATGCAACCTACAAAGTTATAGTAGGTCACTCACCTCTTTATTTGAAAGGCACTTAATAGTTTCACAGTTTCCATAAGAAGAAAGTTTAGTAGTAGCATCTGTCTCCTGTGCCACAAAAAGGAGCTTCTGACCCATTGAGTTTAAGCATTCTAAAATACTGCAAAGTAGTAGAAGACGTCAGGTAAGAATAATTTTTTATAGCCTGGCAGTTATTTCTGTATCTACACTGTCTAATATGGTAGCTACAACACGTAGGTATCTAAATTATAGTAAACATTCAATCCCTCAATTGTACTAGTTGTATGTGATTAGTAGTTACAACACTGGATAGCACAGATACAGAACATTTTCATCATTTTTTTTTAGTTTTTTTTGAGACAGGGTCTCACTATGCAGTTCAAACTGGTCTTGAGCTCACTTTGTAGCACAGGCTGGTTTTGAACTCACAATGATCCTCCTGCCTCAGCCTCCCAAGTGCTAGGATTACAGGCGTGCGCCACCATGCCTAGTTCATTTTCATCATTGCAGACAACTAAATTGGATAGTATTGCTGTAACAAGGAGGGGAAAGATAAACAAGAAATATGCCCAAAGCTCTCTATCAAAGTTTAGGTCAGATTTAAGGATCTGATATATTCATTATGGTCTAGAGTCACATCCTTTTTGAGCCTGTTTTGCAGTTTTGTTTGTTTGCTAGTTTTTTCCAATTTGGGCAATATGTCAAGGGTGCAGATCAATTCTTCTAACCAAAATACCAACAAGTCTACCATCTTCTCCAGTGTTATTTAGTTTCAAAATATCCCAGTCTCAGCCAGGCGTGGTGGTGCATGCATGTAATCCCACTACTCAGGAGGCTGAGGCAGGAGGATCTTTGCGAGTTAGAAACCAGCCTAGGCTACATAAGTGATCTCAAGGCCAGCCTGAACTGCACAGCGAGACCCTGTCTCAAAAAGACCAAAAAAGAAAAAAAGTTAGAAATTAAATGCCCCATTTGCTTTTGCTCCTGTTCAGAACTGAAAAACTGGGCTAGGGATGTAGCTCAGTGGCATAAGTGCCTGTCTGGCAAGCACAAGGTCCTGAGATCGATTCCTGGTACCAAAAAAAAAGAAAAGAAAATAGAACTGAAAAACATTACCTTGTGTTTGGGTGCTGAACTTCTGTTCTGTTTCTCGGCTTTTGGCCTGCTGTTTGCAGTTTTTGGTGACTACCTAGAGACTCTAGATTGAGTTCTGCAATCTAGAAGAAAATAAAGTGGTAAAAATCATCAAATTTGTTACAAAGCATTTGATATTAAAAGAAATAAAAAACAAAACCTATTCAAGTGGTGTTACCTGATTCTTCAGGCCATGGCTTTGCCATTGCAATAGTCCTGGCTGGCTTCAGTAGTTACCAGCTGGTTTCTGGCAGCTTATCCAAGAATGGTAATCTGTTACGAGCTACTTACATAGTTACATGAATATGGAAAAGGGATGAGCAAAAAAGGGATGGGAATTTTGGCATATCATTCCATACTCAAATCACCTAAAATATAGTTCTCTGCAAATGTACAATTGTGGGAAATAATAAAACAATAGCTTTTATAGTAACATCAAAAAAGACATTAGTTTAATTATAAAAAATATGAAATGTCTATTCCAATTGATCTCTCTTCTGTGAAATGGGAGTCTACTTGGGAGCTGTGATGCAGAAAATGAAATACAAAAAGCTTTTTTTCTGAACTACGGATTTAGACCCAAGACCTTATACATACTACTATACTTGCTGTACACTGAGCCTGAGCTACATCCCCAGCTCTTTTTATTTTGAGACAGGGTCTAAGTTGCCCAGGCCAGCCTCAAAACTGGCAGTCCTACTGCTTCAGACTCTCCCAAGTAGCTGGGCTCACAGGTATGCACCACCACACCCAGCTCACAATTACTTTTTTTTAAAAAAACTTCTACAGAGTTACAGAAAAGTTACAAAGACCATACAGAGTTCACATATATCATACAGACATTTTCTCATTAGTAATAGAGTAATTTGGTATTTGTCACAATTAATGAGCCAATATTGATACATTAATATTAACTAAAGTCCATGTGTAACTCAGATTTCCTTACTTTTTATCAAAGTATGATATAATTTTCAGTGTAAACCATGTTCTCAAAATATGGACTGAGCATATTTGAGGGTTCCAGAGACCGTTTCAGAATGATGTCTTCTTTTCCCCAAATGCACAACTCAACAGATTGAATATAAAATCAGATACAAAAACAGCCAGGCGTGGTGGTCCCCATCTGTAATCCCAGCACTAGGGAGGCTGAGGCAAGAGGATTGCTACAAGTTTGAGGCCAGCCTGGGCTACAAAATGAGCTCAAGGCCAGCCTAAACTGCATAGCAAGACCTTGTCTCAGAAAGACAAAACAAAACAAAAAAACCCCTGCTTCTACTAAGTGAAACATTAAAGAAATTCACAAAGTATGTAAAACAATGATATTCTTTCCACTGATTTTTTAAAAAATGTTATGCCATATCCACAAAAATAAATTTTGTTAACATGAGATTATTTGATATTTTAAAGAAATCAAGATATTAAAAGTATGATTCTCATATTTAATTTCTAATATGGTAAATGTTGGTAGATGTGAGCCACATACACAAAATCCCACTGAGGGTGAAGAAGTCCTGAGACCAGAAGGTTCTCAGCACCTACGATGGTTTCGAAAGGAGCTAAGCCATAGATACCTTTCCTAAGTCATGTTTCACTAGCTGACAGCCGCACCCATTTGTGAACACATTCTATGCCTGCTTTGTACCATAATGGCAAGTTGAACAGTTATGATAGAGACAATACAGCCTGCAAATCCTACAGTATTCATTATCTGGCCTTTATTTTTAAAAAAACAAAGTATAGTAAGTCTGGAGTGGAGCAGAAACATGCTTTGGAATCTGACAAACCTGGATTTAAATAAATTTTAGGTCCAGTTGATTAATAGTAGGACCCCAGATAAGTCATCTAAGCTTTCAAAACCTTAGAATGCTCAGATATAAAATTGGCTGCTATGAGGATTAAATAGCAATTAAAACAGTAGGCTCAGAAAGAGCTCAGTATATGGCAACTATTTTTTCTTCATGCCCAAATAAGATCTGAGAATGTCAGTGTAGTACAATGTCTTTCTACCACAATGACACAAAGCAGTATTCTGGCTTTAGTTACTATTCTATATGGATGTTTTATTTCATGATATAGTTAATTTACTTCATAATATGATGAAACTTATGCTGTGGGACAATCTAATGCATTGTAATAAAACCTTTCAAAAATTCTATCCTCTTCAATATCCCCCTTATATGTTATTCTAATTAATACCCACTGAACTACTACTGAAACAAAGGTGCCCCCATCACAAAAGAACAGAAATCGATGTAGAATTTTAATTATTACAGTTATTAGCATCAGCTATAAAGCTAAATGTGGTGTTTAATGTATTCAAGGCACTGTGATAAGAGCTCATTTACCCCTACCAAAATCCCAGAGAACTATATTCCCATTTTATAGATTTAGAAACAAGTTTTTCAAAGAAATTGCCTAGATTCAGCTGGACTTCAAGGCCTATATTTGAAAACTGATAAGCTCAATTTCAGAGACTACTCAACCACTATATTATCCTAGTTAGATGGGTCTTAATTCCAAATGTGAGCTCAGCTTCAATCATATTCTCACTTTTATAAAGAAAGATAACAACATAAGATGATGATTTGCGATTGTCTGATCTGGTCCCATAATTTTTGTTTTTTGTAGTTTTGAGACTACGTAGTCCAAGCTAACCTCAAACTCACAGCAATCCTCCCATCTTAGCCTCGTAAATGCTGGGATTGTAGGTGTGCACTACCATACCCAGCTATGTTCCCGTAATATTAAAGGCAAACACACTGGTCAAAGATACTAACCTTCTTTGGACCATACTTAAGGAAATACTGAGCCAATTCAAGGGCCGTTCTAGCATCTTCTGTGGCATCATGACCAAGCCTGTTTGGACGATGTATATCTTTCCTGGAAAGTCAAGGTAAAATTGACATACCTAGCAACATTTTTGATGATAAGCTCTGTCAACCACGTCAAATGTCCTAGTTAAACATAAAGTTTCAACACTGTGATAAACAGTGTTCTAGTTAAACATAAAGTTTCAAGATTGTGATGGATTCACATCACAATCAAGAATCTTTTATTGTGGCTAACTGCCAGACCCTAAGAAATGTGCTGAAGATACAGAATAACTAGGAATGGTTTTGTCCACAGCAAGCATATCATCCTAACAAAAGGCTATGCAACAGTAAGTCTGTAGCTCACTTCTCAGCCATTATTTCTTAGCTCTAAAAGCTATTGAAAGCTATTGAAATTTTCTGTTCACACACAAGTATCTAAATGTACTTAAGTTCTTTTTGTTTTCAAAAAACTTATATCATTTGTGTCTATATGAATATCTAAATTAATCCATATCATATCATTTCAATATCTAGGAAAGCCATTTTATTCTAAATATTATCCTACTAAAGTCTCTATACTAGTAAACACAGATCTTCTGAACAACAAAGTGTTCAATAATATAACCATAATTTATTTAACCAGTTTTGTAGAATACTTCCAGCTTTTTCTATTTTGAACTATGTTACAGTGAACATCTTTGTATGTACAAACAGGATATATTTAATATAGGTATATTGTATTTTGAAATTTTGGCTAACTAACTTTTCTAGCCTTTGTTATCTGGTTCTGTTCATCAAGCCCTTTCTCTATTCCCATATTTCTTCATTTCACAAGAAATAAAAGGAATCATGTCTACAAACTAACAGGGAGAGCAAGACCCTGAATTTTGCAATATGTATTAAATTAGATACCACATGCCAACTTACGTGCAATTATCAGGACAGTAGTATAATATGTAAATAAACCTACCCCAAAATAGCTTTGGCTAAGAATTTTAGCTTAAATCTTCTGCCCTTTTCTCTGACATAAAGCAATGAGGTATCAATAACATATGGATGTATCATCTGAGGGGAAAGAGAATATAGAGTGAGTAGCATCTTATGCAAAAGGAAAAATTAAATTGGGGGTAGAGGAGTTCAAGGCTTTAGATTTGAGATAAATGGAATTGCATTTGTATTAGAAAAGCAAAGTCTTAAATCAGATACGCACTTTCAATGCTCTGAGATCCAAGTCTAGCAAATGTCCCACTAACACAGCATCAGGAGGAAGCAGTGTTCTTAATTGCCTCTGTACATCTTTGAGTTTGGTTGTCACTGAGTTAAGAATAGTCTTTGTGATTCCTGAAAAGCTTTCAATAAAAAAGACAAATGGACAGGCCATAATATTAAAAAGGTTTCCTTCCTGGAAAGTTCTGTAAGAAGAGAAATAATGTATACTTTGTGTAGAAAAAGTTGAAAATACAAATAAGCATAAGAAATTAAAAAGTGGTCATAATCTCATCATCCAGAGATGATCATGTTATTCTAGTAAATATCTTTCCTTTTTTTCTTTTATTTTGAAACAGGGTTTGGCTAAATTGCCCAGGCTGAAGTTGAACTTGTGATACTCCTGCCTCAACATCTTCCCACCCTGCCAATTGGTTGGAATTACAGGTGTGGGTTACCACATCCCACCTTCTTATAGTAACACATTTTTATAATAACACAACCATAATACACATGCTGCTTTACCACATGATTTTGTCTCTTTCAATATATCATAAGTATCCTTATTAGTAGCTACACAGTAGTCTATTATATGGATATAACTTTTCAATCTTCTATTTTCAGATATTTATATTCCCTCATTTTGTAATACTAAGACAAATACACTTGTACATACTTCTCTACACACATGACTACTACTTAAAAATACATCTAAGGGTTAGTGTTAGAGCTCAGTGGCATAGCACCTGCCTGCCTGGCAAGTACAAAGTCCTGAGTTTGATTCCCCCGAAAAAAAGGAATACTATCTTAGAGCCAGGTGTGGTGGCGCATGCCTGTAATCCCAGCACTTGGGAGGCTGAGGCAGGAGGATCGTTGCAGCTTCAAGAACAGCCTGGGATACAAAGTGAGCTCGAGGCCAGCCTGAACTGCACAGAAAGACCCTGTCTCCAAAAAAAAAAAAAAAAAAAAAAAAAAAAAAAAGACTACTGTCTTAATTATCAAGTCTGCTAACAGAACAGTCTATATCACTGTCAGGATTTCTCTGTGTAAGCATGAATCTATAGGTATAACTTCAATAGACTGAAACAGTAATGTTTCAATCATGTTTTCTTTGCATATCATTGCGTGTACATTTTAAAATTACAGGATAATCTTTGGGAAAACAGGCTACAATTTAGAGCTTCTAATTTCTATTACAGAAAAGAGTAGTTTTGGTTTTTGAGGTCAATGCAGATTAAGCACTAATATCATTTAACTGTCAAGTACCACCCTACAGATTTTCAGATGAGGTCTTACCAGAAAGCAAAACTTCCTTCCAGCTGTTTGGCAGTTGCTAGATAATGAATACAAATGGGGAATTCTAGGACAAGGCAGATAATATTCTGCTGACTTAGTATCACAAGAAGATTAGCAAATACAAAAGGGCAAACACTATACACTAACATTGTGCAATTTGAGTACTAAGATGTAACCAGGTGTTGCACCAGCCTTTTCTTTGATAATATATAGGTAGGTAAAACCTAAGTAAGCAGAAGCTGTGGGCTTTTCCTGTTAAATCTTACTCCATGATACTTCCAACAGGTCCATGAAGAGCTTAAGGTGATGTGAAAAATACCTGGTGAGGTAGTCCACGATCTTGTCATCAGGTTTGACCAGTTCATCCATAATACAGCAGCCCCCTTCAGCTACCAGTGAGATGCGTGTCACTTCTCTCCCCTTGGATGTGAGGCACTGAAACACCACGATACAGTCAGTCTGCTGAACTGTGAAAGCTACTGCTTCCTCTGATTATCCACAATAAGTGGTTTGCCACCTACTCTCAAGTACCAAACTCGGTGGAGCAACAGCAAACATGTTTGCTTCCTATAGGATCTAGTATGAATGAAATGTTCTAGACTGCTGACTGCTATACTTAAGGGAAGCAACACAGATCAACTTCTACGGGAAATGATATCCTCAAGGAAGATGAATGGAAAAAAATCTCAATCATAATTGTATCTCCATGTATGCATGGAGTGTACTTTATGGTAAGTACCAGTAATAGGTAACTTTTATTAAGCATACTCTAACCTTGTGAGGTAGCCTTTATTATTAACCCCACCTTTACAGAAAGAGAAGCTCTGTGTGTCAGTCTCTAAAACTTAAGCTTTTAGCCAATCTATTAAGAAGTAAGAGCTGGGCATGGTGGTACATGCTTGTAATCCCAACACTCAGGAGGCTGAAGCAGGAGGATTGCTGCAAGTTTGTGGCCATCCTGGGCTACATAGTGAGTCCAGACCAGCCTGAACTTCATAGCAAGACCCTGTCTCAAAAAAAAAAAAGAAAAAAGAAAAAGAATTAAGGAACTGATTGTTGAGTACTGAGAGAAGATACACTGTCTTTAAAAAAAAGATTTGCTAAACTTGGGCAAAGAAAGACACAAAGAATGATAGAGCAGGGAAATCCTGCTTTTGATTATCAATGTATAAAATTAAGGTAAACCAATGGTAATTAAGGCAATCTTCACGGCACTAGTAACTACATACTTATTCAAAAGATAGGAGTAAACTTTTAATATTATGTAAAGACTTGATTAAACACAATAACTAGTTAGAAAATTTATATGCTTATTCTTTGTCTACAACACAAATCCAAAGTTTCTAAAGTGTGAGTAGAAGAGCCTACTTTCAGCTACTGAAACTGAACAATGAAACTGAATGCACTGGTTTAGAAGACTCAAGAAATCACCTTCCACTAAATACCAGTTTGCAGCATTCCAGCTGAAAAATCATGAGTACCACTTACTATTTCACAGTCAAGTCCAAAGAGAGGACTGTTGTCTGTTACAAAACCATTACATTTGGTAGGTATAAAGTTTTCATAGTCAGGAAAACCTAGGAGGAAAAAAGGGAATAAAATATTTACCTTCAGAACTAGAGATGGTAAACATCACTCAGACTCATCCAGGGAAACTGAAATACCATTTGTTAGTTATCTTTTCTAGGTTAGTTACTTCAAAAATAGAGGCAATCTCTGTCCTTTGGTTTTTCTGCATCTACTTGTTTTATATTCTGAAAAGCCAAATGTGATGGTGCACACTTATAATTCTGCACCAAGGAGGCTAAGGCAGGAGGACTGCCATGAGTTTAAGACAAGGCTCGGCCACATAGTGAGTTCAAGGCTAGCCTGAACTACACTGTGACACCCTGTCTCAAAAAACAAAACAAAACAAAACAAAAAAACACCTGAACAAATAAGGGGAGCTTCCTGTTATAAGCCCTGGACTTCCTGATAGTTACCAAGTAATAACTTTTCCTCCTTATCAGAAGGGAAATTACAACAAAATTATGTCTAAATCCAAAATGAATGGATTATTTCCATCTAGGCACCAAGAGAGAATGAATAAAGTATACATGACTACATGTGGCATTTTTCTTTCCCAAATAAAGCAAGAGAAAGTAGGAAAGAGATTCCACCATAGTAGACATCTAAAACAATTGTAGGGTAGACAGAAAGTAGGAGTAATAATGTTCACGATGTGCACACCTCCACCTAATTCTATCTTGAGAGTTCTCTGAAGTCTCTATTCAGAAATTTATGTACATTTTTTTGAATCATAAACTAAAAGTTCCCTACCGTGGCTCAACTACAGGTTTAGGGCACTCCTTCCATTGCATACTCTAAGTCAGTGATGGCAAACCTTTTAGAGCTTTCAATGATCAGAAACAGCCCACTGTGGTACATGTGCTGTAGGTTTGCCACCACTGCCGTAAGTCAATAAACAGGCATATTTAGCTCAATGACATAAAACGTTTGAATCACTGACGATTTCTACCTTTAGACGAAAGCGAAGAAGCAAAGCTAATATGGAGATATCATTTGAAAGAAACAAAGGGGAACATGAAAACTTTTGGCCAATTGCTATCACCTGATACCTTAGAATTTCCAACTGACTGCAATTAAAGGAATCAAACTATGATCTAATCCAGAAAAGAAAGGCACTCCCAAATCTGGGAAATATTGTATTTGCTACTCACCCTATTTGTACTATTAGTGGCATTAAAAACAAACAAAATTACTAACATTTTAAAAGTATTTATGTGTCAGATACATTCTTTTTTTTTGGTACCAAGAATCAAACTCACCTCAGGCATTGTGCCACTGAGCTATATCCCTGGCCCTGTGTCAGATACATTCTAAGCACCTTTTGTTTTCCCCAGTAATGGAGGTTGAATCCAAGGCCTTCACGCTGAGTTACATCCCCAGCCCGCTTTTGTAATTTTATTTTGAGAAAGGGTCTTATTAAGTCACTAAACTGCCTTGGCTAGGCTCCAACTTGTGAGCCTCAGCCTCTTAGAGTGCTAAGATTACAGCCATGAGCCACCATGCCCAGTTGCTATGCACCTTTTGTCCATTAATTATTTAATCTTTATGGCAGTCCTGATATAGGGACTAAATTTTAACTCCATTTTACAAATGACTTCCTTTATTTTAAAAGGAAATGTGTAAAGAATGCATATATTTGGGAGGCTGAGGCAGGAGAATTGCTGTGAGTTTGAGGCCAGCCTCAGCTACAAAGTGAGCTCAAAGCCAGACTGAACTGCATAGTGAGACCCTGTCTCAAAAAGACAAAAAAACAAAGAACAAAAAACAAAGCACTAATAACTCAGTAATAAAAAGACAGCCCAATTAAAAGATAGACAAAGGCTTGGATGGTGGCATATGCCTATAATCCTGGGACTCAGGAGGCTGAGGCAGGAGGATCATCATGAGTTCAAAGCCAGCTTGGACTATATAGCAAGACCCTGTCTCAAAAACCAAAAAATAAAACAAAAAACAGAAATAGACAAAGGATCCAAATAGACATTTTGCCAAAGATAGTCAAATGACCAAGAAACACATGAAAAGATGCTTAAAATCACTAGCCATAAGAAAAATGCAGATCAAAAGCATGAGACACCACTTCACTACCACCTAACATGGAAAGACAGATGATAAGTGTGGTTGGTAAGGATGTGCAGAAACTGGAACCCTCAACGTTGTTCATGTGAATGTAAAATGTGGCAGTGGCTTTAGTAAACAGTCTAACAAGTTTTTAAGAAGTTAAACTCCAGTTATCATATGACTTGATAACTGCACTTTCCTAAGCATATATCTAAGAGAAATGAGAACACACGTTCACACAAAACACTTGTACTCCAGTGTTCACAGCAGCATTAGTCATGACCAAAAAGTAGAAACAATCCTAATGTCCATTACCTGATGATAAATAAAATATAAAATGTTCATACGCAGACTATCATTAGGTAGTGAAAATGAATTAAGTACAATACAACCTATAGCATGAATGAACCTTGAAAACACTACGCTAAGTAAAAGAAGTCAGTTTTGTTGTTGTTGTCGTTTTGTTTTTGTTTTTTTGTGAGTCAGAGTTTCATTATACAGTTCAGGCTGACCTTGAACACACTATGTAGCCCAGACTGGCCTTGAACTCAGAGCAATCCTTCTGCCTCAACCTCCTGAATGCTGGGATTACAGGTATATGCCACCATACCCAGCAAGAAGCCAGTATTAAGAGATCACATATTTCATGATTCCATTATATTCAGAATAGGTAAATCTATAGAAAGTAGATTAATGATTGCCTAAGGCTAAAGGAACTATAGGGAAATGATAATACAGTATTTCTTTGAGGGTGATCAAAGCATTATAAAATTGACTGTAGTGATGGCTATACCACTCTGTGAACATATTAGAAAATAATGAATGATATACTTTAAATGAGTGAATTATATGAAATGTTAGATCACAAAATTCTTTGCTGAAAGTTGAAATTTAATCATCACTGCTATAATTAACAGGTAACAAATAAACTAAAACCAAAGCATTCCCATTAAATTCTTGATATATATGTAACTGATCAAGACTCTAAGCCAACGGTGGCAAACCTATGGCATGTGTGCTGCAACAGGCTGTTTGTTGCCACTGAAAGTTCTGAAAGGTTCGCCATCACTGCTCTAAGTCAGTACCTGCTCTGACTTGTTAAACAAATGGAGATTGTTAAAGAAATGGAGATTGGCATGGGGGGGCATTAAAAGTGTTAGACAAGTGTTAAAACGTTAAAGACATTATTGATTCTTTTTAATATACTAAGAAGGTAAAAGAAAATAAAATGCAAAGGAATAAAAGGGAGTAACCTCATTAAATAGTTTAATACTATTTAGGATTATGTTCATGTACTATTTAAAAAGATCACTTTACCAATCATGCTGTACATCTCACACACTGGAAAACAATGCATTTCAAATACTCCTTCATTAATAGAAGATGGAATAATAACTATTAGGAAAGCAGCCAGAAAAATGAATTTTCAACCATATTTAAATAAACAGTTAAGTATTCTTACATTGTTAGCAACATTAGATGATGTCTAAACTAACCTTGTAATGGAAAGCGAAACATTTTCATTTCTTCCATTGTTAGAAGGCATCGGGTCAAGCCTACTTTATCAGAGCCATACTTTTGAATGATGGGGTCATCATGCAGGTTGATGTTGGCTTTTGAACTAGTAGAAGGTAAAGATCCTATAACAAGAAAGACAACTGAATATATACATATATTAGAATGCATTTGTAAGAATTTCAGAAGACATAACTCTTAATGTGTGGGGTCTTGCAATCTAATATAGTTTTAAGAACACAAAGAGAATAGTAAAGAGAGAGAAGGAAGAATATATTTCAGGTTGGAGTGGTGAGAGATACTTCAAGAAAGTAAAAGATTAGTGGAATCTTGAGGAAAAGGCAGAATTTAGATAGCTGGTGTGTGAGAACTGTCCCTTATAGGGCCTGCCATTCCCAACAGCTCATTTTAACTAAATCAATACCATTCCTAACCACCTACTCAAGCATCCTGTCCCTTAACCAGCAACCATCAGTGTTTGGATTAAGGGTGTGGACCTAGATAAAAAGGGACTCATCTACAGAATGAATAATGATACTCCTTGTCAAGACGGAACAATGGAATTAGCTCCATTGCTCATACTGCCTGCTTCCAGAATTTTAACTAGAAAATAAGCTGGTGAGCACACTTGTGATCCTAGCACTGTGGAATACTGAGGCAGGAGGACTGCAAGTATGAGCACAGCCTAGGCAACAAGAAAAACCCTGTTTCAAAATAAAAAATAAAAGGGCTGGGGATATAGCTCAGTGGAAGGCTTGATAGAGAGTAGAAAAAGAAAAAAGACCTAAAATAGAATGTAGAAAACATGGATGAGAGAGAACAAAAATAAATTAGAGACCAGTATGTGTGGTAGGTTGAAGTCTTAACTGTAGTCCATCACTCAATACATAATGGGGAGCAAGAGAAAATTCCTGAGAAGGGAAGTGACAGAAGAAAGAGTATTTTAAGAAAGATCAACCTCAAATATTAGTGGAAAATGAAGTACAGTGAAACTAGAAAATATTTTTGCAGGACTGGGGATATAGCTTAGTGGCACAGCATCTGCCTGGCAATCATGAGGTCCTAAGTTGGATTCCCAGTACCAAAAAGAAAAGTGTTTTACAAAAGAATTATGACTAGATACTGGGATAAGATGGTGGAAGGAATAAAGGAAAAGGGATATATCAAGAGAAATAAAAGAAAAACTGGTACAGTGTAGTGACAAAACAATTCAGTTAAAAGTATTTATTTATGACGGCTTATTATATGTTTGGCAATGCTCTAGTCATTAGGGATTCCTTAATCAACAAAACCACAAAATTTTCTAAGAAGTTCAATTCTAGGTGAGAAGACAGACAGTAAACAAGCATTTAATATAGCAGATGGATATAAGAGCTACAAAGAAAAGTAATGGAGGAAAAAGAGGATAGGGATTCCTACAGCAGGAAATGGTTTACAGGTCATGTTTACACAGAGTGATCATGAAAGATCTCTGACAAAGTGGCTTCTGAATAGGGACTTAGAAAAACAAAGGGAATGAGACTGAGGATAGACAAAAGAAAATAATTCTAAAATTCAAAACTAACATCTTAAAGGAAAGTATACTAACAGAAGGGATCTACAGAAGGAAGCCCATTATTTGTGAATGAAAAAAAATGTTTTTAGCTATGCTAAGGATAAGGGGACAGTGGAATAACTAAGCAATAATATCCAAAGGCAACTGAAAATACAGACCTACAACCTGCAAAATCAGATTGAGAGATAAAGAAATAGGTGTCATCTATGGTAGGTAAAGTTGGGAAAAACAAATGAAGACTCCAAAGGCAGATCAGAGTGTTACAGACTATGCCTTGGAGATTTGGTAATTAAAATGGAAGACGATGCAAAGTCCTTAAGAGGATAAAGAAGTAGTCATAACCTCTGGCTTGTAAATGCCTACAGAATAAAACCCTAAGTCCTTATGCTCTGCATTCAAAGCCTGTAGGATGTGGCATTAATTTGCCTCTCTAGCCTCAACTCTCACCACTACTTTCTCCTGTTGCCCTCAGCATTCCCAACAAGCTATATTCTTCAGCCATGGCTTTTTCCTTGTCTTTCACAGCTCAACCCTTTACTTGAACCTAAAATCTAATGATAACTATTCTGTCACTTACTGAAAGGTAAACAGATAAAAACAGTACATAAACTGAACACAGCTACAGATCAAATATGGGCACCTATTGGAAGGAGAGGGGAATAATGGAAAAGTGGGAAATTAAAAGATGCTGCTGAGACAAAGGATGACAGGAAGCACTGTTCTAAATAGAAAGGAATAACTATTACTCCTTACTTTTTCATATTGCTTTAGTACAATTTTGTTTGGTTGGTTAGATGGTTTTTTGAGACAAGGTCTCACTATGTACTTCAGGCTGGCCTTGAACTTACCATATAGCACAGGCTGGCCTCAAACTCTCAGGGAGCTTCCTGCCTCAGCCTCCCAAGTGCTAGCCACCACACTCAGCTGCTTTAGTGTAATTAAACAATTATTACTTTTCTTTTTTAACAGTATTAGGGATTGAACCCAGAACCTTTGTACTGAGCAACATCCCTAGCCCCTTTTTTATTTTTCATTTGAGACAGAGTCTCCCTAAATTGCTCAGGCTGAGCTCAGACTTGGAATCCTCCTTCCTCAGCTTCCCAGGGTACTAAGATTACAGGTGTGCACTACCATACCCAGCTATTAAATGGTTTCTGAGACATGAACCCTGCCTGTGGATTATGCTAACCTCTCTGGGTACCTGCCAATTTTTCCTTTTAAGAAAATTACTTTTCTGCTTAAATTAGTCAGCATTGAATTTGTTGCTTACAATAAGTAAATGTGACTCATAAACTTGGTAATGACCTTATCCATAAAATCAATGGACAAAGCATCAAACCATTCAGTCTTACCTTCACTGGTCTTGGGCAGATCTCCAGCTTTTTTTTTTTGCAGGCCAATGATATCAGCTAGAAAACTGGATGATGGAGGAGGCAAGCAGAATTTCTGAAAATATATTAATAGGTTCTTTCAAAAATGGTTGAAAATAGTTAAAGTACTGATGAGTCTGAACTTGTCAGTTCAGTCTATCAAAGGTCTATACCTTAACTGTCTACATTATAAAATAAGAACTGTTTTTTTAATATGAAAAAATGCCTAGGTAAATGAAGCCACATTTACTACCACCATTACCCCCTGGAATTTTTTTGTGGTTGTTTCTTTCATTATGTTTTAGAAAAAGGATAAACATTATAGAAATGTACAATTTCTTTTTCAGAAATGTACAATGTAAAGAAAGAAAGTTCCTTATGGTTTTCAAGTCAATTCCATATCTACTGTTTCACCAGAGAAAAGAAGTTGAGAGCTCTAGCCTCAGACTCACCTAGGCTTACTTGTAACTCCAACATTTACCAGCTATAACTTAAGTTTCTTATGTATTAAATGGGATTTTAAAACCATCTTTCTTATTGATAATTAAAGGTGATGTACATAGTATGAGTAATATTGGGACTAGCATATAGAAGGTGCTCAATAAGTGGAAGCAATGAAGAAAAGGAAGATTAAGTAAGGGAGATTAAATTAGGGCCCAACATCTCAAATGCCTTTAAGAGTAAATGGCTAAAACAGGACACTTCGGAATGGAGGAGGCTATAGGAATACAGAAATGCCATGCCTCTTTTAAGATTACAAGTGATGTTCAGCTCCAGATAATGTTCTAAGGATGTCCAATTTTGTGATTTTTTTTTTAAGAGGTAGAAAACCCTAGATTTTATGTAAACTTTACAATGTCTAAAAATACCGTACCTCAAAAAAACCCAGAACATTATTAACCCAGGAACTAGGTTATAATTTGGGAATAAGTGTTTTGCCTAGATTACCAAAGATAAATCAGAGACAAATCTAATTTCAGCATGAGCTGAAATTAGCATGAAATTCAGCATGAAATGTATCCTCTGTCACTTTCATTTACTGTATCCTCTGTCACTTGTTCAGCTAAGTTGCCATGGAGCATATTCTCAGATACATGCACAAGTGTCCCGATAGAACCCTTAAACAAAGTTTTCTTAACTTACATGTCTGAATGTCTTTCGGAGAAATTCAAACTCCATATAGAACTTGTAGAAATGCAGTTGACTCATTCCTTGAAGAATAAAAACCACCACATTGTTTAGGTGGTTTAGGTGAAAAATCTGGCACCAACTGTTGAACAAATCAGAACATAGTTGAAAGTAAAGCCCTAAAGTCAGTTACAGGCATTCACAAGGGAAGCATAAGAAGTCAGGTAAATAAATTTTTCATCATTACTTCCTCTGCTTAGAACTGGAAAAGTCATTAGTACAAAGAATTCAAGTAAAGATCTCCTGAGATAAATATTTATTACAATCAAATCAAGCAAAATACCAAGTTAAATACATGCATTTAAACCCACAGTCTTACTAAAATTTGTTTTAAATCAGAACTAAGTTCATTTTACTAAATTCACTCTATCATTCTTTAAGACTTATCCCCTTAAGAGCCCAAACTACTCTGTAGCCCTTCCTAAATCAAGTAATCAAATGACTGGCTTCAACTGTAGATAAACTGACAGACTGATGGTATTTGTCCATGAGAAAGATGGCTTTTGAGTTATCTAGCCAATTCATAACAATCTCCTCCAAGGAAATGTGTGCATTTGAAAATATCTTTATTGGCATATAAAAAAATAATTTTCAAATGGGTTTGTAATCCCAGGAGTATGCAAGGCTGATACAGAAGGATCACATGTTCAAGCCGTGCCTGGGCAACTTTGTAACTTCATGAGATCCTGCCTCACAATATAAAATTAAGGGCTTGGGATGTAGCTTAGAGTGAAGGCTTAGGGTTCAATCCCCAGTACCGGAAAAAAAAAAAAAAATCCAATAATGGCACTGACAATATTAAAATAGTAAAAATTATCTCTTAGCTCTTCATCTGTAAAAGGAAGAAAAAGATTGACTGGAATTCTTAACATAACATCATTTATGTTGTTATGTTATTATTTCAACTGGGTATATACTAGGGGAAAGACATTGACTCTATACCAGGGAAGAAAAGAACTGATTGAAATTATTAGCATATCTTATTATTTTAACTGGGTCTGTACCTGGGAAAGAAACTAAAATATCTACAGTGACTGGACAGATACTGTTAGTAAGTACAGTAAGACAGGTAGGACACTGCAGTACACATACTCTATCTAAAAGGAAAATCACTCAGCTTTGGTAAAGTGTTTCCAAGTGGGAATATAAGGACAATTGCCAAATCCTTTGAGTTTTTTGAAGAAGTCAAAAAAATCTGGATTACTATAAAGAAATTCCCAAATTTAATTGTTAATAGCCATTTTTTTTTTTTAAATTTAGGGCATGCTACATGGCAAACAGATTATATCAGTAAGCCATATATGACTCTCCAGACATCAATCTGAAACTTCTGTCTATACATACTATTTAAATTCATCTCATACCTGGGTCTAGGAACAATGGATTTGCCCAGAACTGCATACTTCAGCAATTCACACAGTTGGCCATGGGTTATTTCACAATTACCAGCAAATAAAACGGTAGATAAGCAAGCTTTCTGCAAAGTAAATTGGGGCAGAGCAAACTATATAATCAGGAATGGTAACAAAGTAAGGCAAGTTATTATTCTAGTTTCTGATTGTTTTAACATATATACAAACATAGGCAGGTTCTAATTAATTGAAGATCAAGGTCTAAAACAATAACTTGACCAGCCAGGCACAGTGGCACATGCCTATAATCCCAGCACTCTGAGAGGCTGAGGCAAGAGGATCACAAGTTTGAGCCTAGTCTGGGCAACTGTCTCAAAATAAAAAATAAAAAGGGAAAAAAGGGTGACCTCAGTGAGGTCCTCCTTTCAGTACTCAAGAGGCTAAACCACCAAAAAAAGGCCTAAATTAAGGCCATCTGTGGTACAATGTTATTAATAGAATATTTAATAAACATGGATATAGAACCTAAATTATGTTTGTTATGTGCTAGTAATCATAGGATGAATAAAATGATTCCTGGTGTCAAGGACTCCATTGCAGTAGAAGAAAAAAATGTGACAAAAATTACAATACAGTTAGGGTATGTCCTATTACAAATATATGTAAACAAACAAGCTATCTGTCTTGAGGATTAGAGAGTTTTGGCAGTGGCTTTACTAAGACAAAAACACTGGAGCTGAGCCTTGAAAATAATGAGTCTGCCAAACTGAAGGGAACATTGTGTCATAACATAGTATGGTTTGACTGAAGCTCTGGAGTCAAGATTGAATGTTGCAAAGTAGTGGCAGTGAGAGTAGGAACGAAGGAACCAGATCATAAGATGAAGAGTTGGAATTTTGCGTATGGCAACAGGAAATGAAGAGTCCCATCTCCTTAAAAAAGCTTTGCACTAGCTATAATCCTAGTACTCAAGAGGCTAAACCAGGAGGATCTTGGGTTCAAGATCATTATGGACTCACCCTGTCTCCTCAAATTTTAAAAGGGGAGGAGGGACTCTGTACTTCTACTGGTTACTAAAGTAGTTTATGCTTGTTATAAAAAACTCAGATAATAGACAAGGATAAAACAGATAATACTTACATACAGTAATAGATAAATATAAAAGCCACCTGTACAACTCAGAGGTAATTAACACTCTTATTTTTGTCTGGGAAATAGCAAAGTATAAGGGTTAGGTGCTAAAGTCCTGAAGTCACATTACTCAGAGTTCAAATATCATCTTGGACAAGTGCCTTAACCTTTTTAAGATCCAGTTTTCTCATTTATAGAGTAATTATACTTCTCTCATGAGATTATTGGGAAGACCAGTGAGATAGTCCTAGTGCTAATTAAGCTGTTGGCTGACATATCATAAGTATTTAGTAAGCATCAGCTATTACTATTGCTTATTTCCCCCATGCCCTAAGATAATATTGAGCATTTTCTCCTAGACAGATATGTCTGAGCACTTTACATATATTAAGTCATTTAACTTCACATTTCTTTTTAGATGAATACTACTATTATCCCCATTTTACAATTAAAAAAATGAATAAACAAGACCATGGGTAGAAGGTAGCAGACACTTCTAATCCTACATACTCAGGAAACTGAAGCAGGATTGCAAGCTCAAGCCTAGCCAGGGCAAATTAGTGAGACCCTGTTTCAGGAAAAAAAAATAGAAAGGGATGGGGATGCTCCCTAAACTCAACCTCCACCCTCTCAAAAAAAATCAACAGTCCTATTAGAATGATGCAGACTCTAAAGCCCAAGATCTTTTCATCTCTGTTCTATACTGCTCCTAAATGATTTTACCATCTATTCTATTTTGTACCCAACTCCTTATCCCCTACTTAATCTGTAATATCTTTCCATATCAGTTAAATAACATTAATTTTAATACTTTAATAATTTAAAATTTGCCTAAAAATGTATAATTAACCTGAAGGAAATTCCTTATTGATTACACTTTTTAAAAATTACAAACAACATTATGATGAACACCCTTCATAGCATTCTTGTACACCCATCTAATCATTCTGTCAGTATAAATTCATGGGCAAAACTGTTTGAAGAAGGCCAGCAACTAAATTTAACATGATTCTAGACTGGGATTGTACTGCTAAACAGAATTGAGCAACTAGAGAAACTTCCATGGAACCTGAAGATTAGACGTCAGCTATATATCTACGTTAATTTCCTGGGTTTGATTACAATGTGATTAGGTAGGACTACTTGCAGCAAATACACAAAATATCTAGGCGAAGGGGAGAAAAGTGGAAAGCATTATGTCACCAACTATGTACCTTCAAGTGCTCGCAGGGGGGCAGGGGACATTCCTCATCTTTGCAACTTTACTGTTAATGTGAGATTGTCTCAAAATTAAAATGTGAGAGTAAGTCTTAAAATTTTTTAGTATGGTAACCTTAAAAAAATTTTTTTGTTGTCCATTGATAGGCAGAAAATTGCAATCTCGTCTTAACCAAAATTCTTTCACAGCACTAATTCCGGCCTAATATACCATATAAATTTATATAATTCCGGTCTAACCTACCATGTAAACTTATGTATATAATTTGTATGTACTGTTTATCCTATGTCTAATCACTAACAGCAGAAGCCTTACTAGGGCTATGATCTTAAGTTTATTAATCGATGTCACCCAAGTGCCTAAGTCTGTGCCCTGGGCACATGACAGACCAAAATCTGATGAATGACTGTGGGACTGAATGAAGTACATTTAGCTCTTAATAAATGTCAAAAACGCCAACTGTGAACTGCCAATAACAGCCATGAGGTAGATGCTATTAACGTCACAATTCTCACTTTTTCACAGATCGGAGAGCAGGTTCGCTGAGGATCATGGGACGGTCAGCGTCCCGCGCGTCCCGCACCCTGAAGGTGGCTGGGGCTCCCCGCTGCTCACCTTGGCCTCGGGCTGCATGTCCTCCTGAGCCCAGCGGGCTCTCCTCGCCTCTGTCGCCCGGACCAGCTGGTTGGGGACCTGTCTCCTCTTTCTGCCCTTCCCTAGGTGCCCCCCGGTCTTTTCCTTCTCTGTCTCCATGATGCTGTGGAGAAAATCTGCCA
This sequence comes from Chinchilla lanigera, assembly GCF_000276665.1. Taxonomy (NCBI): domain Eukaryota; kingdom Metazoa; phylum Chordata; class Mammalia; order Rodentia; family Chinchillidae; genus Chinchilla; species Chinchilla lanigera. Next base: position 104,054 of record NW_004955493.1, on the reverse strand, counting down.
AAACTGAGGAAATTCGGAACCCGAGAGAACGCCAGACACCTGAGAGCTTCTAAGCTCCCTCGGCTCCTCGCCTCAACTCACCATACACCGTGCCCGCCCAGCCCGCCCTGAAAACCCCGGGCACCAACGGATCTGTCTCCGCCCACGGACGCCACAGCTGCGTCGCAACCGTCGGCGTCCGCGGCCGAATTCCAAACGGCTCCGGAGCCGCCCAACTGCCTTCACCCGCTGGCAAAAACAAAAAGGGGCGCTACCGAGAGGCTTCCCTGCCTAGAAGCACTCCCCGCGCCCGAGAGTCCTGATAACGAGGAAGAGAAGCAGGGTAGACAGGACACCCGGCTGCCGCCTCAGTCACAACGTAAGGCACGGACATCACAGCCTCTTCCGCTGCGCGGGCGTTTGAACAGACCGGAAGTGCATCGGCCGACTTCCGGCGGTTGGAATGCCAAGAACGGGAAGTGTCTGGAATGGCGACAAAGCGGCTGGCCCGGTAGGCGGTGGGGTTCCCAGCAGGGTTCCGGGCGGGCGGTTGCTCAGCTCTCCATTCTGTGCTGCCTTGGCGTCTCAGACTGCACTGAAAGGTCCTTGCCTAAATCTCGGTCTCCAGCCCTCGCCCACGTTTTGAGTGTGGGAGGGTGCGAGGTGCCTGAAGAACCCTGGATCTTGTCTGTGCGACCTTGAGCCCGTGCCTGGACCCTCTAGACTCTGGGAAGCGCCTGGACAAGACCGCACCCCGTAGCTTGTTGGGAGGTCTCAGGCAGACGCCACTGCAACCATCAAGCTGTTAGCCTCTCTACTTCCAAGTGATCCCTCTAATTCCTTACATGAAGTACATTATGGCTTTCTCTCTGATTTCCGGATATGCTGTGCACATTTCTTATTTTTAGTAGCAATGTAATGTATTAGTGAGCATGCTCTTCAGAGTTGGACAGGCCTAGGTTGACATATCAAAGCTGTGTTGTTTCACCCATCAAACGTGTAGCAAAATTGTCTTTCCTCCTAGATTTGTTGACCAGATGAGGCTTTCATCTATCTTAGTTCAGTGGTAAGCAATAAATGCTGTTAATCCCAAAGACCTACGCTTCCCACACACCTCTTTAAAAACTACAAGAGGTATCTGCTTAGTTAAAACTATCTGCTACAAAGTTTTCACGCTTGCACTTAAAACCTCTGTAATCCCGTCCCTGTCTTCGGACTTTCGCATCTGGCCTTTGGGAGTCCTCTATCGTAGATCACCATGCATTGGTTTCGTGGATGTCTTTTTCTCTTTACCAGATTTTTAAAATTTCTGGAAGATGTCCTAGGACCATGCATTATGTTATTCTTACAACATTCTTCAAAACCATGCTGTGTTACCATATATGTTACAAGTACTTGAAAAGTGCAAAAAGTAAAGATTTCGGTGCATCCTTATCTCTACAAATTTGAGTTCCTCAGTATTACTGTAAAATACACTAAGAGGTGCAGATGAAATTAACCTTCGTTTACAAATATGAGGCTATGCAAGTAAAATGACTTTGTAAAACCAAAAAAACATGGTAATACAAAAACCCAGATCTTCTCTTCCTAAAGTTCAGTTCAATTTCATTTCAGTCACAACAATTAATGAACGTTTTGCCATTTGTGCACTTATACTATTCAAACGAGAGTGTGGGGACTGGGGATTTAGCTCAGCGGCAAAGCGCCTGCCTGGCAAGCGCAAGGTCGTGAGTTCGGTTCCCGGTACCGGAGAAAAACCAAACGAGAGTGTGAATGGGTTCGTTGATCTTATTGGGTTGCTTTATATTTTGTAGGCAGCTTGGATTAATTAGGAGAAAATCAAACACACCAGCAAATGAGAATCTAGGCAGAAACAAATCCAGTAAGTATTGTGCTTCATTTCCCTACATCTCATAGCCTGGCACTTTGGCACTGGTAAAGCATAACACTCTAATCGTTTTGCAGAGCAATTATATAACTACGTAATTGTCATTGATTTTGAGTCTACATGCTGGAATGATGGGAAGCACAACAGTAGCCCCGAAATAAGTAAGTCTGGACTTCAAATGACTAAATTTAGCATTGGATGTGTCATTTTCAAGGTTGATATAAATCAGCCAACAAACTTTGCCAAAGCAGTGAATTTCAGCCTTCATATGGTCTTCATAAATATAACTAGATATACACAGAATTTCAATACTTTGATTTATTCTTTGGCTTAACTTTATATTGACTTGGTCATAATGCTTTTACTGAAGTTTTTTTTAGTACATGTTTGTTATACACAATATATCGTGGGGTGTTGGTACATGTACATCTGAAACTGTTCAGTAATGCTATTATGACAATATTATGCACTTAATTTAGAGTGACTACAGCATTAATTTAGAAATTGTTTGTTTAAGTGTTCCTTTATTCTTTCACTTAGTTGAATTTCCAGCAATATTGCTGAATACATCAACTGGAGAGATTGAATCTGAATTCCATGCTTATGTTCAGCCTCAAGAACATCCAGTTCTTTCTGAATTTTGCATGGAACTAACGGGCATAAAGCAGGTATGATCACAAATTCAATAATGAGTTTCAAAATGAAAATAAAAGTTATACACATTTGAAATTAGATTTCTTTAGTGTTAGAAGAAAATGTTCCCCTCCAGAAATCCACAGGATTTTTAAAAATAAAAAAGATTAGTGTTACAAACAGGAAGGTCAGGCCTGGGATGTATAGCACAGTGTTACAGTATGTACCTAGTATGTTTGAAGGCCTGAGTTTGGTCCTCTAGCATTGCAGGAAAAAAAGATCAAATTTACTTTGTGGAAGTAAAATGATTCAGATTTAGTCTATACCAGTGATGGTGAACCTTTTAAAGCTTTCTCTTTTTTTTGTCTTTTTGAGACAGAGTCTTGCTGTGCAGTTCAGGCTGACCTTGAGCTCACTTTGTAGCCCAGGCTGGCCTCAAACTCAATGATTCTCCTGCCTCAGCCTCCTGGGTGCTGGGATTACAGGTGTGTGCCACCTTGCCCAGCTAGAGCTTTCAGTGATAGCAAACAGCCTGCTGTGGCATGCATGCCATAGGTTCACCACTACAGATCTGTGTGATTATATTTGTGTGATTTTAAATTTGTTAACCTAGTTTTTCGTACCTTTTGAGTTCTAATCGTGATATTTCTCTACCGTGTATTTTCTTTAATTTAATTAATTAATTAATTAATTTTTGGTACTGGGACTTGAACTCAGGACCTTGCACTTGCCAGGCAGGCACTGTGCCACTGAGCTATATCCCTGGCCCTCTCCCATGTGTTTTAACATCTTTTCAGTAAAGTTTTTGCTAGTTAAAACTTCTTTATTAATACTCCAACAATGTATAGTTATATACTTGATAATTGTGAAATTCGTTATTCAATTCAGATTTTGTGACTGTCTAATCAGGCTCAAGTTGATGAAGGAGTCCCTCTGAAGATTTGCTTGTCTCAGTTCTGTACATGGATTCATAAGATTCAGCAACAGAAGAAATTTTTTTTTACTGCCGGGGTTTCAGAGCCTTCTACTTCTGAAGTAAAATTATGTGCATTTGTCACTTGGTCAGGTAAAAATGAATTATGCCTGTTAATCACAAACGGGTAGCATTACCGTTATGTAATTGTTTATTTCTGGTTTCACACTTGCTAACCTAGAATTAGACTTGTTAACTTCCTGGGCCAGGAAAAGAATCTCACTTGCTAGCAGATGTCAACCAAAACAGTAAATTCATTTGTATTTTAATATTATGGTTCTGGAATAATTTAAATTTTTAAACCTTTGCCTTTAGAATCTTTCTAGGTTCCTCTCTCTCCTTCTAAATTCAGACAAAGATAATTTCGTAAAAAGTCTTATGCTATTTATTGCAGCCTTGAATAAAGAGTCTTCATTCAGCTAAAATCCTTTGCCTTTGTACTTATACTTACAAATATAGACAAGAAGAAATGAACCATTTAAAGTAGTAGGTCTTGATGATGCAGCATTGTTAGTACTGTAACAGTCATTGATAGCAGTGTTTATACCCTTGATAGCATAGGTTAATAGTTCTATTTGGCCTCAAGTTGCTATAAAATGTGGTTTTTCAATTGCACTAATGTTTTCCTAGTGTATAGGAAATTCAGCTGTTGTTATTTAACATCGTACTTTTCTTTCTGAAATAGGGTTTTGTTGAATGCATAAGAAATCATTTTGAAAGTTCATCACCAATGTAATTTCTTAATAGTAATATAAAGTATAAAGTAATACAAAGTATTTCAATGTTATTAACAGCAATTAAATCCTACTGTTCTATTTTATATCATCTTGTTCTATTTTAATGTACTTAATGAAGACTGGGACTTGGGTGTTTGCCTGGAGTATGAGTGTAAAAGAAAACAGCTGTTAAAACCTGTGTTCTTAAATTCTTGGATTGATCTTAGAGCAACTTACAAGGTAAGGGTCAAAGATGACATGGTCACTTTCCTTCTTTTGAAAAATAATTACATTTTATCTACACATGGGTTTCCGTAAATAAAATTTTTTTGTAAATGCTCACATACATATTTGTTGTAAGCTGTTTTAAAACAACACAACAGAAATAAGCACATTCCAAATCTAATAGAAACAAAAATTACATAGCCAAGTGTGGTGGCGCATTCATGTAATCCCAACGCTCAGAAGGCTGAGGCAGGAGGATTGTCATGAGTTTGAAACCAACTGGGCTACATAGTGAATTCAAGGCCAGCTTGAACTACATGGCAAGACCCTGTCTCAAAACCAAAAAAAGAAAAAGAAAGATTACAAGAAATAATTGGTTAATGCATAGTCTTTCAAACAGTAATCATATTTTTAGATGTCTTTTTTTATTTGATTAGCTTTTCTATAGAAGAAAACCAAAAGGACTAAGTGGTGCCTTGCAGGATGTGGGAATAGAATTCTCAGGAAGAGAACATTCTGGTTTGTATAAATTTAAAAATCCTTTTATTATGTAAGGCAGTTGACATTTATAAAGTCTTTCACATGAGTCCCATTTCTTGGCAATGCCATTAATAAGGAATATCCTTCAGCTTAAAAAGAAAAGATCCTAGTCTGCAATTCGAATTGTTTCTGGGTTTTAAATTATCAATTTCTTGAACTATTTAAGATAAAGACTGCCATCTAGTGGATTTCTAGTTGCTAAAAAGAATGGAAAGAATTTGTGTAGCCACCTCAGTTGAAATTACACAAGTGCCCCAATAATACAATAAACTAGTGAAAAGACTGAACAAGAATATTTGATTATTCAAAAATCATGGTCCCTGCAGATTGCAGGTCACATTTTTGGAAACTATCTAACTGATTTTCACATTATTCTCTAAATATAGGAGATTTTGTCTTTTATTGGTAATGCAGCCACAATTTTCCCAAAGACCAATTTAATTTTGTTAAAATTAGTAGATAATCACTAAACTAGTATGTCAGTATGTCTCAATTTCTTAGTAATTTTTTTTCTGTTATTTACACTACTACCATAAATTCAGCATTTGATATCTATTTCCTCAGGGTTGGATGATTCTCGGAATACTGCTCTTCTTGTTTGGAAAATGATCAGGGATGGTTGCCTAATGAAAATTACAAAGTCTTTGAACAAGGTGAATGGTGTCTTGCCTTTTTATTCTTTCATCTCAAACTCAAGTATTTGTAGATTCATTGAAATGTGGATTTCATGTATGTGATCACTTATAAACCAATGACTTTTTGTCATTGTGTATCTACATGTCTACATGTCATTGTGTATCTACATGTCTACATGTCATTGTGTATCTACATAGTGTATCTACATGTCTACAGAAATTATAAACGGTTTCTGAAGATGTTGTATTTTCTGTGAAATCATAGGTTCCCAAGAAGAATTCCAACATTTTGGCCAGAAGTTGGAATACAAATCAAGTTGGAGAAACATCTGCCTGCAACTTTAGCATCCAGGGTCCCAGAATAAATGATAGGGAGTCTAAAAATTCAGTAAGTCCTCAGGAAAAAATTCAAATGAATTCCATTTGTATGAATTCCCCTATAAGAGTACCGAAGCATCAGTTACTATCAGAGAGCAATACGAAAGCCAGTCTTCACAGTATGAAAAGTTGCTCATCTGTTTTTAATACTAAGCCCTCTACTTCTCAGGAACAGTTTCAGTCTCACAGCCTGAATTCACCTATCTATGTGCAGAACCAAAGAAAAAGTGAACATCTTGCATTTAATACCAAATCCAAGTCTTCAACATATGGTTCAGAATTGGTACTTGTTTCTACCACCATTCCATCTGTTAATCATGTTTCTGATATGGATATGAGTTCTACAGTTGACTGTTTACCTGTGTTGGCAAATTGGAAAGATGTGGTTTTATTGCCAGCATCTCAGCCTGAGCAAAATATAGATTGTATACCTCCTTTTAGTGACACAAATTTAGATACTTCATTTAATTCTGGAGAGACATTGATGGTTTTAAAAGAATCAGAAGTGCCAAGTTCTGAAAAACTTGAGGGCATCAAGGAAACTCCTAAAACATTTGAGACCTCTAAGTCTTTTGTATACAAGAGTCCTCACAATACAGTTTATAATGTAAAAGAAGGCATACATCCAGGTTCAAATGCTTCTACCTTTAAATTACCTGCATGCAAATCACATACCTTCAACAGTGTTAATGTCAATGCATCTGATTATTCAGCTTTGGAGAAACACCCTCTTTTAGGTGGTACTAAAAGGAATTCATCTAATCTTTCAGCTTTCCCACCAGCTAAAAAACAGACACTCATTATTCATGAACAAAAGCCTACATCACTTGATTGCTCCCCAGTAAGAAGTTCTTCCCGAAAGGTTCTCCCCTCTGTATTAACAGCTACAGTTAATCTGCAAGAGCCTTGGAAGAATGCAAAAATGACACCTCCTTTATGCAAGTGTGGCCGAAGATCTAAGAGACTTGTTGTTTCTAACAATGGACCAAACCATGGAAAGGTCTTCTATTGTTGCCCTATTGGGAAATACCAAGAAAACAGAAAACCTTGTGATTATTTTAAGTGGGAACAAACACTTCAGAAGGAAAGAATCAATAGGATAGCTCACTCCACAGGGAGTCTCACTTTTAGTTCTCCAAAAACAAGCTATATTCATGACAAAAATTTAAGTTTTTCTGCTAAATATTCTTTGAGACTCAGACCTTCCTTAAGGAATTGATAAACCTTCTTCACATCTAAAGTATGTTCTTCAGTACAACTTTTTAAAATTTTGTTTTTAGTGCTGAGAATTGCACCCAGGACCTTCACAATGAGGTACATCCCCACCTCTTTTTGGTTTTGGTTTCAGTTTGTTTTGTTTTGAGTCATTGAGTTTTCCAGGTTGTGTTTGAACTTGTGATCCTTCTACTCCAGCCCCCTAGAGTGCTGGAATTGCAAGCTTGTGTCACCATTCCTGGCTTCAGTGTAATTTTTAGTGCAAGAAAGATTTGAAAAGAAAATACTGTGGGGCTAGAAGTTATGGAGACTTAGCATATCTGAACTCTGTGGACTCCATTGGAGGAGTGGTACACACACAAACTGAGAAAAAATAAATTTCATAACATTTGACTTTCATTTACCAGTTGTCTAACATTCATCTTGTTAATATATAAATCCTAATGGTGCTTAAATTTCCAAACATTAATATTGTGATATCTTGCACAATTTTATGTTTGATATATTAATATGAACTAATTTATTCATATTCGCACTTGCTTTCTATTTTCAGTGCTAGGGATGGAACCCAGAGCCTCACACATGCTAGGCAAGTGTTCTACCACTGAACTACATCCCCAGCCTATCATATACTCTTGAGAAATCATAAATAAAATATTTTGATACTGTACTAGGTTAAATACAATAAGGAACAATAGTTCATGATATCTTTTATAGTTCAACCTTGAACCAAATTTTAAACTATCTTTAAAATAATTTGAATAAAATTCCCTAGTCTAGGCCCTGTGTTGCACACACCTTTAATCTCAGCATTTGGGAGGCTGGGGCAGGCAGATCACCATGAGTTAGAGACCAGGGTGGGCTAGATAGTGAACTCAAGGCCAACCTGAACCATAGGGTGAGGCCTTGTATCTAAGAAAAACCTATCTGTTTTCAATTAGTTACTTTGACGATTATGATAACCTGATTTTTTTTTTTTTTTCCTAAAAACTAGCTGTGTGTGGTGGTGCACATCTGTAATTCCAGTTCTTGGGAGGCTGCAATTGATGTGAGTTGGAGGCCAACCTAGGCTACATAGTAAGTTCAAGGACAGCCTGAAATAAATAACATACCTAGTTTTAAAAAGCAAAAAATAGATACTTAGAAGTTGTTCAGTTGTATTTTAAGTTTTGGAAGTTGGTTCTAATTTGTATATCAACATACTGAAATAATTCAACTAAAGTTTGAAAACCAATAGAATGGAGATTTGATTCAGAAACTGCTTCTGTGCTATACATTCGAAAATTCTTCAGGAATTGATGACATTCGATTTTATGTTAACTACTTATAGCAGCATTTACTGAATGCAGAGTAATTTAGTGAATATTTTATTTCAAAATCTGATGTCATAACCGTAAAATGTCTTCACTCAACAGTTTGTAAGCATTCTACCATATATTTTTACCACCTCTTCATAATCTTATGGTTTCCATAGATTTATAGATACCATGTTTGTTTCATAGATGCTATAATAATTAATGGAATAAATTTAAATTGTTTTCCATTCTTTTTCCCTAAGTTCATTTCTTTTTATCTTTCCACTGATGGTCTTTGGCAGCTCTTCAATGAATTCTACCTGTTGGTATCAAGAGAAAAAAATTAGATCAGAAGTTTTTATCTTTAGATAAAGCCAATTATTATTTTTTAGATAAAGCCAATTATATCATGGTTTTATTATGGATTTTATGTGAAAGAAAGGGTACCTACTGGGGTTGGTTTTTGATAAAGATGAAGAAGAAAGGGAGTATTGTTGAAATTTTTCTCTTCTTTGTTTTTTGGGGTTTTTAAAAAATTTGCTTGTGGTACTACTGATTAAATCCATTGAACTATATCCCTAGCCCTGTTTTTCATTTTGAGATAGGCTCTTGCTAAATTGCCCCGGCTGGGCTCAAACTTGTGATCCTCCAGCCTCTGCCTCTCAGAATACAGTGATTACAGATGTGCCTCATCATGCCCACCTGGTTTTTCTTGGTATTTAGTATTTACTACAAGTCCAGTGAGCCAGATGACCAAATAAATTAGCTTAAGAGTGTTGCTGTAATCTCAACAATTCTGATTCTTATCTGTACGTTGTTAGTTCCATTTGAAATATTTTGTAGCATGTTTGAGGAGAATGTTCAGTGAAAAGGAAAAAAGACATCTGCAAGTTTTTTTAGAGTGCTAAATAAATATTTATCATAATTGGGATGCCTACCTTTCTGGGATATTTGTAAGGTGCTGTAGTTTTTTTTACATGCTCCTGAATCTCCTTTATCAGTTGCTCTTGATCATGTGATTTGTAATCAGCATTCAGAACAATAAAAGCCTTTACTACCTAAAATAATGAAACATCAGAAAGAAGAGTTGTATATTTTTGTTTTATTTTGTTTTAGAATATCTTTTCTAAGAATCTTCATGATTGGTGGACTGAACCAGATGGTTAAATAGGGTTTGATCCCAGCCATGTAAGTTCCAGACCTGATCTATACCCTATACAAGAAAGCCTCTAGGAGCTGCTTTGCTTATGACCTGCTTTTAAACCCTCTCATCCAGTTACAACTTGAAATCTGCATTCTGACCTGTTTCTGATTGTATCTGTCTTGACTTTTTTGCCTCACCTTTTATCTCCTTCAGTAAAATTTCTTCTCAGAAAGTTGGGAATGCCCTAAGCCTCTCATGTAACAGCACAGTCTGATTCAACCTAGCTACTAGGACCCTACTCTCAAGATAGTCCTTATAAACATTAGTCACTCTGGGTTTGCCATATCTTGTTGAAGGGAACATCTCGCTGAGACCATATTCTCTTTGAAGTGGCTTTGAAGATTTCAACAGCCACTTTGCTGTGCTCTGACCCACTTACATGGTTGTGGGTCATGGTTACCCCACCTTGCTGTGCTCTGACCCACTTTGGTTCAAAGGAACAAGAGTGAATGTGGTGGTAGCTTAGCTCTGGCAGAAGACAAGATATAATTCATCACCTTCTGCTTACACACCCTGTTACCCAAAGTTTATTGAAATATTTTGGGAAATCCTGCCTAGAGTTTTTGGACCTTAAATGGAGAAGACAGAAAGGCCATACCTTACGTATAGCTCCCTTCAAGGGTGTATTTGGAGTCTTGTCAATCATGGTGTCTCCTGGGATACTGCTGGCATTACCATTCACTGCTTCCCATGGAGGCATGACTGAATGAATCAAGTGGTACCTAGCACCTCCATATCCAGATTGCCAGCCATGGAATGGCTGCAGGGGCATAGTCCCATTAGTTCCTTCCAACTGTTTTATGATTAAATCCTGCACTTAGGTGACTGAAATATTAAATCTATATTTTCACATGTGTAGCTTAAAGATAAACTGGCGGCATTTTCTGTATACCCTGATCTGAGAGGATTGATTGAAAATGAATTATTTGAAACAATAAATCACTCAGGACAGCCACTTGTTGAGAAATGAAGACTTGCAACTATAAATTTTTTACATATTAAAAATTATTCACCAAAAATAAATAAAAAAATAAAAATTGTTCACCAGTGAGCAATTACTCATTTTTGAGTTTTAAAGTTTAAAACAACTGGAAGATTATTTAAAATAGTCAACAGCATGAAAACCCTTGAATGTTTCTAGTTACCATGTGCCATGGGCAGTTGTGCAGCCTTGTGTGCATCTGAATATGGATAAAGTTGTAACCTATTCACTTTAACATTTTGTAAAATTTTTTTAGGTAATGCTGCCTTTGTGGCTTTATTAACATTTTTATGAATTTAAAAAATCCTTACATAATTTGATTCAAAGGCAAATTCTTTTTAAGACTTTGCTAAAAGTCTTCACAAACTATTAAAAAATATTAAATTAAGGAACATAATTAACATGGTTAAGGGTATGAACTTGGAAGTCCGACAACCTAGGTTCAAATTACAATTTGTTCTAAAATATTGGGCAAGTTAGATCATCTCTGTATGCCTCGGTTTCCTTCTCTGTCAGAGTTACAAGGATTAATTAGCACAGATGGAGGATTTAGAGTAATGCCTAGCACATGTTAAGTTATCAAAAATGATAGCTGTGAGATGCAAGAGTAAAAGTACTAACAGGCTTTGATTTTTATTTTTTAACCTAAAAGTTCATATGTGGGCTTCTGGAATTTGAGGCAAAATCTTAAATTTTTTGGGGGAGAGTCTATGGACATGCCATTTAATATGTAGCTACTAACTATGTGATTATTTAAATGAATTTCAATTAAATAAAATTAAATGTTCTCAGTCACACCAGCTGCATTTCAAGTGATTGATAGCCATACGTGGTCTTATATTGGATGTTGCACATGTTGCAACATGTTGCACATTGCTATCATTGCCTTTTTCAAATTCTCAAGAGGTGTGTGATCCAGAAAATTTAGGATCCTAGTCATTTCAACAAATATTTCTCATCTTTATTTCACATTCTAATGTTAAAATAGTTTTAAAGTTAAATATTATTTTCAGAAATAACAGTTACAAACTGTCCATTCCTTTATTCCTATTGGAAATTTGGTCTTTAAAGGAGGCTTATAGAAAGAACACATTTTAAAAATTGTGAAAATATAGTTAAATAGATAAAATAATCCCTTGAGAGAAAATGAAAGCAGAGTAACCATGTAAAATTCCTAAAAATGTTACAATGTGAAAATCAACTAAAAATGTATTTAAAAAGATATCCAAATAGGAGTTAAGTTATGAAAATAATTCAGTTTAAACCCTATTTGCATTTGGATAATTTATCAGAGAAAAAATTAAATATTTATGAAAACTCAAAGTAGCTATGTTTATCTGATAGTGTTAGGGAGTTTTAAAGTTAAAACAACTGCAGGATTATTTAAAATAGTAAATAGCATGAAAATGTACACACTATTGCTAGACTATGGTAGCTAGATAAAAGTGACCAATATTTGGTATATTGCCCTCAAGTCTTCATTTTATATGTTTTTGATCAATCCTGGGACATATTCTCTAATCAGAGACCTGACTGATCCAGTAACCTGGAGAACAAGCCAGCCTAGCTAGAAGAGGGTTGCTACCAGAAAGAAAGAGCTGTCTTTTTCAGGCAGCACATGGTCATTTTGTGCAGTGCACCTCATTTGAGATATCCACCTGCATCTTCTACCTGGAAATGTCGCAGCCCACCAGTGTTGGGAACCTGGCCAAACCTTTCCCTTTGCTGAGGCTAATCTTAGCCCTGTGTCAAGGTCATCCTGTCACAACTAAGTACCTGTTTAGGTATATAAGACTGATGCTAATAAAGAGGTTTAGTAGGTACTGAGACTCATGAAACCTTGCCAGTGCAGTCAGTGAAGAGACAAACTTCAATAATCACTGGCCGATTTCTCTGCTCTCATCCACCTGCAATAGTAAATGGAGACCGCCATCCTGTCAGCTTTCCAAACGAGCAATTGCCAGCCACTGGTCAATTTCCAAAACAACACTGGGCCATTCAAAAAGACTTGTGGGTTTTTCTCTGAGATCAAAGATCAGTTAGGAGAATCCGTCTTGGAGGTGATCCACCCTCACTGTATATCAACACACACCTCCTACTCTTACCTTAGTAACTTACTTAACCCTTTATTGAATACCTTGTAACCTTGCAACCTATCTGGGACCTCGAACCCTACATTAGGATTTGAGATAGTAAATTAAATACATGGTACAAGAAGTTCTGCACTTGCACTGACACCACTGTCATCTCCAAACTTGTTTCAGTACTAGAAGACATACGGGTTGGAGAAATATTTGTGCGAACGTGTAGCCCACCTCATACAAACCCTGGAGGCATGCTGTAGACACCTAAACAAAATCCAGCAGGCTCTGCCTAGCTTAAGTGGCCTGGAGAGTGGCATGGTAACTTTAGGCCCAAATTACCATGTGGCCATCCACAGCAGTGGGTTTTCAGGACTCGGCTTTGCTTATTTCCCAAAACTACTACTTATCTGCCTGCCCAACCTGCTCGTATTTGCCTCTGACCTTCCTCTCACCTCTGATACCCAACATCAGCTCACCCTCCTGTGCAATATAAGGACTTACTGGCTTCCAGACTTCTGGAGCCCCATCCTGGAGTGAGCTTGCATTATTGGCTTCCATCCCATCTTTGCTCCAGCTCTTCATAAAGAGATTCAAATTCATTCTAGTATATGCTTTTCAATCTTACTTGGTAGCAGTTCTTTCTAGCTAGCATGTTTTTGTCTAACTTGCATTTAGTCAAAAATTTCTATCTGACTTGTATGTTTTATGAGGGAAGCATTTGTGTATTTGTTTCAGCAAAGTACTATTTCACAGTATGCATTAGATTGCCAACAAATTATAAAGTTGAGGTGAACAAGTTCTTTTACCTCTCCTCTGATGGGGTCTGGGCTACTGACAACAGCTGACTCTGCAACTGAAGGGTGCTCCATCAGGGCACTTTCTACTTCAAATGGTCCAATTCGGTAACTGGGAAGACATTACAGGCATTTATAAGGGTGAGTTAGATAGTTACTCAAGAATTCTGATGGTCCATTGACAAAGACATATTTGCAAATGAAGAAAAAAAATTACCCAGAGGATAATATGATATCATCTGATCTTGAAACAAACCAGAAATATCCATCTTCATCCATATACCCTCTGTCCCCAGTGATATAGAAATTGCCTCGTTGAGTTGAAGCTGTTTTTGAAGGATCATCCTACCAAAATAAAGAACATTTGTTAATATTATTTTGAATGTGACTGTTTGTTTCAGTTGGATGCCTAAATGTTCTAAGAAAAAGAAAGTATGGCTCCTTTGACAAGTTTAGAATGAAAAGGAGCCAGTGTGAAATAGCGGTGAAATTCCAGCATGGATCTAGCCTAACATAAGAAAGGTAAACTGCAGTTACAGGGACTGGCCACACTCTTCTTGAGACTTTCCTTAGATCAGAAAATCAGTGTTGCAAGAGCTCAGAGCTCAGAGGAGTATGCTACCTTATATCTTTTGCTGGTTGATTAATACTGGTGGGAAGAGAGATAAGTGAATACTCAGTTAAAAGAAGGCACTGACACCTAGTAATTTAAAGAGCAGACAAGTTTTATTTCATCTTACATAAAGAAAAAACTAGTTCTATAATTTTGGCATAAGAGGAAAAATGAAAAATTGTGACATGTAAAGTTAACTGGTGAGAACTTGTACTTGGACCTTTTATTATATTGCCATAAACTTTGCTCTAATTTGTATACCATGATGGGAAATGAAATATGCTTGCAAATAGGAGCTAGAAATCCTCTAATGGAAGGGATTTACTTAATTCCACTATACTATTCCTATTTTTCCTGCTCCTTCCAATCAAAATGGAGAGCACTGGGAACGAGTCTTAGTTAACAGTTAAAGGATCAATGGCTATTAAGAGCACATAGGTCTTTCCAGGGCTCATTTTCTCTTGGCTTGGTGGTGATCTAGGCTGGGGGGACCAGTGTGCTCTTAAGCAAGCATTTGGATGATTCTTCACTTCCCTGTCTGTGGAATTACTATTGAGGACAATGAATTTCTCAAGAAAGGGACAAGGGGCTGGGGATTTAGCTCAGTGGCAAAAGCGCCTGCCTGGCAAGCGCAAGGTCGTGAGTTCGGTTCCCGGTACCGGAAAAAACCAAAAAAACAAACAAAAAAAAAGGGACAGATACTTAGGTGGATTTGGTGACAAAGAGATAGTCATCAAGCACTTTTGAGAAATAAATAGAAAATGTGAGATTTGCACAGTGTTTCTTACTACATAATGAGTAAAAAGGCCACATGGTCGGTTAGGTAGAACTTGAAGACCAATATCTCCTTCTTGTCCGGGAGGTAGAACATTGCCATTTTCATCTAAAATCTAGGATAAAATATAACAATTTAAGAAAATCTCTATTTTCACACCTTAAAGCTTAGTTTTACATGTTATATTTATCTTGCCATTTAAGAATACAGACTCAAAAATATTTTAAGTATACTTAAAATTTCTCAGAAAAATTGTTTATTTAAATTATTATGGCATAAAATAGTATCAAATACAGATTATCAAAATGTGAAAGAAGAATAAAGATTTTCTGAAATACTATTATGTAGTAACAACCATATTTTGGTAATATCCTTTGAGATACCATGGACATAGAAAACAATAGAATTACTTTATAGTATATATTTTCACAAATAGTTATCATTTAGCAATATGTCTCATTAAAAACACAGTTTTGCCTGGCATGGTGGTGAACATCTATAATCCCAGGACTTGGAAGGCTAAGACAGGAGGATTACTGAACAGCCTGGGCTATATAGTGAGTACAAGGCTAGCCTGAACTGCAATAGTGAGACTCTATCTCAAAAATATAGGGGCTGGGAATTTAGCTCAGTGGCACAGCGCCTGCCTGGCAAGCATGAGGTCGTGAGTTCTATTCCCAGTACCTGAAAAAAACAAATAAATAAAATAAAAACTAAAATATCCCATAAATTTCAAGGTTCCACACCAAATGTATTAAATCAGTCCCTCCAGGGAAAGGTCCTGAGAAAATTAGTATTTTAAACAAGTAACCATATGACTCTTATGATTAGATCAGCTTGGGGAGCATTGATCTAGTAGTCTATAAACAATTCTAAATTTGGATTCAAGCTCTCTGCTCTAGAAAGTCATCCATTTTGCCTTTTGGTGGTTGTTGCTTTCTCTTGTGTATAGTATAAGTTCCTTTGACTATCCCTAGCTTTGAAGCTGGGTTGATTTAAGAATAATTGGGAAAATGGAATGCTCTGCAGCATCTAGGGGCAGTAACAGCTGTGGCTGCAGTAGAGAGAGAGAGAGAGAGAGAGAGAGAGAGAGAGAGAGAGAGAGAGAGCGAGAGCAAGAGCGCGAGAGAGAGAGAGCGCGCGCGCTCACCAAAGAGGGAGAGTGCTGCAGCCACTGTAAATCTGTGTCTGTTTTGACCCAGTTGATTCCCTTAGGAGGTCCTGACTTCCCTCACAAACGTGGTGTGGCACTGTGATTAAGACTATGGGTGTTGGATTCAGATTGCTTGATGTTCTTTTTTAGCAGCCACTAGCTGTATGACCTTGGGTGAGTTTCTTTACCTCCCTGTACCATCAGTAGTTCTAATGTTAGTATGTCTTTAGGTTCCTTCTGGGAATTAAATAGGTTCATATTTATAAAATGCTTAACCACATGGTAAAATAATAATGGAGACTATGAAACAAGCATTTCCAACCCATTTCCATTTTTGCACAGAAGTTAAATTATCATGGAAGTAACATGGAATCATCACCCAAACAAGGAGTGCAAGTGGAGGTAAGTGGGAAACAGGTTGGGTTGCTAAACATTCTCTTGATAGGGGATGAGCAAACCTTAACATCAAAAGCAGGAGAAGGTTTTCCCATTGAGCCAGGCTTAATTTTCATTCCCTTAAAATTTCCACAGATTAGCACCTAGTTAAGAAGAACAAAAAGTTAAGTAATACAAGTAATCTACAATTCATTTATTCAGCTGTCATGCATTCATTCAAAAATTATTTATTAAGAAATTATTATGAACTAGACTCAAATTAAAACAATATCTGCTGTCATGAAGTGTAGAGATTGACAAAACAAATATATATTAAAAGGTTATAAAACAATACATTTATAATTACTAAAATATCCATATTTATTAAAACATGATATTACACCACTACTGGTACTCATATTAACAAAATACT
The DNA here is from genome assembly GCF_000276665.1 of Chinchilla lanigera. NCBI lineage: Eukaryota > Metazoa > Chordata > Mammalia > Rodentia > Chinchillidae > Chinchilla > Chinchilla lanigera. Next base: position 87,164 of record NW_004955493.1, on the reverse strand, counting down.
TATGCTGAGTGTGTTTAAATAAGTTGTCAATTTTTTTTTTTGAGGCAGGGTCTCACTGTGTAGTGCAGGCTGGCCTTGAACTAGCTTATGTAACCCTCGAACTCACAGAAATCTTCCTGCCTCAGCTTCTCCAGTGCTGGGATTACAGGCATGCGCCATCATGCCCAGCAGTCAATTTTGGCTTTTATGTATTTTTCATATTTTAATTATTGAACAGGTAATACATTAAACATTATAAGTTGAATCATAAACTGAAGCATTATAAAAAGACACATTGCCGTTTCTTTCAACCTTTCCTTTATCTACCCCATTTTACCCCTCCTTCTTCCATGAAATAAGCACTTTGGTTCTTATTGTATTGATTTTCTTTCGAATTTCTTCTTATTCGTAACTCTGTCAGCTCAAGAACTGTTTAAAATATGCTTGTGAAGAGTAAATTCCTTGCCAATTAGTTGTCCAATAGATTTAATATTTTAAGTAGTAAAGAGCCCCGCCAGCAGTTTCCACTTTGAGGCAGATCTAAGAAAGTTCCCTATCACGTAAGGGAGAATGCACTCTCTCAGTCCATTCCATATTTTTTTCATTTTTTAAAAAAACTGGAAGCAGGTGTGGTGGCATATGCCTGTAATCCTAGCGCTCTAGAGGCCTGAGGCAAGAGGGACGAGTTAGAGCCCAGGTCTGGCAATTCAGTGACTTAGCAAGACCCTGTCTCAAAATAAAAAAGGAATGGGAATGTAGTTCAGGGCAAAGGCCCTGGATTCCAAAAAATACTGGAAATGTCATGAGTCCAATATTCAGTACTGGCACAAAACAAACAAAAAAACTATAAGCTCTCACCCTGATCAGTTAAAAGCAGTTTTTCAATGAATGACTATTTTTTTTTAAATAAAAGAATGAAAACATCTTAACATACATTTAGAAAATAACACAAAAACGATACAAGCAATACAGAATTTCAGACAAGGTGATAGGAAATTAACAATGGTTTTTGTATTACATATTGATATCTTCATTTTGGATACTCAGATATAGGAATACAGACATGTAAGACTGATCATACACTTAAACATTAACTGTGAAAGAAGGGAAAAATATGTCTATACGTACACACAGGATAGCTAACATAGTTGTACTGCTGACTTTTATTGCTCTATTGAAAGGAACAGTTAATGCTTAAGTGTATGATCAGTCTTAAATGAATGACTGTTTAAACAAAATACATACAAATGAGGTTTCTTTGCAACTAGCTTCCCACAAACTTTTATTGCTATTTTAACGGTTTTCTAACCACGTCACTCCTTCCCTTATCTCTGAAATAGTCATAAGAACTATTGATGGTTTGTTTTTACTCATCTGACTAGACTGAGTCCAGCCCTGCGAATTCTGTGAGGTCAGGTACCGTTTCTGTCTGTCCGTATCCTTCATAGATATCCAGGCCCGTACTGTTTCTCCACTGTTCAGTCACCTCAGCGTTGATTGGTTCCCCAGCACTCACACAGTGCTTTAAACTTCTGAATTTCCAGCTTCTCAGAAAATAGGTGACAAGTCAGGTTTAGAGGAAAATGTATACAGAAGTGGAAATAAAAGCTTATTTCTAATACAGAAGAAACAAATCACTCTAATGCCATCACAGGCCAGGCGGGGAAGACGTAAATATTTCGTTTTGGTTTTGGTTTTCTGTGTGTGTGTGTGTGTAGGGGGAGGTAATTTGTTGAAAAGAAAAGCCGCGTTGACTTTAGGGAAGATACCCCATAATAGCATCTTAAATCAGCAATTAAAATTCCCTCACAGAGACTGGAAATATTGAGTGTGTTGAGTACAGTAAAACTTTCTTTTCAAATGACCAATTCACCCTTTCAAATAAAACTGGTAATAAAATTTAACACATTCATCCTTTTTATGTTTGCTCAGATAAGGTTCTAAGCAACTTTTCTACTGTCTTGGCTTAGGTAATAGCCATCATTCAAAAGATTAAATACCTTCTTACCCCTAACCACTGGGCTCAGAGTTATGGCATAACTGAACCTGCCCTTCCTTCCTCTCCTTGCTTGGGGGAGCCTGTCTTGGACACAGTGATCCTCATTTGCAGTGCGTCAGTAAGGAGAGGGAAGAAAAGGAAGAGATGGCCGAATCCCGCACCTGCTAGTCATGGCTCTGCTTTTAGGCAGAAAGTTCTTTTTCTTTCTGTCTTCCTCTTCCTCTCCCCTCCCATACTAATTGCCTATTTACCAATATTTCTTACCTTTTTATATTATTCTGTACAAGCATTCGGTATGCAGTGGGTGCTGAACAAAAGACTGTGATGGGAAACTCAGATAGTGTCTGGAATTTAGAAAAAGCAGACTTTATCTTCCTGCAATTTTAATAAGTGTTTAAATATCTGTAATAGGCACAGCAGAATGTAAATAGTCTTTATTTTAATGTAACTGCACTCACAGTTTTTTAATCTATCTTTTCAAGCTTATTGACTTTCCAGATATGAAATGTCTTAAATTATGCTATATATTCCAATTTCTGCATTACTTTATTTACCAGGCTTTTCAGTAACACTGCTAATTCATTTCTAAATATGGACCTCCTGTGCTCTGCCTTACTTGTAAGATGGAAGCTGGTTCAAAACGAGGCAAATGATGGGCAAATACACAGGCTCCTTGGATCCATGGAGAAAAAACACTGCTCCATGCAGACTTTGCCCAGCCTGTGTCTGAGGTATTCCACATCACGTCCAAAGGTGTCAAATCCAGCCAATACCTAGGAAAATAAAGAATGGCCCTGACGTATAAAGATGTAAACTTGTAGGCATTTGACAGATTTAAATGTATGTGTAAATTCATTACATTTGTAGGAAAACAAATTTAAAAGGCCAGTACACAATTTATTCTCCTTGCACTTTTGACACTGCAAGCTGCAGTTCTGTGGAAGTACCTTCCATTTACAGATAATCCTAAACCAAAACTGCTGTGGGTGTGTCCGATCATCTTCGGCATTCCAGTTGTTCCACTGGTAAAGTAAATGGCCATCATCTCATTGTGTTTAGTCTTCACACAGCTGTGGTTGTCACTGGCACACCTACAAAGGAAAAGCTACAATGACTGCATAATAAACACAGCATCAGAGATTGTTAACACTAAAAAGCATTTGTGAAACCCCCACTTGGACCTCCTCTTATAAATCAGGCTCCAGTGAATTGGATTTAATCCAAGTAAAAGCCACCTCTCTCCATTGTTTTTTACATATGTTTTAGAGTCAAAATAAACTTTGCCATCAAAAGCCCTTTTATAAAAGCTGATTTCATAGCTGTTTACTGTGAGTTAAAGGATTGAACCGTTTTTAAAAACTCAAGAATTGTGTCATACATACAGCAAAGTGAGGATTTTATGACTTTATAATCATGGATATATAAAGAACTTTCCCTTCCTCTCCATTGTAAATGCTTTAACATGTGATTTTTAAAAAATTGGTATGTTAATACAAGTCATGGTAATGGCTAGGATCTGTAAACTGTATCCCACAGGCCAAATCTGGCTCATATCCTGTCTTTGTAAATACAGTTTTGCTTTTGTTTTGGATTTTGAGACAGGGTCTCACTATGTAACCCAGGCTAGCCTCAAACTCCCTATGTATCCTGGGTTAACCTCAAACTTGTAATCCTCCTGCTTCACCCTTCTGAGTGCTGAGATTACAGATGTGTGCTACCATGCTACTAAATAAAGTGTTGCTGGCACAAAACCATGAGCATTGAGTGGTGTATTATCTGTGGTAGCTGTCATACTACATGGCAGTATTGAGTAGTTGTAACAGAGACTGTATTGCCTGCAGAAGCTTAAATGCTAAAGCCCCCGTGCCTTCTATTGAAAATGTTTGCCAGTTCCCAAAAGGATGGCCTTTTTTGTTTCCCATGAGAATAGTTTACGTAATAAACAATAAGACTGAAGAAGATATAAACATCCATCGAGAGGAGGACTCAGTAAAAGAGAAAGAAAACCTTTTAGTTCCAGAGAATAATTGGGCTTCTAACTAAGCCACACATTGCAACAGGTGGGAGGAAGTAAACTGCACATATGTACATCAGGTGTCTAAGAAACGTACAGATTTATCTGAGAGTATTGGTTTGAGACTGAATGAACAGAAACATTCACATCATGAGAAATACAGAAAATCTGTTTTCAAAGCCTAATAAAGCGAGACCAAGGTTTGAGCCCATGATTCCACAATTATCTTCCTTAAAAACTATAGCTGTATATTAATTGTTTCCATAACAGGTCTTGGTTGCCTTCAAGATCTAAGGTAAGGTTATTGCACCGATGTTTTACTAGAGATGGTAAATACAGACATTAGGAATGTGATTTCAGCGGCCAGCCTGCTTGGGTCTGAAATCCAGCTGTGCCAGATACTAGCGTTTGACCCTATTCATCAGTATAATTATAGTGCTTACACCCTAGGTTACTGTGAGAATTTGAAAGGGTTCATATATGTTTGGAACAGCTTCTGGCACATAACCAGTGCTGTATAAATGTTAGCTGTTTTTGCAATTATACTATTATTTTTATTAGAACAGTACTTGGTCTTTGGTAAGAAACCAATCAATATTAACTATTATATAGGCAGTATGAATAAGTCCACAGTTGCAAGCCTGCTCACAAATCCTAGAGTAGAAAGGTTGGAAATTCATTCTAGGAAGGGAATTTGCTTCCAAGATAATGCTGAGACATAACCAGTACCTGGAAAGAGTTTCAGATGGCCCCAAGAAGCACACCACTTCAGGGACAGAACATCCAGGTGGAGCCCTCTTTAGAAGTTGCCTTGGGTGAAGAGCTGCCTCAGTTCAAGGACACACCTCCTTCTAGGCATGGGTCACAGCCAATAACTGATCAATGTGAATAAAGGCCAGAGCCTCTGTCTTCAGCACTAAATAGCTTTAAGAAGTTGTCCAGGCTGGGCATAGTAGCACATGTCTGTCATCCCAGCACTCAGGAGGCTGAGACGGGAAGATCACCATGAGTTCAGGGCCAGCCTAAACTACATAGCAAGACCCTGCCTCAAAAAAAAAACTTGTCCAAATTCCTGAGGACCCTGTGCATTGGCTCAGAGTTTTGTAGGAAATATATTGCATATTAGTTTCTTCCTCTGCTCAATCCCACATCCTTTCCTTTCCTTTAAAGGGGTTGATTCCAAGAGAATTGTTTAATAAACTTCTTAAACATCAATATCCATCTCAGGTACTATTTCTGGGGATCTCAACCTACAAAATACACCTCAAGGCCTTACCCACTTCACAGCTTGACACTACTAGTAAAACAGTAATCACCAGATTTCCATTTGGCTGTTTTAATTTGCATTTGTCTGACCCCTACCAGGTTGAATATCTTTTTATTACTGCCTTTCTTTTGGGAAAGCTGTTCTACAATTAAGGCTACTTACTTCATCATCTCCTTGAGGTTCCCCCACCCCTGTCTGGACTTCTGAGACACAATTAGCTTGGAGTGCAGATTTTCACATTTGGATGCAATAGCATCTACTGCTGGAGCTAATATATCATCGGTGATAATGCACTTTGCTTTTGAAGATTGTAGTCTGTAGAGTATGTCTTTCTGGGTCAGCTGGGTGGTTCCCGGAATTAAAACTGTCCCTAAAGCAGAAGAAAAGAAATCTTTTAGAGAAAAGTTTTTCCTCCCTCCATCACTTTAGTTAGGGTAGATAGCACACGTGCGTTCTGTATTTCTCAGAATGAGTTACCAGCAGGGATATCTATTTGTCTCATTATTCTTCTGCTTTTGCCTTTGAAGGAGCATCAGAGCCTACAACTCTTATATAAAAAGGTATTACAACTTATATAAAAACTTATATAAAAAGGTATTACAACTCTAATATAAAAAGGTATTAAAAGCTGGATAATCATCCTCTATTTGAAGATCATCTGTAACATTGGGCTTGAAGAGAGGTTTGATTGAAAAGTGATGTTATCCAACATTTATCGAATACTTGTGTTCCTGGTGCTATTCTAAACAGCATTCGATAGTTCAGGGGTTGAACCCTGAAGCCTGACTCCAGAGGATAGTTAAGCACTTCGATCCAGTACTTATCATAATGTACACAATTGTTTCCTTTTTTTTGCTAAAGAAGAAGTTTTGAGGCATGATTCTTTTCTGTGGTTCTATTTCTGTATGCTTTAGATTATACTGTAAGTACCGTGTAATGGTTAAGAGTGTCCTAGAGCCATACACTTTTAAAATTTGGCCTTAAACAAGCTACTTCACCTCTCCAAACCTGAGTTTCTACATCTCTAAAATGGAGATTATAATTATATTATATCGTTTATATGGTTATTTCATGATTTAAGAGTTAAAGCCTGTAAAGAGTTGAGAATAGAATTTGATAAGTATTAGCTATTGTTTTTTCAAAAGATGAATGGGCTTTAAGTTTTCAAGTGTATGTGTGTGTGTGTATGTGCTTCAGTGATATAGTATATCCTCAAAAGTTCAAGACTAGCCTGAGCTACATAGTGAGTGTGAGGCCAGCCTGAACTGCATAGCAAGACTCTGTCTCCAAAAAACAAAACAAAACAAAAAAACCCTCCTAGCTTGAAGATTTATGCAAAATCTAGACAATGGTAGAGAGTACACTGGGTTCCAGTACTGACTTGCTGAGTCATCTTAGGCAAGTGGTAATTATATACTGAGACTTTGGTTATAATGGGATTTGGTTTATCAGGCATAAAAAAAATTTTGAAAATTAAGGTGTAATAAGAGTTTAATGTTGGCACTGAGGGTTATAGGACAGACCAAAGAACTGAGAGATGAAGGAAATAGATTGCCTCTCAAGAGCTAAACTATAAACTCAGCATAAAATAGGTCAGGGCAGAGCTACATAAAGTCACTCTAAACAGACAGTGATTCACAGTGCAGCAAGACTAACCTGTACCCGATATACAGGATGTTACATAGAATTTGCCTCAAAAGGGAGCACTGTACTGCTGCTTCAGAGCATAGAAAAAAGAAATTTTCTGGGGGCAAGTTGTAATAGTACCCATCTAAGTCTATGGAAAAACTCTCTGTGAGGCTTATGATGGATGAGGGGGCCGCTCACAAATGCCCACATTCGTACTGGTCTGTTGGCATTATCACCAGTTCACAGGTTATTTCCTGCTTGGAGCCTTTACATGTATTTTTCCATTTGATTAGAATGCTGTCATTACCTATACCTTCTCCCACTTACTGGCTCATCTCCCAGGCAAATAAGTTGGCATATCATTTTACACATCCTGTTCCATAAACATGGTACCAGGAGCCTTCTGGCCCCTGCACTGAGATTCAGAGCTTTTGTCTGTGTGCACTGACATAAATAGTGTTTGTCCTCCTGGGAGAATGATCAGGTCTGATCCATTCAGCAAGGTCTTGTCAATGCGTATTCAATAAGATTCTGGCTCTGTGGTCCTCAAACTTGAATATGCCTTGGTAGGTTTGTTGAAACGTAGATATCTGAGCTGCATGCCAGAGTTTTAGATCAGTTTAGTTTTAGGCTGGAAATTTTATATTTCTGACAATTTCCACTGATGCTAAGAAGACAAAATATGTGATCTAGGAAAAACATTGGCTAAGGGAGATGAATTGGATTGGAATAGAATTTAGGCATTCTTAAGATCAGAATTAGAAAGAGAGTTTGTGAATGCAGGAAGTGGTAAACTAACGGCAATGGAATTGGAGGAGAGAAAAAAAATTCTGGAGGCATGTAGAGTGTAAAATTTATGAGACGTAGCAACTTAGTAAGAAGGAGGAGTCATCAGGTGATTGTCTTAAGGCATCAGATGTATAATAATCATGCATGAGAGGCATAAAATATAAAATAAGACTTGCTGGGTTCTTTAAGTTTGTGGATTACTGAGTTTCAGATGACCATGGATCCTAAAAGAGGAAAAAGAAAGTAATATGAGGCTACTCAACTGTTGATTATCATTCACTTAGTAAGCAGATTGCATTGTGGAAAACCCAGCTTCTCATATAGGTCAAAAGGTGCAGTAGGTTTTCAACTCATTTCTAAGGCTGTTGAGAATACTACTCATCCACAGTTATTCTTCAAACAGCATACCCAAACAGATGTCTCATGAAAAGTCTCTTACCTAGCTTAGTTTAAATATTAGAGGATCGTAAGTATTACTAACCTGTTCGCAAACAGGCCACATTTGCAAGCCACCACTCTGGAATCTTGGGCAGAATCACAATTACTGGATCTCCCCTTTTCAGGGAACAAGCTTCTGTTAGTATGTTGGCAAATTTCCTGGATAATGATCCCAGTTCCTCAAAACTCCACCTCACCTCTTCTCCATTTCCATTTATCCACCAGAAAGCTGGATTGGAAGGTCTCTTTCCAACCTGAGGAGCAACAAACCAATCATAGATTTAGAGGTGGTTTTACAGTAAAATCCTATTTTAATCAACTTAATGAAATATATTCTCCCAAAGAAAATTCATAAATCGTTAGTTGGAACTTACATGGAGTTTATGTAAATAAAACTCTGGGGTCCTTATTTTTAGATTTGAGGAGTCATGTCATTTCTTCTAGCTCTTGTCATTTGTCATTTAGCCCGATAGTTTTTCCTCCCAGGAAGTAACAATTCTTGCATCCCTGTATATGTCTTTTAGTGCTGTATCTATGCTTCATTTCCTACCATTTCTGACTCTTGGAGTCAGTTTTCACTCTATCTCTTTTTGTCTTTTAAAAAAAAGTCAGCCTAACAAAATACATTTATACAACCCAGGCTTTCTCAACTAACCATGGAACTACTGACATTGTGGGTCAGATAATTCTTTATTTTATCCTTTAAAAGATTTTTAGCACCATCATTGGTCTCTACCCATTAGATGCCAGTAGCAACTATCCCCTCCACCTCTTATCCCCTCAGAGCAACAAAATGTGTCAGGCATTTAAGATGTCCCCGTGGCACAAAATTGCTCCCAGTGTAGAAATTAGAGTCTGACAAGCTTTTGTCCCATACCTTTTCCATATTGGTCCACTGGTCCAGGATATCTTCAGCAAAATTGAAATACTCTGGAATCTCCAGTTTGAAGTCTTGTTTCATGGACTCATAGCTGGAAAAATTCTGAGGAGTTGCTGTTCGGTAATCTTTATGCAAAGCTCTCACAGAACCAGAAATTGCTAGCCACTGAAGGCACCTTGCACGAAATATCTCCAAGGCAGCAAGAGGTAGCATTGTTGGATCTTTTAGCACTCAAGATTTCCATGGAAACTAACTCATCTAAAAGACAAGCAAAAGATATGCATTTACCTCTGTCCCAGAAGTACCCATATCCCAAAGCAGTTTTATTATTATTATTAATCAACATAATCATCGTAACACCATTTTCTGAATACTCCCTATATTCCAAACATTCTGCTCCATATTTTACAGACATTTTGCCAGTAAATCCTGAGTAACTCTATAAAGGGGTACTGTTGTCATTAATTTACAGATAGAGCAAACAATAATGGTTTTGGTTAGATTCAAACCCAGAACTATCTGATCCTAGCTCATTCTCCTGACTACTGTACTATGCACTATTGCTTCTCAGATGCATTTGTAAATAAATAAAGATCTGTGACACCTAGTTAATCTCACTGTTTGCAAAGAGATTTCTTAGCTAGTATCTTTCAAGTGCAGATTTCAAAAGTAATACATAAATATTAAGGAGGATTTTTCACAGTGGATAATCTATAAATGAAGAAACTGAGAGTAGCCCAGTACCAATTAGGCATGAAAGCACAGTTAAGGTTTATAATCTTGTTTATTTTATAGGCTGCAGTTCCCATGCTCCTAATAGGAGCCCACATTACCTTCAAGTCCAGGCTTGGGGTTGCGTTTGGTGGAGATGTAATAATAGGTCATTAACCTTTAGGGCTTTAGTGAGGAAGGCCTCTTGGGCCCACCCAGCCCTCCCTGCTTTGGTGGGAAATCATTTGATCATAATGTCAAGTTTACTTGATTATGGTTGTTAAAGACAGTTCTAAATCGGGCATGGTGATGCCTGGAATCCTAACTCAGAGGCTGAGGCAGGAGGATTGCAAGTTTGAGACCAGTCTGGGCAATTTAGTGACTTAGCAAGATCCTGTCTCAAAAAATAAAAAAGGTTGCAGATGTACAGTGCAAAGGCCTTGCGTTCAATCCCCAGGAATACTAAACAAAAACAAAAACCCAGTTATAGGAGCCATGAGTATGTGAGCCATGAGGTTCTTTCTTTATATGTCCAGTATTATTCCAAATTTCCTACAATGAAACACGTATTTCTATCTTTTTTATTGTTTGTTTTTTTTGTTTTGTTTTGTTTTTCTCCGGTACCAGGAACCGAACTCATGACCTTGCGCTTGCCAGGCAGGTGCTTTGCCGCTGAGCTAAATCCCCAGCCCTGTATTTCTATCATAATCATTAAATCATAACTTTAAGTGCAATTCTGGCTGTGTGGTGTGTAGGACAACTTGGCTATGTGGAAGCATATCTGGATTGATAAATTGCTAACACAATACATAATAACAGATACTAGCTTGTTTTTTACCCTACATGAACCTGGGGTTTGGCCTTTATAGGGATGTATTGACTGCATTGGTCAGTCCTCCTTTTAAGCCTTCCTCCTCTTCGTGTGAGGACCTGACAGGTCAGTGATCTCTTTGTTTATTTGTTTGTCTCGCTATGTAGTTCAAACTGGCCTTGAACTCACTATGTAGCCCAGGCTGGCCTTGAACTCACTGCAATCCTCTTGCCTCAGCCTCCTGAGTGCTAGGGTTACAGGTGTGAGCACCACACCCAGCTCAAATCATTGATTTTGAGCCCTGTAAGATGATGTGGTTTGAGTATCCTCATTTTTGACCTGCAGAGAAAGCTGGAGCCTGAGAAAGAGGAAGCAGCTGGCTTCAATCTGTCATATCAAAGTTAATACTAGCACTCGTGACCTGTGGATCCCCATTTGAATATTTTTACTTCAGTTCAATAGGATTTCAGTATAGTGATTCTCAATCCTGGTTATACATTTAAATCACTAGGACCCAGTACCGGAAAAAAAAAAAAAAAACCAAAAAACTAATTCACTAGGAAAAGCTCATTGAGAAGTTCCTGTATAAGCCTAAGTCTTGGACTATTTAAGTCAGCATCTTTGGGAGTGGGCCATGGGCCTTATATTTTTAAAACATTTCTTCAGAGGATTCTAATGCATAGTCAAGTCTAATGCATACTCATGTAAAACTTATGATCTATGATCCAGCAGCATCTTTTTTTTTGTTGTTTGTTTGTTTGTTTGTTTTTCCGGTACCAGGAATCAAACTCACGACCTTGCGCTTGCCAGGCAGGCACTGTGCCACTGAGCTAATCCCCAGCCCCCAGCAGCTTTAACCTGTGGAAACTTGTTAGAAGTAGTCTCTGGCCCCAACCCAGCCCTACTGCATGTTAACAAGACTCCCTGTGTGATTGGTGTGTGCGTTCACGGGTGAGCAAAATTCGCCTATAATGTGTTGGCTAAATCTATTAGCTAATCACAGTCATGGGATGAGTCCCCATTTTGGCACTTATGAACTGTGACCTTCTTTGAGTTATTAACTTCTTTTAATTATTAACCTCAATTTTACATTTTACCAAAGGAAAGAGTAATAGAACCTCATGGGAGATTGTCACAAAAATTGAAAACGATAATGCTTGCATTATACTGTGATGCCTGACATAGTATTCTTTATCAGAACATGGATTGCAAACCATGGTAGTTAAGGGTAAGATGGTAAATCTCTTGGGCTTTGTGAGCCATATGTGCTCTAGGTCAGTAATACTCAATTCTACCATAGTCATTGACAAGTCATAAATAAATTAGCATGACTTCATTCCCCAAAAGATCTTATTTATGATACTTAAATTTGAATTTCATATAATTTTGATGGGTCATGAATTATTGTTCCTTGTTTGATTGTTTTCAACCACTTAAAAATGTGAAAACCATTCTTGGTTTGCAAACTACAAAAAGAGGGATGTGGTATTTTTATACAATGGAGTATTACTCAGCTATAAAAAAGGATAAACTTGAGGCTTTTATATGTACATGGATGCAACTAGAGACCATACTCATAAGTGAAATAAGCTAGACCCTCATATATAAACATCATATTGTCTCCCTAGTGTGAAGAACCTGAAAGGGTAAATAAAAACTTAAAGGTAAAATAGATATTGTGAAAGGGAAAGAAATTGCTCAAAGGAAAGGAACAACTGGGATGAGGAAAAGGAGAAAAGAAAGAAGAGAAAAAAATATTTTGCATATATAAGGCTAGTTGGGATAATTGTACTGCTGATGTCTATTGGTTTATTGAAAGGAGCAGTTAATGCTTAAATCTTTTTTTTGACCAACTTTGCATGCTTATATCTGGTAATCGAAACAACTTGATCTTAGCCAAAGGGCTGAGAGGTGATATACACAAAAAAATTAAAAAGAGAAAAAAAGGTTACATTCAAAACCTTAGCATTACCTACTCCCTTCAGTGGAAGGAAATCCAATGCTAATCTTGTTAAAACAGCAGTGAAATAGGCAGATTATAACTTGCCAGCAAACAGCAGGGACCAGCAGTTCTCTCTACCAAGTGCCCAGTGGTAAGGAAAATTCTTTTAAGACAAACCATAACCATTGACTGATCAAATGGCCTTTTGAAAGTATTTAAGGTCTTACAAAAAATGCAGGCTATAGGGGCTGGGGATTTAGCTCAGCGGCAAAAGCGCCTGCCTGGCAAGCGCAAGGTCGTGAGTTCGGTTCCCAGTACCGGAGAAAAAGCCAAAAAAAAAAAGAGCAATCTAAAGAAAAACAAAAAAGGCTCTTAGTGCTGGACATGGTGATATACACCTATAATCTCACTACTTGGGAGGCTGAGGCAAGAGGATCAGAGTTCTAA
>NW_004955493.1:69668-74158 GCF_000276665.1 Chinchilla lanigera | reverse complement strand
AAAAAAAAATGCAGGCTATAAATCCGTATAAACAGTGGTGTCAAGGGGCCTTTAGCCTCCTCACACTTCCATAATACTCCTCCCAAGTAATAGCCCAAAGTAATAACAGTGGTTTGATATATATATAGCCTCAAAGCAAGGTAAAGCCCCTGCTGTTCGTCACAAGACCCAGCAAGACCCTACCTTAAGCCTCTCCCATACACAACTTTTGGAGCTGCCCTTGACCAGCTGTTGGAGAGAAGTGGCTGCTCCCAGGTTATTCTCTTAGGTTTTGTGTCTGTTTCTCCAAGTTTCCTAGAGTTTGTTTGTGAATCTTCTGAATGATGCAAACGGCCACTGAGCAGGGTGGGAGCTAAGCAGACCGTTCAGTGAAAAACTCAGCCAATACTCAGATGCAATTAAAATTTTTTCTAAAGCATTTTATCAAGTAAACAGGTGCACATAGTTTTCAAAAAATCAAATAGTACGAAAAGGCTCAACATGAAAACTCAGCTACTATACCACAGCGACAGCCTTTTGGGTATGCATACTGCTCATCACTTGCTAGATGGCATTCCACATAATAACAGAATCCTGACAGAAACATCTTTGTTACCCGTTACTGCTGTGAGGTCATTTGTTAAAAAATTGTTTCCTTTGTTTCTAATCTTTGCTCCCAAAACAAAATGCCTTTACAAGGACAGCAAATGTTACACAGGGGAGAGGAGGTACTCACTGAAGTTGCAGATTCCAGCACAGCCGGTATGATGGCAGGCCTGTTTCGTAAAAGAGCAGCACAGCACCTTGGTTTCTCCCCTCTACAAGTTGCCAGAGACGAGAAGTCCTCTGACAATCAGAAGGAGCAAGACTGGTGCAGAGTGCCTTTTCTTGATTGGTGGAAACTTTCTTGAGGGAGGAGCAGGAGCTGTGGGTTAAACACTGAATATTTACACAATCCTTGGCAGACAATCCTTATTACTGGTAATGATTGACATTTAGTAGGCTAGAAAAGCGGGTTTTTTTCTACAGGAAGGAAAGCGTCCAAGGAGTTGGTGGAAGAGGTTAGTCTGGTGAAGGGGTAAAGGAATTATTGAGGAGGAAAGAACAAGTACAGTAAGACAAAGGGGTGTTTGGAAATAGAAAACAACGAGAAAAGGAAGTTGATGGGTGGGTATAAATTGAGCTAGATTTTGTCCAACCTGTTGTCTTGACCTGGGCAGGACTAAACATAAACGCTATCAGGCCGTTCTTGCCCGAACCCTTCAGTGATTCTTAGCTCACGCAAGTCCTCACGTAAACTGCAAGGAGCTGTGTGATTTGGCCGTGGGTCCTCTCTGACCTATGGCCCATTCCTCCTCTACCCTGTCCTGCTGCAGCCACACCAGCCCCTTGCTTTTTCTCAAATACACGGTGCCTGTTCCAGCCTTGGGCTCTTTGAGCTTCCACTGTCTATGACTCCTCCCTCAGATATTGTTATGGTTTAAATCTGGATGTCCCCCCAAAGCCTCATGCACTCATAGTAGGTGGGGCTTTTGGTAGGTGATTGGATCAAGGCAGTTTGATATTCATCAGTGGATTAGTCTACTGAGGAATTTATAGTTTAATGTAACTTGGAAGGTAAAACCTGGTTGGAGGAGGTGGGTCATTGGGGAGCATGGCCTGGAGTGGTACATCACCCCTCTCCTTCGGTATTTCCCCCTCCCCCCTTCCTGGCACCATGTCATGAGCTCTCTGTCCTCTGCCATGTTGTCATGCCCTGAAGTCAGCAGACTCTGGACTGAAACTTTTACACACTGTGAGCCAAAATAAACTTCTGCTCTTACAGTTGTGGGTGTTGGGTGTTGTGTCTCAGCAAAGAGAAAATAACTAATCCAGATATCTTGGCCAAATCCTTCATTTTGTGAGGTATCCTATCAAAGAGGTCTTCATGACTACCTTTTCTAAAATAGCACTTCTTTTTTCTCTTTGTTTTAACTTTTTATACCACCATTTTGAGTGTAATAACCTTATTTGCTGATGTATCACTATTGCCTATGTTGGTAAATTTTAAGCATTCGATACATATTTGATGATCATAGAAAAAAATGATTCTCTCAATTACATGGCCTAGAAACCCAATTTAATTTCTTGTAAACAAAGAGAGGAATTTGTAGGCACTTTTTTGTTCCAGGAGTTTTAAAAGTTATTGATTCCTTGGGATTTTCTATGTAAATAATCAGATTATCTACCAGTAGAAAGAGTTTTACTTCTTCCTTTCAGATCCGTATTCATTTTATTGCCTGTTGCACTGGTTTTCACCAGCACTATGTTGATTAAGAGTGGTGAGAACAGAGATCATCGCCTTGCTCCTGATATTAGAGGGAAAGCATTCAGACTTTCAGTTAGATACAATGTTAGTTATAGGGTGTTTGTTTTTATAGGCGCTTTTTATCAAGCTGAGAAAGTTTTTGTCTATTCCAATTTTTTTCGGGAACTTTACAATCTATAGGTCTTGAAGTTTGGCAAATCTTTCTGCATCAATTAATATAATCATATGATTTTCTTTATTGGCTTGTTAATAAGGCAGATTATATTAATTGATTTTCTAGTATTGAGCCCGCTTTACTTTCCTAAAATAAACTCCATTTCGTGCTCTTATATAATTCTTGTTATAATTGCTGAATTATATTGTTTATGTCTTCCCAAATTTGAGAAGTTTTCATCCATTATTTCTTGGAATTGTTTTTCAGTCCCTCTATTAGATCTTTTGTTACAGTCTCACAGGTGTTCTTCTTCCACCCATCATAGTTTCTTTCTGTTGTTCAGATTGGGAAATTTCTATTGTTTTCTTCCAGCTCACAGATTTTTTTCTCTGTTATTTCCATTCTGATGGTGAGCACTTTATTAAATTAAAGGGCAAAAGATAGCTTTTCCTACACTCTCACACCACACTCTGCACATTTCTGATACTAGTTATGTGGAGTATTTTCCCAAGTCACCAAGCAGTTCTCTAGCAGACACCAAATGAGTGTTTTATATTTCAATTCAATTGTACACCATCTTCCTAGAGATAGTGTCAGATCCCACAGGAAAAAAGCTCAGATGCACAAACTTCCCCCTCATTCACATGTCAATTGTAAATCTCAATTGTGACCTATATATCTGACCAACTAGCTATAAATTGGGTTCCTATCATCTCCTTCTTGCATTTGATTAATTTCTTAGACTACCTCACAGAACAAAGGGAGACACTTTATTTACATTTACCTATTTATTATGAAGGATATCTCAAAGGATACAGATAAATAGTCAGATCAAGAGATGCAAAGGTGAGATTAGGAGAAGAAATACCATGCTTCTGTGCCCTCCTCAGTACTCTATCTTTCCAGAACTTCCTCATGTTCAATGATCTGGAAATTCCCCAAAATCTGTCTTTTTAATTTCCATGGAGGCTTCATTACACAGTTATAATTGATTAAATCATTGACCATTGGTGATCTAGTCAACCTTCAACTCGTCTCCCTTTCTAAAAGGTAAAACTAGAGTGTAGAGTGAGAGGAGTGGAACTGAAAGTTTTAACCTCTAGTCATGTGGATGGTTTCTCTAGCTCCCATCCTGAGACTGTCTAGTAACCCTAAGCACCATCTTCTTGTTTACATAGAAAAATGCACTTACCATTTGTGAAATTCAGAGATCTTAGGAGCTGTGATTAGGATCCAGGAATGAAAACCAAATACATGTATCTCACAAAATCACACCCATCCACTGAGATTTTTACTTTTTCTTGAATTTTTAGTTCTTTTTTTATTTTAAAAATAAAAGGAGGAAAACACTGACAGACAGACAACCTTTTACAAAATAGCAAAAGAACAGTACAGACAATACAGAGTTACAAACAAAGTGGTAGGAAATTAATGCTTGTTGTATTACATATTGGTATTTTCAAAGTGGTTTCTCATGAAAACACATAGAGATGTGCAACAATGATCAATCAAGGACTCACTGACAGTTTCTTTCAGCAAAGAAATAGAAGACAGTAGAACAACTATGTTAGCTATCCTGTATATACATGCATCCAAAATTTCTCCTTCTTTCCCTTCTCTTTTCCCACATCCCAATTGCCTTTTACCCTTGAGTATTTTCCTATCATTTCACAATGTCTATTATACCTCCTAGTTTAAATGAACTCTTTCAGGTTTTACATTAATGAAACAATGCGGTGCTTGCACATGTACGTCTGATTTATTTCACTTATGTGTATGGTGTCTAATTGTGACCATTTACCTATAAAAGCCTCGAGTTTATCTTTCTTTATAACTGAGTAATATTCCATTCTATAAAAGTACCACAGTTTTCTTATACAGTCCTCGGTGGATGGACATTTCGGTTGCTTCCACAATTCAGCAATTACAAATTGTGCTGCTATGAACATAGGTGCACATATATCACTGTGATATGATGTTTTTAGATCTTCTGGGAAAATACTCAGCAGCAGGATAGCTGGGTTGAATGGGACCTCTAGACCTAGTTTT
>NW_004955493.1:61268-64481 GCF_000276665.1 Chinchilla lanigera | reverse complement strand
TCCTCTCTGGCCCTCTCTGCAAGCTTCAGCTGGGAACCATGGTGGTGTGAGCAAAGCACGGACTCGAACTGCGGGGCCAGCAGCTCCCAGAGCACTTGCTCACTTGGCGCAGGGCACGCAGGCCGAATTTTTAGTTCTAAAATTTCCATTTGGTTTATCTTGATATCTTTGTTATTTCCTGAGACTTTGTATGTCTTTGCTGAGACTGTGTTTATTTCATTTAT
This sequence comes from Chinchilla lanigera, assembly GCF_000276665.1. Taxonomy (NCBI): domain Eukaryota; kingdom Metazoa; phylum Chordata; class Mammalia; order Rodentia; family Chinchillidae; genus Chinchilla; species Chinchilla lanigera. The sequence goes on along the minus strand of NW_004955493.1, from coordinate 64,257 downwards.
TTCAAGTGTATTTGTAACTGTTTTTGAAGCCTTGTTATAATGTCATTAAAATTTTTGTCAGATAATCTAATAGCTTTGGCATGTTGGTCTTGGCATCTGTTCACTTTTTTTGTTCAATTTGTCTTCATGGTTTTTGGTATGAAGAGTAATTTTCAACTGAAATGTGGACATTTTCCTAATATTTAACAAGAACTAGATCTCATGTAAACCTTATTTTTTAGGCTCACACTCCTGTAACAGGGGAGGGTCAGGATATCACTTCCTTATTACATACAAGTCTAGGTTCTAGACTTGTATTACATACAAGTCTAGGGTGAACATACAAGTCTAGGTTCTCTTCTTAGCTTTCAATAACACCTGATTTGAGGAAAGAATTGCTCCATGCTATTGCTGGGTGGAAATGTGTTATTCCAGTTTCCCATGTAGTCTCTCCTGACACTAGCCTTTTCTTTGCGTGGCCTCTCAGATATCATCCCAGCAGAAGGTTTTGGAGTGCCTCAAGGTGTAGACTCATGAGGGTAAAAGTCTAGGCTTCTCAATCTACTTTTCTAGCATAGGTTAGGATAAGTGAGGCCATGTTTTTTTCCGTATGGTTTGGTTGGAATAAATTAATTTTTGTTAAATAATTTTCTGTTATGCTGCTCTTATCCTGGTACTTGGCTATAAAAAGCAATCTTTTAGGGGAGAAGCTTTTATTGTCTGTACTCATTAGTGTTTCTAGATTGCTAGATTTTTCAACTCCAAGTGTAGGCTATATAAGGCACAAAGAAGATCCGTAGAACTTGCATTTGTGTTGTTCATTAGGTCCCATGGTCCATAACAGTCTACCCTCTTTTCTGTACCTTTCAGAGTCTTCTTATGTTTCTTTATATAAAATGTCCAGAAATTTTAGTTGTACTTAGCAGGAAAGATAGGGAAATGTATGTCTATTCCATCTTCCAAGAACTGAAGTACTCTCATCTCACTTTCTAAGATTAAAGTAAAATTTATAACAAAACAAACAAGAACACTGCTGGAAAAAAAATCAAAAGCAAACTGCAATACTCAAAAAGCATAAACAAGAAACCCAAAATAATTTATTAACAAATAATTATTAACAAATATAAACCAGAAATCCATTATAGCCAGTTTGAACTTAGCCAAGAAGAGGTAAAATGTAGAAAACCATATGAGCATGTCAGTGAATGTAGAAAAAATGAATTTCAGCACTCATTCATAGCCTGGGGATATAGCTCAGTGACATAAGCACCTGCTTGGCAAGCACAAGGTCCTGAGTTCAATTCCTGGTACCAAAAGCCAAGCACTCATTCATGCTAACCTTAAATATGGCATTTTGGCATTTGAGAAAATGTCAAAAATAGAAAGGACACTCACTTTCTCCCTACCCGTCTCTCATGAAGCAGGTCATAAGGCTCATTTCAGATTTCTTTTTTTTTTTTTTTTCATTTTAGATTTCTGTGGTTTAAATGTGTCACCCAAAAGTTCAGGTAATGGAATCTGAAATACCAAATTCATATGTTCATGATATGAGGTAGGGCCTTTAAGAAGTAATTAGGAGGGGCTGGGGATTTAGCTCAGTGGCACAGCACCTGCCTGGCAAGCACAAGGTTGTGAGTTCAATTCCCGGTACTGGAAAACAAAAAAAGAAGTAATTAGGATTAGATGAGGTCATGAAGGTAGGAACTCCCATTATGGCATTAGTGAATTTTTAAGAAAAGGAAGAGAGACTGAGGTAGCATGCTTACCCTGTCATATCATGTGGTGTTTTCTACCATGACATACTACAGCAAGAAGACCTTCCTCCAATGCCAGCTTATGCTCTGGGACTTCGTACCTAGAACTATGAGCAAGTAAAACCTCTACTCTACATAAATTACTCTGTCTCAGGTATTCTGTTATAGCAACAGAAAATGAACTAAGGCAGAGGTTATGCTCTCCCTCATTTCTGAAGACATGGGAAGATAAGGAAGAATCTGAAAAACAGATCTTCCTTAGCTCCCTTCAGTTCATTATCATTTGATCATACCACTGTGACCAATCATATGTCTCCATGACTATCCATGACTTCACCAGGCCTCAGAACAAAAATATACAAGGTTACCTGTCTATGCTTTGGTCTTTATTTTCAAAGGTTCCCATGCCATGTAAAATTTATGTTAAGTAAATTTGTTTATCCTTCTCTTATTAATCTGTCTTTTGGCATAGGGTGCTATAGCTTCCTCAGCTGTGAACTTGTAATGAGTAAGGAAAAGATACTTTTTTCTCCCTTACATTATCTATTAAAAACTAAATGTGGATATTGAAACATTAAAAACGTTTAAAGGTGAAATGTTAGAAGTATTAAATTTAGGAATAAGACAGTTTTCACCACATTACCACTAGTTGATATACTAAAGATCTATATTTTTAGCCTATTCCTGGCTAACTAGAATATAAATACTTTATCTGTTTTGCTCACCACAGAATTCCACATAGCTAGAACAGAACCCAGCATGTTAGAGGAACTCTGTAAATATTTGTTAAATATATGAGTGCAGAAGCCATAGCTATGAAAATTTTATACTGGAAAATAATTTTATATGTAAATAATTCATGTTCATTTTGAAATCAACATAGAAAAATACAAGGAAGCATCAAGGAAAAAAAGATCAAAATGGAATAGCACTGGTGGAAGGCACTTCAGGTGGAGTCAGGAGGCCTTTGTTAATCAGATCTCAGAAATTTCACATGCATGAGAGGCGTGTTGACCTTTGAACCAAGCTACAGTTAATTAGTATTTCTTTTTTTTTTATTTTAAAGAGTAAAAGAAGGATAACATAATAATAGGGGGGACTTAGCAAATTACAGACAAAATGGTAGGAAATTATCAATGGTTGTCATTTTACATATTGTTATCTACAAAATAGTTTCTCAGGAAAACAAATAGACAAATAATAGTGAGTTAGAGACAAAAGAGGTAGGAGATTATCAAGAGTTGTTGTACTATACT
>NW_004955493.1:0-60091 GCF_000276665.1 Chinchilla lanigera | reverse complement strand
GCTGCTCCTCCGCTGGCTCTGGACCTTTCTGGTTCTCAATGGCAGGAGCAAGAGTGGTCCATTGTATGGCATGTATTCCCAGGGGTTCTTCAAAGTTTCAATGATTCACACACATCCGTGGGTGGGCAACTGCAGTCGGTGCATGGTGGGCCAATTGTGTCACTGTTTCTCTGTGTCATGATAGATCTCATGCGCTGGGGGCCCACCCTCCTGGAGCCACCAGGCAGGAAGCTAGCCAGCCAGAAGACTGGCGCTCCCCACCCGTGGCTCCCTGTGCGCCAATTAGTATTTTGTAATCATTTGTGAATCCCGTTTCCCTTAAATTGTCTGTAGATTGAAACTTTATCCAATTCTTTTCTTATAAAACAGCCTAACTCTTCTTATTATGCAATACAATTCCTGACAAACTCTGAGAGTTAATTATGTCAGTTTGAATAAGAAATACCCAACTGGATTAGCACAGTTCTTTCTGTGCTGAATGGATTTAGTGTAGACATAAGACTCATCCTGGTGTGAGTGGTACCAGCCAATAGGCTTGTAGCCTGAATGGAATAAAAAAGGGGGAATGAAGAAGGAAATCTCACTTCTGTTTCTTCAAAGGAGCTCCAGTCTTCACCACCACCCTTTGGACGTCTGTCTCTAGGTGTCCAGTGCAGTCTCTTCAGCCTTCCAATGTAGGCCCTTTGGTTTTTGGTACAACTCCAACAGAATTCGACAGTGAGCTCCAGTTTTTCCACCTTTCACTGGATTGTTTGGCTCCCCAGAGCACAGATGACACAGACTCCACATCTGATTCAGAAGGTGGCCCTTATGGATACACAAGCAAATGACGTAACCACTACTAACTTTGTGGTTTTAAGCTTTAAATTTGTTCACCATTTTGTAAATATGGGAACACATTTTCATGTTTGTTCGAATCTGTATCTTCCTGGATTACAATCCTAATAAACCCTAAGTAAATGTAATTTCCTTTATTCTTAAACAGGTTGCTTTTATTCTTTGTCCACATTCATGGTGTCCTCCTCAGGAAACAGAGCAGCATTTTCTGGTGCCCTGCTGGTCTCTTTGGTCTTAATTCACTGCATTTTCCCCATTTCCTTGGGTGTGCTGATCTGTGGGATAAATCCTCATAGATTTGCTCCCCCGGTGTCACTTTGACAGCATTCTGAAATCTTCATTTGAGTGCTTCTTATTGTCAGTATTCCTACTGTTGGTGAGTACATTTCATCTTTGTCATTAAGCAGACATTTGTCTTTTAGTTTGATTTCTATCTTTTGCTAGGCAAAAGCCTTGGATCTCAGTGTAACCTTCCATCGTTGCTATTAAGATTTGGGTTCTGGGCTGACACAGGAGGGTTGGCATGAGTTTGAGGCCAGCCTGGGCTACATAGTGTGTTCAAAGTATGGCTGAACTACATGAGACCCTGCCTTAAAAAAAAATCGGGGCTCTGGGTTTCTATTTTGGCAAATACTTATAAGTTTAATATAATAGAGCTCTTAGTGATATCTGGTGGCCATTTCAAATTTTATTATTGAGCTTTAGTTGCTTTAATCTACAAAATAGGTGATTCTATGAGAGTGCCCTCACTTCAAAGAAAAAAAAGCATTGCTCCTTCCATTCCCTTTCAGGTTTTATAGGCACTTAACTATATGTAGAAGTGTTGTGCCTCATAGGCTATGATGTACAGTGGCCTTTTCGGGATTTCCAAATAAATATCTCCCTCCTGGGTCAGAAGGAGTAATCTTGGTTCACTGGAGGAATGCTCATGAAATACCAACTGTCTCCTCATCATGAGTCCTCCTCATTTTGAGTCAACCTGAGACAAGAGAGTGGCTATGAAACTAATTGGTGATACTTTTTTGGGTAACAGCCTTCACAATAACACGTGCAGCTCTAAACACAATATCATTAGTCATGATCAACAGAAGTGATATTTCTGAAGTACAGTGGGCATCCTGCTCTCCAAAGGTACTGGTGACAGGCAGGTTCCTTCTGAAACTCCAGCTGGCTTTGTGTAGAACACCTATGTATTCTTCTATGAATGTATTGGTAAATGGGCCCAAATAACCTGGGAAATTTTAGAATTACACTGGCCCACATGAGAAACTTGAAACTCCCAAATCTGTTCTCTTGTGCATACAATTACAAAAAGCTAGTTTTAGACAAGACAAAAAGAGTGGGAAGTTTATTTTCAATGGTACTTAAAAGCTTTGAAATACAGCTCAGAAAAAGATTGCTTTCCTTCAAGCAGTAAATAAAAGATTAATAAACCATCTCTGAACCTTAAAAAATCTTCTAAAACTGCTTCTTCTATGCCTCTGTTCCTGCTGCTACCTGGTCCTGTTTCTCCTCCCATCACCACTGCTACTGCTGCATCCCCCCTCACATCCCCTCTGTCTGAACTTAGTATCATCAAAAGTCTTCTCCCAGGTGCCTTGCCAATACCACAGTGATTACCCTGAACTCTAACCTGTCCACTCTTCTCTTTAATGCATCTGATGCCAACCCATGTAGCCCTCCTAGATTCCCCACTGGCAGCAGAGCTCCACTTTTCCTGCCAGGTCCACTATTCTTGCTCAAAACATAATTCCAGCTCTGGCTCCCAGAGCCATTCTTGAGATTCTATTCAATTCCGCTGTCCTTGCAGCACCCTTTAACCCTAAGCCCACAGGCCAAGAGGAGCCCTCCATAGTATACACTCCTTGGAGAAAAGCTACACCAAGAACCACCACTAAAGTATTTCCTGATGCTCCCACCTGCTAAAGAATTTAGTGTAGGTCATCCAGATCCACTAGCCGGGTTTTCCTGACCTTTGTGAGCTTGTCCATGTTAGTGATCTAAACAGGTTGAGCTCAAGCATTAGCTCAGGCCTTCACCATCTGGTTCCTGAGTCTTTTCTAAAATTGTCAACTGGAGTAATTTCAACAATGTGCTGAAAACCCTAGTGAGTTAATCAGTCAGTCCTTGACTATTTGAGAGCTTTGAAAGGCCTCTAAGGTATGGGAGATATAAATTTCCAAGATAGTCATAATTTTTTCATTAATACCATGTTGCTAAAAGTGTTAGAGGAAGAACTTTCCACACCTGCTAAGTGGCCCCAATCCAAGTGGGCCGCCATACAAACACATAATCTTGTCAACTTGGATGACTAACTTCCCGAAACTCTTCACGGAGAAGAAAAAGCCCACTCAATTTATGAATTTATAACTTCAGCAACTCCCTAGCCAGACTAGAACTTCTTCCCTTCTAAGGGGGCCGTAGCAACTTAGCAAAATCAAAAAGAATTTTGCACTTACTGCAAAAAGTGCAGGCATTTTGAAAAGAATGGTCGCAAAAGACAGCTAGAGCAGAGAAGAAACCCATTTTATATCTCATCAAGACAACTCTTTTAGTTTCCCATATGGGCTGTCTGAGGAGTCACAAAATACCTTTCCTTTTCTCCTTCCTAACACCTTATAAGAACTGGAAGGTCTATTAACGGAGAATAAACCTGGGCTCTGACACTGAAGCTATTCTCTATTCTTGATCCCTTACTTTAAATTATATTCTTCCCAGAATACAGAAATCATTTAAGCAGTAGGCATTTAACCTTTAACATGTCTCATTCTATAATGTTCCAACTGTGTCTCTTCTGAGCTGTCCTTTCTACTTTTCCCATCAACATAAATTCATCTTTTTAGTTCAGATTTCTTAGAAGCTCACAGTGTACACATTTCTTTCTCTCAGAAGATGAAAATATCTTAAAATTTAGAGCAAGCAGAGCAATTAAACTGGTACACCTAACTGAGAATATTAAATTAGTTACTCTTTACAGTGCACTCTTTGGAAAGGAAGTTATCAAAACTATTTGGATCTTCAACCTGGAGCCTACATTTATTGGAAACACCATCAGCTAAAAGACTCCCTGTAACCCAATTGGGAAGGACTCTATCAGATACTGTAACTCACTTACGTGCTGCTAAGCTCAAGGGTATTGACTCATAGATTCATATCTCCTGACTATACTTCCAAAACCACTGGAGACCTTTGACTGAAGTTAACCCAAGATCTACTACTGAATCTGGATTCAAAGCAGACAAGATGTGAAATAGAGAGCTCCTTCCAACACTAGGAATAAGGCCTTTATAGACTACCCAATGCCAGAAATTATTTAAAATTTCAGAATTTTACTTGCATCTGGGGAATACTGGCATTTTTAAGCATCCTACAGTCTTTGAGACTCACTTGTTCACCTTCTCATAGATCCTCTTATGCTCTTATTTAGCCTCATACTACTAAATATTAGCAAGATATCTGAGATATCCAGAGCTCATATATTAGTCTAATCACTTCTGAAAATATCTGACTTTCAGTTGACTTCCACCTCCTGTAATATTTTAAAAATGACTCCTGGTCCCTTTTTCTGTGTTTCTTTATTTTCCTCTTATGGCCTTGAGTGCAACTTTTATTAGACCCATTCTTGGAAGAAAAATACTATTGTCTAAATGTCTCAGTCCCTTGCATCTGCTAGAAACCTCACAGATTGTTGGATATACCACAACCTTCTACTGGATTCTTGGGAGAAAATAATGACTCACTTGTCATAGCTATCAACTATTTTTCATCAATTCCCCCCTTCTATGTAAATATAAAGAAACAGCTTAGATGTCACTTATGAAATCCATCTGATTTCTCTATCTGATAAGATGGCCAGTATCTATCTCATCTCCTAATCCTAAACAAACAATCCTTCTCTCAATTCTTTTTCATAACTCTTCTGAGACTTTTAGGCATTTTGTTGCAAAATTGGCTAGCAACCAATCTGAATCTTCTCATTTTATTAATTCTACTTTCTGTTCACTTACTGAGTCTACAAAATACTTAGAAAAAGCATAACAGAACTATTCCCTAGTATCACAAGCCATTATGCCTTGAATTCTGATGGTCGAGGTCTTATCCTTCAATCCTTGCTTCAGCCTGCCCATCTACCAAGCCAATGATACCTTGCTCTTATGGGCCATTTATAACACTCACACTGGTTTCAGAATATTACCAGTTCAATAGTAATCATTGAGTCTTAAGTTTTACACCAGAGTAGGGTAGTTATATGCCTTCCACGTCTACACATATTCTTTTGTAGGTTTAGAAAATCTCATAGGCACATGTGTGTCTGGACTCGTGGTGGATGGGCAGATGATGCCCATATTGGGCCACCCCTTTCACTGGGCTCCAGCTCATGGCCACAGGCTCATTAACCAAGAGGGGTTAACCCCAGTAATTGGGAAAAGACTGGCAGAATGATAGGATCATGGCCAGGAATTGGCTATGTTTGAAATGAGTATATGATCTGAGATTTCTTTCAAACTGTTAACAGAATCACTCAATCTATTGGACAAGCCATAACAGCTCAATGAAGATCTCTGGAGTCTCTGAACTGAGTATTGCTTAATGCTCACATAACCATGGATTATCTCCTAACTGCACAGGGAGGATGCTATTAATATGATTTTCCTTACCTTAATCAATACTTCCTTACAGTTTGAATTAGAAATTACAAACCCCTTTAAACTTTCTAACTCACTTAAGGAATATTCCAGGAATACATCTAATTTCCTTCACTGGTTTCACTTTAAATTTTCTGATTCATTTAATCGATTACTTTTAGGGATAGAGGCTTTCCTGAGGTCAGGACTTTAAGTTGGCTTTTTTTGTTTGTTTGTTTTGTGGTTCTGGGGATCAAATCCAGGGCCTCAAGCACGCTAGGTAAGTACTCTGCCACTAACCCACATCCCCAACCCTACAAGTTATTTTTGATTACAGAACATTGCCTGTTATATTTTACTATATTCAAATTACTTATCCTTTGTCTATCTTGATGCCTCATGATTACTGCTAAAACCAAAACAGTGGCAATCCCTAGGAAGTACTCATAAAGCCATGGCCCCACTGCCTTTCTTCACATTATTTCTGACCTACCTGAAGCTCTGGGTTTTTAATTGCCTCTGGTCTAAAGCCCTTAAATTTGCTCCATATCCATGGCAGGTAATTACACCCTCTGACCAGGGATATGGCTTCCTAAGACAGGTCCCTTGTAGTGATGTGGGCTCTCTGATTATTAAATTAACCATCAATGTTTTTCTGTGGAAAGATTTTGTTCAAAAGAGGGAAAAGTGAAGGAGAATAACAAAATGGAGCAGCACTGGTCTAGGGTACTTAAAATAGAATCGAGAGGTCATTGTTAATCAGAGATCAGAAATATCCACAGGTGAACCTTTGAACTGTCTTCCCAGATGCATGTTAAACTTTGGACTAAGCCAAATTACAATCCGCTGGCTTTCATTAACCATTTGTGAAACTTCTCCTCATCCCTTAAGTTACCTGTAGATTCCAACAGCACTGAACCCCTTGCCTACATAATAGTTTAATTCTTGATAGTACTGAGTATGATTCCTGACAACAAATGGTGTACCCACCCCCACATTGTAGTTTTAAGCTTTAAACATGACCATCATTTTATGAAACCTGTGAACACATTTTCAAGACTGCTGGACTTACACATCATCTTCTTCACACCTCCACTTACCTCTTACCTAGTTTGTATTCTATGTACTGTTTTTGTTCTTCCCCTGCTAATCAATAATACTTATCTATTGGCTTTATATATGGAGAACAACTTGAATGAGTATATTCCTTGTGTTAAAATTTTTTCCCTCAGAGAACTCTAGGCCTTACTCCATTGTCATCTGCTATTAAAACATTACTTTGCAGAAGCTCAGGGTCCAAGTTCATTTCTCCTGGCATGTGCCTGTTGTATAACAGGCAATTTGACTCCGCCCCCTCCAATTTCTAAAAGGAACAGAAGTCCTTGAAGACTCTAAATCCTTGGAATTTTAGAGAAATAAAAAGTGTGTTTGTTATTCATGAACTTCTCACACCACTCCTGAGTTTGTGCTAACAAGATGACTCAGGATGGCAAGGACAACCAGCTAAGGAAAGAGTTGGAGTTTTGAAGCCAGCCCCGACTCTGTGGAGGAAAGAGTAACTGGAGAGTGAGTACAGTTAAGCGGTGCATGATTTAATCAGTTATGCCTACCTAATGAAACCCCAGTAAGTACGCAGTTGAGTGCCTGATTAGTGAACACATGAAATGTCCGGAGGGTGATAGGGATTCCATGTGGAAACGCACTGAAGCTCTGTGTTCAGGACCCTCCCAGATCTGGCCTTATATGTCTCTTCATTTACTAGGTCTTGATTTAGATCCTTTATAATAAAACTGTAATCATAATTATAGCACTTTTTAAAGTTCTGTGAGTTGTTCTATTGAGTTAACAAACATGAGAGTGTCACGAAACCCTCTAAATTTGTATCCAACTGTCAGAAGTGTGGGTGGCCTGGCAATACCTCAACTTGCAGCCGGCACCTAGATGCACGGGCAACCTAATTGGGAACTCTGCCCTTAAAGCAGCTAAGTCTGAAGCTCCAGAGAGTTAGAATTGAATGGAATTATGGTGGCAAACTTATTCTGTCTGGGTGCTGTGTAATTATGTATTCATAAAATTAATTAACTTCAGCCAGAGAAGTTTTTGGTGGCATTAGTTCTTCATCAGGTCTTACCCAGAACACAATGCATCCTGTGCTCAGTAGGTTTTACCTTGCTATTTTACTTTATGATCTTTCTCTATTGCAATCTCTGATTTTAATTTTCTGGCCTCCTTTTTGCCAGTGACCCCTTATTCTCATGATCATACCCCATATTTACTCATTACCACCGACAACACCACCTATAAAATCAGTTTCAGTGACCCATTTTTGGGCTAATTCTTCCTGTCTTCTCACTTCATTTATTTTTAGTAGCTTCATCATAGTTCTTCTGCCCCACTAAAATCTCTAGTTAATTAACTTAAACATCACTCCTTCATACCTCCACTTACCTCTTTCCAAGAATGGATTTTATGTACTACTCAGGTCATTTGCAGTGCTTTCCCTCTACTATCTGGAAAAATCAGCTTTCTGCAAAACTCCAGATAGCTCTTTGGATTTCATGCCTGTAGCTGAGCAATAGCTTAACATGGCTGTAGATAAATGCTCTTAACAATGCTAATAACTTGTTTTTATTACCTTAAACTTGTTGATGGCTACACTTGTTAAAAGATAAACTCACTAACATTACGAATTTTAAACAGTTTATTAAGCCAACAGTACTTCATAAATTGAGCAGTTCCAAATAGGGAGTGGTTAGGGGATCCACCTAAAGGGTACAAAGGGAAGGCTTTTATAGGGTACATGTGAAAAACAAGCAAAGAAATTGTTTGATTTGTTAAAGTTTGAGCAGTTGCTTTACTTGGACTATCCCTGTGGGAGATCAGAGATAACTATGGTTTGGGCCTTGAATGGCCCCTAGAGACCAGTGCATTAAAGGCTTAGTTACCAACTTGTGGCACTGTTGGGAGGTGACAGATCCTTTAAGAGGTGGGCCACAGTGGGAAGAAGTAAATGGCCTTGAAGGAGATGGGACACCAGACCTTTTTTCTCTCTTTTCATCTACTTGAACATGATGTGGCAGATACCTTCCTCTGCCATGTGCTCCTGACATGATGTTCTGCCTCACTATGGCCCAAAGGTAATGGAGCCAAATAACCAGGGTCTGAGAACATGAGCCAAAAAAACCTTTCCTTCTTTATAATTTATTATATCAGGCATTTTGTCAGAGTAACAGCCGACTAGCAAAGTACTAATGCCAGCTGGCTGCTTATGATTGGTTGAACTTATTTTTTTTGTTTTAAAGAATGAATTAGGTTTTGGTTTGGTTATGTAGGAACCCTGGTTATTAAACTCATCTTAGTATAATGGCCTCCCATTTAATTATTTTTAACATTTTTTTTTGAGACAGTGTGTCACTATGCAGTTCAGGCTGGCCTTAAACTTTCTTATGTAAATCAAAATGGCCTCAAAGTCATGGCGATCCTCCTGCCTCAGTTTAACACTTTTTAACTTCCTGACTGTAAAAATATCAGAGTGTACCTCCTGTGCCATTTGACAGCTCTACTACATTTCTACAATAAGTGATAGCAATGTAGTATTTTCTCTGTTTCTTTAAAGCCTCACCTCTCCTTACCCCCTCTTATTTCACTGAAATTTGCCAGTAGCCAGTAGAGAATGTCCTTAAGTCTGGACCACTCAAACAACCAGTGCTCCTATAATTCGGCTCATACCCTCTGCATTCCTTCCAGTGATGATGGATAAATTATCCAGGATCCTAGCTTGGGCCTTTCCACTGTGCTCTTGAAATCATCCTCTGTGTCCTAACCAAGGATATTAGTCCTCCAATTATTCCTCCTTTGTCTGGTACCATCCATTTTTCTTCCTTTTTGGAATAGGAGTGGTAGTAGATAGTTACCTATAAACACATGGCAATATCTTCTATATGAAAATAAAATCTCGTGAGCTATTTGGCCTTCTTCACCTGTTGCTTCAATCCTTTCCTTTTCACAGCAAAATTTCTCACAACAGCTGTCTGCACCTGTGCCTATTACTCTCTATGTTCTGTCTCCATCTGTGCACCTCTTTTCTTCATCTCTCTACTTCATTGTGAAAAAACTCAAACATACACAAATAATTAGAATGGTATAGTAAACCTCTTTGTATACATCACTCAGCCCCAACAAATGTCAACACACACTTATTTCATTTGTATCCCTACCTTCACCTCCCTCTACTTGCATTATTTTGAAACAGACCTATATATGTTATCATTTGATTAATAAGTACTTCCTTATGTATATCTGAAAGATAAGGATTCTTTTTAACCTAATCACAATACTGTCATAATACCTCCAAAAGCCATCCTAATCCTTTATTTTCATTCCTCATATAATATTTAGGATTTCACATTTTTTCAAATTAACTCATAAATTTTTTTTTAATTCTTCGGTTTTTTTAGACTTGGGGGTCTAAACAAGGCCAACACATTGCATTATATATATATCTTAAGATATATATATATCTTAAGTTTCTTTTTTAAGTTCCATTTAAGTTCTTTAAGTTTCTTTAAGTTCCACTCCCTCATTCTTTTTCTTTGCAATTCGTGTGGAAAATATAACACTGTCTTCTAGAGTTTCCTAAATTCTGAATTTTTCTAGAAGTGATTGAATTTAACATGCATTTCTGTGCACCGTAGTTTTGTGAACTGATAGTATGATATATTAGCCAGCTTTGCCATCACTGAAACACAATACCTGACATGCACAATTGGAAGGAGGAGAGGTTTAATTCCCTCATGGTTTCAGGGAATTCAGTCCATGGTAATTTGCCTTCAAGGAATAAATAGCATTGCAGAAGGGTGCAGCAAAGCAAAGATGTTGAATTCATAGCAGCTGGGAAGCAGTGCCAGAGATGAAGGGGTGAGGGACTAGATGTAGTGCCCAACATCATTCCTTCATGATCCAAACAGACACACCCAGAAGTGTGCTTTACTAATCCCCCCAGGGCCTCCCAAACCAATCATGGTGACAAAATTAAGCTTAACCACATCGTTCCACCTTTTATAAAATTTTATCTCTGAACTACACTTAAATCTCCAGATGAACACAATAAAAGTTAATGATTCCACCTAATATGTTACAGCTATGCTTTGTACAACCAAGAACTCAATAACTTCTTCCCCAAAATATAAACAATTCCAGGGTTTTCAAAAATCAAAGTCTCTTCTGAAACTCAAGAAATGCTCTTAGCTGTGAACCTCTATACAAATCAAAAACAAGTTACATAACCCGAGGTACAGTGGTACAGGGTAAATATTCCCATTCTAAATGATAAGAAGATGCAGGTAGGAAAGAATAGAACTAAAGCAAGGCTAAAATCCAGCAGGGTAAATATTAAGTCCTGTAGCTCTATATCTAGCACCCACAACACTTGGCTGTGAGATGTGAGTCCCAGAAGTATTGGACAGTCCCATCCTAATGGCTTTGCTGGTTGCAGCCCACAGAACCTCTCTCTTGGATTGGCTTGGCTCATGGCCTACAGCTTTCCTTCAGAGATATTCCACATTCCTCATTTCTCTGACTTCCTGGAGAAATGTTCCACTGTACCTTTACCTTAATTCCCACAGCTTCACACACTGCACTCTCAGGGGTTTCTTGCCTGGTTTTGAAAGCCTTCCTTTGAAATCTGGATGGAAGCCTTCCAGACGATTGCATTCTGGTGTCACCAGCATCACATGGATGATGCCACAGTCAGCTGCCAGTGGGAGCAGAAGCTTGGCCTCCTTGGGCTATGGCTGCAGTGGCCCATTGAGTGCCTGGATGTCTGAGTCCAGTTAAATGAATTCGAGAAAACTGATTCCCTTGGAGACCCTTTTCCAGTACAGGGTCCCAAAGACTCTCTTCTCAAATGGAAGATGAACACTGTTGCACCCTTGAGCCTGTGATATGGGGGGAGTGTCTTGCTGATTTTTTGAGATGCTCTCATGGCATCTTTGTTCTTGTCTCAGTTCAAAGTACATAGTTTTTTTTTTTTAAATGATGCTAATCTTTTCAGCAACCACACACCTTTTGGCCCCAAATTTACACGTTGTTTCTTTGGGCTAGAATTTAAGTTTTTGAAAAATTTTCACTATTCTTTTGTCCCCTATTCTCACTATAAATCTAGCTAAAAGCAGTCAGCAGTGAATGTTGTGCTGCTTTGAAATTTCCTCCATCAGATAATTTAGTCCACTTCCTTTAACTTTAACTTCAGCCTCCTTCAAAGTCTCAGTACATAAGCAAAATGTAGGCAAATGTTTTTTCAGACTGTAACACACATGGCCGCTAATCCAATTGCCAATGTAGTTCTGGTTCCCAATGGAAACCTGCTAAGTCTGCTTTTATTATCCATGTTGCTATTGGCGTTCTGGTCTTCTAAGCTCTGACCAGGACCATTCATCAGGCTCTGCTTATAACCCTCTAAGCTATCCCCAGCCTGATTCTCTGAACTTTTCCAAACTCCTGCAAAGCAGTTCCAAAGTTCTTGTGAACTATATGGTTAGTTATAGTCACAATAACAACCTCACTTCTCCAATATCATTTTTTATTAGTTCACTTTTCTGTCACTTGGGCACAATACCCAATATCCACAGTTTAAAGGAAGAGTTTTTTACTTTAAAAATTTAAAAACTGACAAAACAACAATGAAGACAAAATCAAAACAACAAAAATGAAACATGACCTCAAGACAAAATGATAGAAATTTACAATGGTTGCTGAATTACATACTGTTATCGTCAACAAATTGCTCAGTCCATTAGACATAGGGATGTAAGATTGATCAAACAATCAAAGATAGTAACAAGTAGAAAACAGTAAAAATAATTTTTAAAATACATTGGAAATGATGCAGAGCTTCACCATAAAACTGGTAGGAGTTCAACAATAATTCTTATGCTGCACATTGTTTTCAAGTCAATTACTAAATTCAAGCATGCAAAATTGGTTAAAAAAAAAAAAAGAAAATTTTAAGCACTGACTGTTCCTCTCAATAAACTACAGACATTAGCAATACACCTATTCCAGCTATCCTTATATATACATATAAATGTTGCTTTTCATTTAAGAAAAAACAACATAACAAAAACAAATACATAAACAAAACAGCATAGAGAGCAATAAAATGATACAGAATTTCAAAACATGGTGATAGGATATTAACAATGGTTGTTATACTACACAGTGTCATCTTCAAAATAGTTGCACATATAACCAGATACAGGCATGCAAGACTGATCGAACAATTACGCATTAACAGTTCCTTTCAGTAAACCCACAGATATCAGTAGTACAGTTATCCCCACTACCTTGTGTATCTGTATATATATACTCTTTCCCCTTCCTTCTTTCTTTAAGAAAGAGAGTTTCAATTTGGCTCATGGTTTCAGGACATGCAGTCTGTGATCAGGTGGCTCCAAGGCAGAAAGAGTATGGCAGAAGGCGTGGCAAAGCAAAGATGTTCAGTTCATAGCAGGTGGGAAGCAGAGTAGGGAAACAGTGCTGGAGGAAGGGGTAAAGTACCCAAAGTCATGCCTCCATGATCTACCTAGACACACCCAGAAGTCCAGGTCAAAGTCTCTTCAGAAACTCAGAGAAAACTCGTAGCTGTAAAGCTCTATTAAGAAACAAAAACAAATTTTGTAACCCCAAACTGCAATGGTGCAGGGTGAATAGTCCCATAAAAAGACAGGAAGAAGTAGGTAGGAAAAAACGTGACCAAACCAAGCTGGTAAAAAAGCCCCCAAGCCAATCAAGTTAAAACAATTAAGCTTGCCTGCCACATATAATCTAGGAGCTTGATTAATTTTGGCCAAAATTTTGCCAAATCTTTTTTGCCAAAAAGATTGCAAAAAAGTACAATATTGTATAATTTGTATTACATCATATCAGGAAGATAATGTCTAGTTGTCTCTCAAAGGAGGTAACCTAATCTTTCCATTATAAAGCTCTATCAGCTTTTTGCCTAATAGAACTATAGGTAACCATTACCTGTGTCCATTATTTCATGAGGATCTCCATTTATCTCTGGGAAAGGATCAAATTTTTTTCTTCAGCACTAAATTGAAATGTAACCTCCTTCCACAACCAGCCCACGTTTAACCCTAAACTAGTACCACTGAGTCTTCCTCTAGGAAGGATTCTGACCCAAGCTATTGGACTATTCTCATACCCACTGGTCTTAAGAAAAACCAAAATACTATAAATAAATGCATATCCCAGCCATGACCAGGCTTTTGAGAGATTCTGCTACAGCAATCATTTTCTCAATTGTTTCCTCTTATCGTAAGACAAAAACAGCAATGAGGAAAAAGGAATTATTCTTCACTAGGAAACATTCTTTATATGGAAAAGGGTATTAGTGTTTCTTGGATGTTTCTGTATGCCCAGTATTTTATATATATACACCTTGTGTCATTAATTTCTCATAATAGTTCTGTAAGCTAAGTAGCACTGATTCACTTTTTTTAAATATGAGAAAACAAAGTATAGTAGAGAGGAAATGACCTTGAAATAAATCAGACATCTCAACAGTAACTGTTAGAAGGCTAAATTGTTTGATGATCCGTACCTCGAATAATTTTGCCTGAATCACAGATTTTAACAATGACTATGAGCCGGGCATGGTGGAGCACGCCTGTAATCCCAGCACTCAGGAGGCTGAGGCAGGAGGATCCTTGGGAGTCTGAGACCAACCTGGACTACAAAGTGAGCTCACAGCCGGCCTGAACTGCACAGCGAGACCCTGTCTCAAAAAGACAAAAAATAAAATAAAATAACAAAGAACATGTACAAATGATGATTAAGCTTGGTTTTTGACTACCCCAAAGAATCATGAAAGGAAGGGAAGTAAAGAGAAAGGCAAGGGGACATAACTGATGTGTCATGAGGCCCCATCTTTCCATTGCCATTCTTCCCAAGAGATCATGGCTTCCACATACACCAATTCTGATGCAGATAAGTAGAAGGAAAATACCAGACCTTTGAGCCACCACCAAGCTTTTCTGTCATTTGCAGAGAGCTTGAAGGGGGTGTTTTATGGAATTAGCCTTATTAAATTGAAAAGGGGAGCAGAATAGTGTTTTAATCTCTTCTGGATTTCTATTTTTTTTTTAAAGATAAAAGGAGGGAAACATTAACAGACATACAACATTTTACAACATATCACAAGCACAGTACAGACAATACAGAGTTACAAACAAAGTGGTAGGGAATTACCAATGGTTGTTGTATTACATATTGATATCTTCAAAGTGGCTTCTTCTGGATTTCTATCTTACCAGCCCTAGCCAAGGTCGACTAAATATGTTCCCAAATGTAAAATCATTTGAAGTTTTTCTTCCAAGCAATTTAAATGGAAAAAAACTTTAAAAAGAAAAAAATGGTAAACAAACCTACAGGAGAAAAGGAAAAATTTTATAGAACTGTGTCAGCCGTATTTTAAGTTACATAAAAGAATAACCTTGGATTCTACTTTATGTACATTTCATTGCTTCTCGGCCTTTTGGCTAAGATCAAGTGTAGTATCTGTTCTTACCAGTTTAATACTTTATATACATTTCATAAGGTGGGGATAAGAAGTATTTCCTGGTGTTCTGGCAAAACAGAAGCGTGGTCACTGTTTCAGGATTTCCCGCTGATTACACCAAGAAAGTAACAGAACTTGACTTTCTACTAAGATCTGATTGCAAAACTCTCTGCCACATTATGATGCCTCCTGCTCTCTTAATTTATCTGAATGACAATATCCATAATGTCTATGGAAAATGAGGTTCTAATAAAAAATAATGAATACATTCTGAACAAATTCTAGATTCCCATTGTATTGGCCAGAATGTGCCAGAGTAGGCTGCAGAAACAAACAAACCTAAAAGTTTGCACATTCCTGCTTGCTGGGCTTTCCTCCAAGCAGTGAGTCAGAATCTCTATATTCAGAGGCTTCACTCTGCTCTAGGCTTCCCAAGAGTCCTCGGAAGTCTGTCAGCCAACAGGAAAAAGAGGAAGGAGAAAAGGGCAGAGGAAGAAAGGGGGAGGAGGGAGCGGTGGGGGGACTGATTTAGAGACATTTGGGGAGCGGATTATGAATTTAGTCCTGTAAGAACCTGTATGACCCCTACCCTCATTTCAATAGCCTCACTTCTAGGAGTCTAAGAAATTAGCCTAGCTGTGGACCCAGGAAACAATGAAAAATACCACCCAGTATAGTGGCACACATCTATAATTCCAGCCACTTGCAAAGCTGTGGCAGAGGGATCTCAAAACCAGCCTAGTCTACACAGCAAGACCCTGTATCAAAATAACAGAGTGAACCAGGCATGGTGGTGCACTCCTATCATCCCAGTACTCTAGGGGGCTAAGGCAAAAGACCCATAAACTAAAGCCCAGCCTGGGTAATGTAGTAGTGACTTAGCAAGATTTTGTCTCAAAATGAAAAATTTAAATGGTTCAAGAGCTAGTTTTTCAAACAAGTCTTAACTCAAAACTTAATTTTTTTCCACTTTCTAATTTTCCTCATTGTACCTAATATTCCTTTAAAATCCCTTTATTTTCTTTTGGTATGTCCCACACCTTACCAAACATTTTCAGTTATTAGGTTTGTCCACTCAAGTTTGTGCATGCAGTGGTGCACGCCTATAACCCCAGCACTTGGGAGGCTGAGGCAGAAGGATCACCATGAGTTCGAGGCCAGCCTGAGTTACATAGTAAGTTCAAGACCAGTCTGAACCACATAGCGAGACCCTGTCTCACAAAACAATAAACAAACGACAAGGAAAAAGTTCACTCATTCAAACATTTTAATCTCAAATTCAATATCCATTACACATGCTCCCCGCTCTCCAGCACAGACCTCACTTGTGCTTCTGGAGATAGCAGTGGCACAGGAGGGTTGTCCTCTCTTTTCTCCTCCCATTCCAATACCTGCAAAGCAGTCAAGAGACTTTATCTGTCTCTCAGACACCTTTCCCACTCCCTTCTTTTGAGATACAGACCCTCTCCTTTTGAGGTTAGGAGAAAGAGACTGGGGTAAGGGTGCTTACTACTCTGAATCCTCTGTCTGTGGTGTCTACCTGTTCAACCCCAGGTGTCTGGTGGAGACCTGTAATGCACCAGATAGTCACACATTCTTGGAATACCCTACACTGGTCTGGAGCCCTCTCCCCTGTTGTCTTCTACACAACGCAGGGGATATCAATCAAGATATAAAGCCAGTCTCCTCTTTTAGCCCCCTGTAACTTCCATGAGGGACCCTTTTGGTGTCCCTCTCAGCAAAAGGTGCTAGACACTCCCTTCTCTTCCCTCCTCAGGTTTCCTAAGTAAGCTGAGAAGCACGGTGATGTGGCCAGAGAACTGAGCAGTGGAGTCACCTTTTTCTAAACTTTGCTTCTCTTAGTCTTGTCAAGGGCAAGATTCAGTATCTCTTAATCTTTGGCTTGGGGCTTTAGTTGAGAACTACAGAAAAAAGAAGTCTAATTATTTATAAATAGGTATAAGATTAAAATACATACATATGTGTGCATGTGTATTATATATGCACATATATATTTATTATTAAAACGTGATTTGGTTCACACTACACATTCTTCACTTAGATCTTCACCCAGTTTTACAATACATCTTGTAGATCTTCCATGTTAACACATTTAGATACACCAAGGTATTTCCTGGATACTGAAAAACAGGAGTGACTAGATGTACATCAGAGAAAAATGACCAACATAAAAAGCTTGGGTCTTGGGACTGGGGATTTAACTCAGCGGCAAAAGTGCCTGCCTGGCAAGCGCAAGGTCGTGAGTTCGGTTCCCAGTACCGGAGAAACCAAAAAAAAAAAAAAAAGCTTGGGTCTTAACCTCAACACTTTAAAATAAAAATCATACCCACCAAATTTTGCAATTATTAACATTTACAACAGTATCAGCTAACATTTATTGAATATTTGTCTGGATGATTAACATTATGTTTTTTAGTACTGGAAATTGAACCTGGGGCTTTCCCATTGAGCTGCATCCCCAGCCCCTTTTTTATTTTTAATTTTGAGACAAGGTCTCACTAAGTTGTCCAGGTTGGGCTCAAACTTGCAGTCCTCCTGCCTTGGCCTACCAGAGTGCTGGTATTACAGCAACCGGGCTGACATGAATCATTTTATGCAATATTCATAGTGATCTGTAAAGTATATGTTATGGCTATTCCCATTTTACAGATGAGGCGTGTGAGGGTTAGAATGGTTAACTGACCCAACATCACCAGAGCTAGCAAAATGGTGGGTTCAGGATTTAAATTTAGGACTGTCTGGCTGAAGTATGTTCTTAATCAATTTGTCTTTCTGTTCATCTTTACAATGAATGCTGTATTGAATTCATTGGCTTTCCTCCAGTTTTATTTTATATATGAATTATTCAACCTGAATACTCATGTAAATCATTTTTATTTAGGCGTCATTTGTGCCAAGAGTGTTTAAATTCCAGTCCACATGGACTCTTATACACATATTTTATTTACTCTGATACTTATGAATGTTACATTAGTGTTTATCCAAGACTGGCATTATGTATTGGGGAGTATATAGTCCATAGTATGACTTGAAATGTAAGTGGACGTATGTCTTTCTAAATTGTCAAACTGTTTGAGGTCCTGCAATTGGAGAGTCATTCCTTGGAGCACTGACTGAAGTAAAAGCAGGAGAATGATCTAGCAGTACTCAAAGAAATAGGACTAAATAAAGCAATTCAATATAAACAAGTTATTCAACCAAATTTCAAAAGAGTGGGAAGTACCTATGAAACACAAGAAAAAGGTTTGGAGGAAAGACTCATGCCTGTAGAGAGTATAAAATGGAGACAATTGGAGATGGAGATTCATTCACTTTTGCCTTCAAGAACCTGGACACATAAAATGGTATATTGGCCTTAAAGAAGCCTCCTTGTCAAAAGTGGAACTCCAGCAATGCCAGGATGAAATAAATTTGCAGAGACAGGGATGAGAATTTCAGGACAACCAGTGGGGAAGAGTAGGATGCGTGTAGATGCACAAGGGCCAGGCCAAGTGTGACAGCCCCTGTTCTCCAGAGACAGCCCCAAGTCCCCCTGGGTTCAAAGTCAGGTTGCAACCTGAAAGATCAGGCTGTTGACTGGGTGTGATGAGAGTGTAAATGTGACAAGTGCTGTCAGTCACACTACACAGCCAGGGAAAGATTTGGGAAGTCAGTCAGTCAGATGTGAGACAAGACTAAGTTGGCAGAGGTAAGGCATCCAGGTATAAAATTTGTCTTATTTTCGTTTACACTATTTGATTTTTAAAATTTATGTCCCTTCCTGACTCCTTTCTAAAAGTATTAAGTTTGGCCTTCAATGAGTCACACATATAAAAGAACCATCTCTAATAAGAGATTAGGCGACAGATAACGAGGTTAAGGGTTTAGACTAAGGATGATACTGGAACCCTCCAAATTGAGTCCCAGAACAGCTATTCTTAAATTCATGAGGACCAAACAGTAAACATGACCTAAACACTTGTCGTGCTTGATCTCATTGAATTTTCCAGTTCACTCATGATTAATTCATATATTATTGTCTCCATTAATATTTTCTAGATAATGAGGAAACTAAAACGTGGCGTAGGTAACTTGTTCAGTCTTATAGTCAGGCAGGGAAAAGCCAGATTTGAACCTAGCTTGACTGTGGATCTAGGCTTGTAATCATACAAGATACCAACTCTGGAGGCAGAAGGTATCAGGAATCAAATTTTTAAAAAATGTTGGCGTTATAGGAAAGACGATTTGGGTGCCTTGTCGAGCAGATGAAGATGCTCTTTTATTCTGATCCACCTGGTTAGAAGGGTTTACCAGCTTGCAAGGAATCCCAGGATTCAAACATTTATTCCCTGAAGTTGGGTAAGAAAAGAGTAAGGCAGGAAATCCTGGCTGCGGTGCAAGTTCACAACAGAAGAAAATACGATTTCTCCTATTTGTGTTCAGGGTCAAGACGGATTCTGTACCGAAAATACAAGGAAAATTTAGGTGGCAGTAACCTTGAAGGTTAGGAAGAGAAAAAGGGTGTAGAATGACTTACACAGTTTCTCCCTTGCAGAATGGTAAACCCTTATAAATACATGAACAAGTGTACCCTAATAAAAGAGAACATCTCCATCTGCTCCACAAGGCACCAAATGGTCCTTCCTGTAAGGGGCCAACATTTTTTCTCTCGGAACATGTGGCCTCGCGCCACCTCTCCCCGCGGACTGTGGCGCGGCTCTAGGACCCGGGGCAGTAGGAAGGAGGCGGCGTCTGGGCAGGGATACACCGCGTGCCTCTGACGTCGTCAGCGCGCGCCGGCCGGTGGGAACGCCGAGGAACGTGGAGGAGCGCTTTTCTCGGCTGGCTCCGCTCTCACGCGCCATGGCGGCCCCGGTGCAGCAGCCTCCTCAGCCTGGGGGTGGAAAGCGCAAAGGCAAGGCTCAGTACGTGCAGGCCAAGCGGGCTCGGCGCAGTGATGTGGTCGGACCGCGGCAGCTGGAACCTGGGCTGCAGGGGATCCTCATCACCTGCAATATGAACGAACGCAAATGCGTGGAGGAGGCCTACAGCCTGCTCAACGAATACGGCGATGATTTGTACGGGCCCGAAAAGGTACTGGTGTCGGTGTAGGGGAGCCGGCCTCAGGGCCTTCAGCGGCAGGGGCGCGGAAGCGCAACTGGTTTCTGCGCATGCGCCTGACGGGGGCGTAGCCTCGGCTACCTTCACCCACCCCCCAGCGTTGTTTTGTGCTTACTCGGGTGGACGTGCCTGATTTCCCTTGAAGTACTGTCCTTAATTAATCACGGTGGCTCTCATTTATTGATGCTTCTTGTGGGCCAGGAGATGTGCTTCTCGTGACGACCTTGTGAAGTTGGCTGTAGTAAGAATGTGTTTACCCTAAGCCATAATATCTCTTAATCATTTCCTAATTTCAAATAAAAGTACATTTTAAAAAGCAAAAGCTTTTGTGCCGGGCATGGTGGCGCACGCCTGTAATCCCCCCACTGGGGAGGCAGAGGCAGGAGGATTGCTGAGTTCGGGGGCAGCCTGGGTGTAAAGTGAGTTCAAGACCAGCCCGAACTGCATACTGAAACCCTGTTTCAAAATACACACACACACACACACACACACACACACACACACACAGAGTTAAAACTTTTGTACTGTTACTATCTAAAATCTCATTGTCCTGTCGTGGTTTAGAAATCGTTCTGTTACTGGTTTAGAATCCCAGCTGGTGCACTCATGTAGGCTTTGAGGAATTAAGTGAAAGAGTTCAGCAGGTCCCATCTTTTACTGGCTCTTGGACTTGGGCATCAGCAAGTTAATTCTGCTGAGATTTTTAAAGAAATTACATAATATAGAATATAGTAAAGGCTCCTTAAATGTGCACAGTTGTTAGCTCTTGATTGGAAATGCCATTTGTAGGTCAGATGGTATCTGGGCAACAGATGGTATCCCCTCTGCACTGGTACCTTAAGCAGGTTCTGTTTTTTTCTTTTGTAACTTTATATTTTTCATTAGTGCATATGTGTCATACATATTGATCACATTCATCATAGGGAATTTCTGCCTGTACATAATACATCTCATTCCCCTCCCTTTAACCCTTTTTACCCTCCCCATTTACAAAAACTTTGTTTCCATTTTTTTCCTTCTGTTCTCCCCACCTTTTCCTCCTCATTTTTACATGTTCTTTCTACTTTCCAGTATCTGTCCTCCATATGTTCCTTTTTAACCCTTTGGGTTCTCATACAATGGAAACAACGTGATATTCAAATTTCTCTGTCCAGTTTATTTCACTTAAGATTATGGTCTCAAGGTGTACCCATTTCCTACAAATGACTCGAGTTTATCCTTCTTTATGGCAGAGTAGTACTCCATTGTATATACAGTACCACATTTTCTTTATCCATTCACCTGTTAATGGATATATGGGCTGTTTCCAAAATTTAGCTATTATAAATTGTGCTGCTATAAGCATGGGTATACATATATATATATGTCACTGTATTATCACTTTGAGCAAGTTCTTGAACTTCATGTCCTGTTCAGTAGGGCAGGAGTAAGGATTTTTAATTCTGTTAAGTACTTGGTTCATTTCACAAAAGGACAGTGTCATGTGAGGCACAAAGACATCTTACTGGTATTGTTGGAGCGTGCCCTGACTTTTATCTAGGGAGCACATTCCCTCTGTGCTTCCCTGCCCTATCAAGATGCTTCTGAAAACATTTTCAAATGTGTGTACCACAGCCTGAGGAAACTACTTCCTCCACATTTTGGAGGGGGTGTTGTCTCAGTCTCTTAATAAAAAACTTGTTAACATTGAGCCAACTGCCACTGGGGGTTTCACATAAGTAGTTAATTATAGTGTTTCAACAGGAGCTGTTGTGTCATTTCTGCTTATTGGTTTTATATAAACAGTTTACAGAGAAGGATCAGCAGCTTTCTGGAAGTGAGGGAGAAGATGATGTGGAGGCTGCTTTGAAGAAGGAAGTTGGAGACATAAAGGCTTCTACAGAGAAGAGGCTAAGAAGATTCCAGTCAGTAGAGAGTGGAGCAAATAATGTAGTCTTCATCAGGACACTTGGGATAGGTGTGTGACTAATAGCCCTTAAGATAATTGGCTGATAATTGACATCTCCTGTCTCAGAGAACATTGCCTACAGAATGGCTGCATGGCTCTGTTAATCACTGGATCGCAGCCACGGTGGGCTCATGTAGGTGTGGAATGGTGGTGGTGCACACAGCGCTGGCTCGGGAGTAGAATCTGGCTTTGTGCTTTCTTTGTAACCTTAAGCAGAAAGAGAGTGCATGCTCTATTAGAGAGGAGCAGCTGCTACTCTGCTGCAGCCAGTAGTTGCCATTGGGAATATAGAACGAGATCTTTCAATTTCCAAGAAGTTGGAAATCAGGAGATATTCTCGCATTTTAAAGAGTAGTCATCTGCGTTATAAATGCTGTAAAAAGTAAGTTTCCCTGAACTGATTTATGTGCAGGCAGAATGAAGCCTGAACGTCACTACTTTATAATATGGTTCTAGGATTCTTCCCAGTCTGAGATTTAGACTACTGTATTCCTGGATTCATTAAATCTGTTAAATGAGGGGCTGGGGATTTAGCTCAGCGGCAGAAGCGCCTGCCTGGCAAGCGCAAGGTCGTAAGTTCGGTTCCCGGTACCGGAGAAAAACCAAAAAAAAAAAAAATTAAATCTTTTAAATGATTTGCAGGTTGTCTTTTTGTAAAAAAAGTGTGTGTTATTTGTTACTCTTAATAATTGTTATTGCTAAAGGAAAACAACAGCAAGGATAAATCAGGACATCACAAAAACAGTAACTCCAGCGTCTGTGTGAACTGAACAATTATATTTAGCAAAAGCAGTGATAATGATGAATGTGAAAATACTAGCTGCAAAGTAAACACTGAAAAAATTAGTTGGGAAAACTTGTTCTGTGCTTTTTTTTTTTCCTTTCAGAACCTGAGAAATTGGTGTATCATATTCTCCAGGATGTTTACAAAACTAAGAAAAGGAAGACTCGAGTTATTTTACGAATGTTACCCATCTCAGGCACGTGCAAAGCTTTCTTAGAAGATATGAAAAAATATGCAGAAACTTTTTTGGAACCCTGGTTTAAAGCACCAAACAAGGGAACATTTCAGATTGTTTACAAGTCTCGGAATAACAGTCACGTGAATAGAGAAGAAGTTATCAAAGAATTGGCAGGTATGTTTCCCTTAGTGACTTTACCTAAGTGTGCCATAGTAAACACTTGTGTTTAGGGATTTCTTTTTTAAGATTTAGAGTTTACACTTTGTAGTAAAGAAGTATATTAAAATACCAAACCTAACTGGTTTTAACGTGGTAGATAAGAGATTTTCTGGTAAATTTCTTTCAGGCTTTGGGGAAAAAAGTACAGTCATCCTTCAGTACCTATGAGAGATTAGTTACACGATCCCTTGACTACACCAGCATCTTTGGTACTCAGGTTCCTTCCGTTAAGTGGTGTAGTGTTTGCATGTAACCTGTGCATGTCTTTCTTATATACTTTAAGTCATCACCAGGTTACACAGAATACCTAATGCACCAAATAGTTGTTATACCATATAGTTCAGGGAATAATAACAAGAAAACAATCTGTATATATTTAGTACAGACACAACTTTTTTCCCAAATATTTTGATCCAAGGTGGGTTGAATCTGTGTATGTGGGCTCTGTGGATTTGGATGGCCAACTGTATTCTTAAATGTCTCAGAATTTTATTTGTATGTATTTATTGAAAGGATTCTGGGAATTTTGAAGCCCACAAAGAAGAATGAACCAGTATATATTCTGTTTTAACAAATCCCAAAAAGAAAGAGATGAAAATTTTGTGTATCCGTCAAGCTTACTGGTATCCTCAGCCTAAATGTTTCCCTGTTTTGCTACAGGAATTGTGGGCAGTCTGAATTCAGAAAATAAAGTGGATCTCACCAATCCACAATACACAGTGGTAGTTGAAATCATCAAAGCTGTCTGTTGCCTTAGTGTTGTGAAAGATTACATGTTATTCAGAAAATACAATCTTCAGGAGGTGGTGAAGACTGCTAAAGACCCATCACAGCTTCCCCCAAAGCTGAGAAATGGGAAAGAAGCAAAAGTGGAAACTAAAGACAAATTAAATCAAAATGACCCAAAGGAAGGGGAGAATAATCAGCTGGTGGTGCCACAGAACAAGGAGGAACTGGGAGAGACAAAACCAAGACCTGAGACTCAGGTGGAGAGGGAGGAAGGCGCTGAACCCGAACTACCCAGTCGAACCCAGGAAGGGTCCAGATCAAATGAAAATGACCTCTCATAGGAGGCTTTTTGTGTCGGAGGTGGGTTTCTCAACCCAAGTTTTGTGAGTGGTACTGGGGTTCCTTACGTGACTTAAATACCTTGACTTTTGTATGCTGCACAGTGCTGATCTCACAGCAGTGAGCAGTGATCCCTCAGCCCTGTTAATGGTTTCCACAGAGCTCTTTCGGCCCTGATGGCAGTGTGTGGGCCCGCGTGTTGTCACCTGGGCTGGGGGTGGTCAGAGGACGATGTTGCTTCTCCCTCCTTCTTCAGCCTCCACTCTGTGTGCCAGCTGACTGACGGGAGGGAATGAGCTCTGAGAAGTAAGAAATCAGAGGGAAGTTTGCATTCTAAGAAGGAATGGAATTTTAAGTGCCACAGCTGAGCTGTCCCCTGCCACTTCATTGTAAACACTGCAAAGTTGTGGATTAGGTAGGCCGAAAGTGAATTGTTTCATGATGGTTTTCTTGTTTAGTTGTGTCTGTTTATGTATTTCATTAATGTTTGTTACGAACAAATGTGATAGCCATTGCTGCAAGTTTTGAAGTCAAGGTAGGAGATAGAAGACCTTTTTACGCATAGACCTATGGACATTTTTGGCAAGGTTTGTGATGAAGAATTACAATCTTTTGAGTTACTCCTTATACAGTACTAATACAGCAAGAAGTATGAAGCAATTCTGTCTTTATAATAAAAGCTGCCTCTCACAGGTTTTACATGCACTCATAATCAGAGTTGTTCTGTTTTCATTGTGCTTTGTCTGTAGCTTTTAACTAAATCAGTTGTTTGACAAGAATGTTGATTATTTTAAATAGCTTTTTTAATATTAAAGCTTTTGTTTAAAAAAATCACAGTAGGCAGAATGACTTAGGAAGCAAATTATTTGGTAGCAGATCTTATCCCAGCAAAGAAAAGTATACATAGTTGATGGACATTTAATACCAACATTAAAATGCTGAGAAAAGTACAAGAAATTGAAATCACTTTACTGTCCGTTTAATAAGTTGATTTGCTAATAATGTCACATGCTAAAAAAAAGTTTATGTAACTAGGAAACAAGCCTTTTTATCTTGGTTAACGTATCAAGAGATTTCACAAATATTTGTCGTTCTGTAACACTCATAAGATTTATAAATGGTGGTGAAATTAAAAAAATATCTTCTGATGTGATGAGTCTCATAAAACCAAGATCAGTATGTATTTATTGTGTCTTCATACCTGAAAACAAAATGTCTATCAGTTGTACTCCCAATATACCATTAATGGTTATGATATGATAGTTTTGCCACATTTAAAAAGAAAAAAGAAATCCTGGTGTTGACATTATAGTACACAGCCTTTTTTTTTTTCATAGCAATACTGATACCAAAAACTTGGAGATGAAATGAAGAAAGTTTAAAAAAATGCTACAGAAGTGGTTAACTTTAGTAAAGACCGTTTATGCCACATTGTTTAAAAAATATTCCTAAATTAAAATCTGGGCAAAGAGCAATAAGCTTCCTGCTTCATACAGAAACCTAGGGGCTGGGGATATAGCTCAGTGGCATAAGCTCCTGCCTGGTGAGTGCAAGTTCCTGAGTTCGATCCCCAGTACTGCCAAAAAAAAAAAAAGAAAGAAAGAAACCTAGTGGTTTGTCAGAGGAAGTGTTCTCAGAATAGAAACATGAATTGTTAGGATAATTACAAGAAAGTGGGTCTTGCTGAGTGCTTTGAAAGTGAAGAATGAGGGCTGGGGATTTAGCTCAGCGGCACAGCACCTGCCTGGCAAGCGCAACGTTGTGAGTTCTACTCCCAGTACTGGAAAAAAACCAAAAAAATAAAAGTGAAGAATGGCTGTGGAAGCACATTTCCAGCTTGTATAAATGAACAAGTTTCTGCAAGATTCTAGAGAAAAAGGTCTTTTTTCTAAAAGTGATAAGAATTTTAGAAGGAAACATTCTGAAAAAGTCATTTTAAGGGTTGATGGTAGAAATCTCAAAATGTTTATTCAGTAACTTCCACATCAGAATGAAGAATATAGCCAGAGGGTCGCTGTGAGTTCAAGGCTAGCCTGAACTACCTGGCAACACCGTGTCTCAAAGAACCAAAAAGAAAAAAAAGAGAGAATGAAGAATTCAAAAGTCCAGGCTTTTGGCTACCTGGAAGGCTACCTGGAAGAAATGCAAAGCCAAATTAAGTATAATTTCCTCTTCCTCTCTGAAAGAAAACTTCACTCCAGTCTGACAATTTTGGATTTCTCTGCAATTTCAACTTACTGTTCAGATGCACTGTAGTGCTCCCTCAGGGGCTCACTGATTGAGAAAGCTGGGAAGTGATAAACTGTCTAGATTGAGAACATTAGGCTGTAAAATTAGTTTTTGAGATGAGTTTATATTTATTTAAATTTTTAAAAGTTAGGAAGCAATATAAATGTTAAGGCTTCCTGTGCAAGTGGCTGTGTCAATTTAATGGCATACATGAACATTTCTACTCTTGGTGAGGGCCTCCGATGGTAAACCAAGCTGGAAGGGTTTGGGAGGAGCAGAGAATACGTAGGGCCTTGGTAATGTACCTAGGACTGGTACTTTCTTGAGTATCTTCAGATACTTAATTCCTTCCGTGGGATGAACTCAGCTTTGCGCATGCTCGGCAGGGCTTGTACTGCTGAACCACGTCCCTCGCTTTTTATCTTTTATTTTGACACTCACTAAATTGCCTAGACTGCTGTGAACTTGTGATCCTTCCGCCTCAGACTCCCAAGTAGCTGGGATTGCAGGTGTGTACTACTGCATCCTCCCCAGAATGTTGACTCTTGATGTTGAAGTCACATCAAAAGGTTGAGTATTAGTATCATTTGGGAGGATAGGAAGGATCTTGGTGCCTTCTTCAGACATGCTCTAGGACAGATATTTTATTTTGATAGTGCAAGACAAAGGGACTCTGGGAATAAATTTGCTGTATCTGAATTTCTTTTGCTTTGTGGAGCTGCTACTCTACAGAAAGATTTTGATTTTATTCTTTTTACGTGGCATTTGTATTTATTTGTATGTGGTAAAATCAGTGTGACACAAGCTATTGTTCCCAACATAAATACTATGCTTTGTTGGAATCTGCATTTACTCATTAAAAGATTTGCTTTTGGGTGTATCAGTTGTTTCTTTTCACTAACATTTGAACGTATTATTTATAACTAGGGTGGATATTATGTATCTTTTGTTCTTACAGTGTTTTAATTAAAATTATGGTAGTTAAACATTTTGTGTTATGATTTATGAACTTGTTTTGCTCTAAAGAGAAAAGAGTTAAACTTCATGTTTTAAAATGCTTTTCTCTAAGGTTAAACATGATTTTCAAGTGGTATTTTACTTGTGTTTTGCTTTTGGTACAGCTAGATGCTCAGCTTGTTTTTTATAGCTCCTGATATTTTCAGAAAAATCAAAATAAAGTTGTTCCCTAAAGATGGATGTTATGTACTTTTTCTTTCTGCCTTTAGTAGGTCTCTTGCTTTATGGTATATGTATCATTAAAAATGTTTACATGTCAGGTGGGGTGTGGTGGCGCACACCTGTAATCCTAGCACTCGGAGCCTGAGGCAGGAGGATCACTTCGAGTTTGAGGCCAGCTTGCAATACATAGTGAGTCCAGGCTAGCCTGAATTACATAGTCAGACTCTTGTCTCAAAAAAAAAGCAACAAAAAACAGTATATATGTCAAATTATGTATCAAAGGAAGTCATATATGTGATCCTAAAAGGTGAAGCTATAAAAATGTGTTAATTGCTCTTGAATAATTAATATTCTCAAAAAAAACCCAGTATACATGTCAAATTATGTATCAAAGGAAGTCATATATGTTATCGTAAAAGGTAAAGCTATAAAAATATGTTAATTGCTCTTGAATAATTAATATTCCCAAATAATCCAAAGTTTCTGATATTTTACAGGATTTGCTCCAAAACAAGGAAGAATACAATAGTTAATTTCATTACGTTCACTCACTAGCCTTTGAGTTATAATATTTATACTCATCTTAAACTCCCTTAAAGTATTGAGAGGTCATAAAAATGTTGAGCAGAAGAAATTCTGTCTTAAACATTTCTTTTAGAATATTGCTTATCTTTATATGCAGGACAAGACAAATGAAACAGATCCAAAACCTGCCCTTTTTTAAGTAATCATTTTATTCCTGCTATTTTAAACACTAAAAATTATAACCTTTGTTAATATGGTCATTTTAACAATATTTTCAAATATATTAAAGTTAATTATTTTTTGGCCAAGTAGAAAACAAAAGCTCAAGTTTTCAACCAGAAAAAAAAAATAACATTTTAAAAAAGCAGTCACTGAATTATCAAGAAGGAAGTGCTAAAAGAAAGCAACCATGTTACTATTTAATTACTCAGTTTTCTTATCAAGCTACATTCGTCCCCATTCTTGGTCTCTTAAAACGTTGCGTTTAATTTTCCCAGTGATTGTCTTTGGGAGTTCTTGAACAAATTCCACCTAATTGACAAAGAAACATACAGTAAGACACTTCGTTCCATTTTGATATCTGAGTTCTCAATGAAATAGGAAACAACTCTTGTGAAATTCTGAATTTTATATGTGGACATTGTCTTAGCTTATTCATTGAATCTAGTGAGCATAAGAAACTCGGTCAGTTCATATAGTAAGGGTTAATCCATTCTAGCAGTTTTTAATGCTAATTCACTCACATGTTCTGCCAAAAGAAAAGAATCCCTTTACCTCTTTACTTTTCCCTGTCTAGACCTAGGCCTCTACTGCCCTCTGGGGAATGGAGGTTTACACCTAAATTCAAAAAGAAAAAACATTGGCATGGGTCCTTGTAGCTGGGTGTGGTGGTGGACACCTGTAATCCCAGCTCTCTGGGACGCTGAAGCACGAGGATCACAGTTTCAAGCATGAAGAAATGAATGAACAAATAAATGAGGGAGAGTGGGTCTTGCAGATTCTGAAGGAGGCGTTTTAGTGATGATTTGGAGTACATAGAGTTTCCCCTTGCAGTCTGACTTGACCATGAGATCCTGTCTTTGTTGCCCTTGTCAAGCTGACAGTATGTATTTTTAAATGCTCTCAGACCTCATTCCTGAAAATCAAAGGACTACTTATTTCGTTAGTTTAATGGAGAAAAATACCAAAATGATTGAATTAGTTCTTTGGTTGAAATTAGCTACCTTCTGACTGAAATGCTTCCAACTGAAATGGAATTAACTTCTAGAGGATAAGTCACTATTACCCAATAGGATTCCAGAGATAGAAGGAAACTCCAGTATAATCTCTGTGTAGAGAATTGGTTTTAAATCCTCATGTGAAGGTTTCAGGAAAGATCACATATTTTCTCTGGGTAGTATCTGCTTCCTGAGCCATAAATGAGGCCCCTTGACATCTCAAGGCATGTGGTTATTTTTTAATCTATAGGGATATTATATGGCCAAAAATTATTATGTGGACTAAAAATCAGATGCTGTCCCTAAAAATAACGCACTTCATATTTTGCCAACATTCTTTGTCCCTATATGGAATGGGACTGATTCTGTATTCTTATTAGTTACTCACTGTTGCAGAGTTGGTTTTAAAAAGCTCATTTATCAAGCATTTTTAGTGCCCAAATATAAAACATTTCAAAGCAAAATTTTTGGCTAAATGAACTAAAAAGTTATCTTTTGCTACTATAAAGTCAAACTCCAGTAAAACCTACATTAGAACCCAGTTAGCATTTACATGCTGCACAAACCTAATTTATACTTGCCTTTCTTGGATATTTGTAAGGTGCAGTTGATTTTTTCACATGATCTTGAAGCTCAAGAGCCAATTTCTCAGGGTTGGATGATTTGTAGGGTGCAGATAAAACGACAAAAGCTTTTACTACCTGTAGCAGAGAAGTCCATTTGTATTACTATGTTTTGCAGACACATCAGGAGTTAGGAACCACTGCTGAACAGAGGCATTATTTGTTCACAGCAGCTGGAGTTTTGACTACAAGTGCCAGCTCAGGCACTACAAGGACAAACTGAGGTTTGGGGGAGTCTATTTCCAATAAATGGGCTGTGAATGTGAGGAGTACACTGATTCTTTCACAGCTGAGCTCTTTACATATTACACATTTAACATTTCAATCCAGCTGATCCTGTTTAGTACTCAGGCAGTCTTTGACAGATGACCCTGTACACCATCAGATCCATACTGTGTGAGGAAGCATGTGGTAGCAGGAGTGATGGGAGTGCAGGAGAATATGGTTTGAAGGGGGTTTGGGATGGTCTAACAGAGGAAGGATGGTATATTAGGAAGGATTGATCATCTCAAGAGGGACTTTCTTGCTTCCCAGTTTTTCTTTTTCCTTGTAATACTGGTTGAAGCAATTAAATAATTATTGAGGTTAGTAGTCATAGTTTAAATGATTGATTATTCATACAATGATTCTAATTGGTGTTTACTTCTGGTGTTCCATTGAAACCGATAACATGGAGAGAATGAGAATATGGTAGCAGAAGGAAAATATTTTGGAGAACGGAATTACATGGAAAATCAAGGGAGTACAGGAGTTAAGCATATGGGATCCACAGTGTTCCTCAGAGGAGCGTGGGTACGTGAGAGAAAGGCACAGGAGACATGGGAGGGTACTGATATGTACAATTCTGAGATTTTTTTTCTGCTTGCTGAGTCTTCAGGAAAGTTCCATGAGGAAAGTAGATTTCTCCCTTCTTTAGCACAGAGTTTCCCCCTAGAATCAAGACTGTTGTCACTGCCTGAGTAATACTGTCATTGTGTCCTAATTAGGGAGCGTGTGGGACTTATTTGGGAACTTGGCCACAATCTTTTGCATTGTTTCTGTGAGGAAGTGTATTCTGTCAATCCAGGGCAATTGTACAGACAGTGAAATCTGATGCTTAATGCAGTATCTGTTCCTACTTTTTAGAAGCAGTACTCTGAGCTTCCTGTGGAGTGTTACCCTAACTTCTCTATGGTGGGGTTGACGTGAGGAGAGGCTATGATCCAGGTCTGGCCCGTCACCTGTACCATTTCCTGGGTCACTCTGACTAGAGATGTGACTTAAGATGGACAGAGGAGATCCTGGGAGTTCCTCAGAACACTTGGGAAGTCAGGCCTCTGCTTCCCTGGGAGGGCGGTGAAACTGTGTGAGCGTGCAGTTGGTTGCTATCAAGTGGAAAGGACCTGCTCAGATGGGGTCGACAGAGAATAGCAGAGCAAAACAGAGAAACTAAGGGACGCGAGCTTCACATGAGCACTGGGATACAGATGTACCTAAATACCTCTCAGTTACATGAGCCCAACGTTGTAAAAAATAATTTAAGTCTGTTTGAGTTGAGTTTCTGTCCGATACCACCAGCAGAATCCCAGTCCTCTTTGGGACACAACTCATTTGTAAAGTGGATTTCCTGGTCTACATTTGTGCCATGTGTGCCTCATAGTGAAGATTAAATGACCACTGCAGTCTAGATTTAGTCTTTACAGCAGTCAAATAGAACTTGAAAATAGGGAGTTGCTGCTTTGATTAGTGATGTCCACCCACCTCTCCTCGAATTGGATCTGGACTGCTGACAACAGCTGATTCAACAACTGCTGGGTGCTCAATGAGTGCACTCTCCACTTCGAAGGGCCCAATTCGGTACCTGCAGGGAAGGAGAAGCCTGCTCACTTCAAGTAGGAAGTCTCCCTTCCTGCCGAGCTGCTGATTTCTAGGAGTAGCAAATGTACAAACCCAGAGGATATAATGACATCATCAGCTCTGCCAACAAACCAGAAATACCCATCACTGTCCATCAGGCCTCTGTCCCCAGTGACATAAAAGTCTCCTCTTATTGTAGCAGCAGTTTTCTCTGGATTATCCTAGGAATTGAGGATGACATTTGTGAATTAGTTTGGCCAGGATTCGTTTGGTCTGGTTCCCATTCAATGACTAGCATATTACAACATCTTACGTCTAAATGAAGTTTTTGTTATTGTTGTGTTTGTTTGTTTGTTTTTGAGACAGGGTCTTGCTAGGTAGTGCAGGCTGGCCTCAAACTTGTGGCAATCCTCTTGCCTCAGCCTCCTGAGTGCTGGGATTATAGGCATGGACCATCACACTCAGCTGAAGTTAATTTTTTTAATGTTAAGTAGTTCCTAGCCTAAAATCAAAAAGATCTAAAAGAGTATTAAAAAACTAAGCCTCTCTCCTACCTCTAGCATCCTCCATGCCCTTCCTCCTTCTCCCAACCTGTCCTTTCTGAGACCAGCACAGCAACCGGTTTCTTACTTTTGGAATTGAATCATCACAGAATTTAATCTTCATTGTATTAGGTAACTCAATCTTCACAGTATGTTTGGGAACTGGAAGTTATTCTCCCCATTTTACAGTTGATGAAATGGCCCAGGTTTCCATCAGTTGTCCTGGTTTATATATAGCAAGTCATAGTAGGCATGAAATTTGGATCAATATCTGGACTAAAGTGTGCTTAGCAGTTTCTATATATTCATACCACATATTCAGAGAAGAAACAGAAAGGCCGGGTAGACTTTAGTCTGATAGCAATATCCCCTTCTTTGCCGGGTGGTAGGATGTCACCTTTTTCATCTATAACCTAGAATGACACAATTCACTTGTTTCAATGAAAGAATGAAACCCAGAATGAAACAATTTAGATTCTTAAATTTTTCTTTTCACAAAATGAAAATGGGTTATAAAATTGGAGAAAGGTATGAAATGTCCCCCCTCTTTTTTTTCTTTCTCTTTGGCATTGGGGATTTAACCCAGGGCCTTCATACTGAGTTACATCTCTGGCCCTTTTCACTTTTTGTTTGAAGACAGGGTCTCATTACATCACTAAGTTACCCAGGCTGGGTTTAAAGTTGTAATTCTCTTGCCTCCCCCTCCCAGAATGCTAGGATTGCAGGCATGTGCCAGCATACCCACTTCTCCCTTCTTTATTGAACCACTCAGATATTTTCTTAACCCACCTGGACGTCATAGGGTAATACTCCTTTTCCCATAGAGCCAGGTTTAATTTCTTGGCCTTTCTGGTTGGCACAAATTATTCCCTGTTGAGAGGACATGTGTGTATGTAAGTAAAAATTCGTTTTTTGAAGCTAATTATATCGTGAGAATGAAATCTAAGATGTGGACAGTAGTTCTGCAACTTGGGCCTACATCAGAATCACCTGTTAAAATACAGATTTCTAGACCTCATCCAAGAATTTCCTAACCAGTTGGTGTGGAGTGAGATCTGAGAATTCCCAGATGATTCTGATACTGCTAGTTTGAGGACCACACTTTGAAAAACACTCCTTTTAGACTCTGAGATTTCTCCTGGGTAAAGAGGAAGCAGGAAGACTATGGAGTAATCACAATTCCCTTTCAGGCAAACTTAACTGCACAATCCACAAGTTTATTTTGTTTTGTTGGGACAGGGTCTCACTATGTAGTCCAGGCTGTCCTTGAACTCACTCTATAACCCAGGCTATGCTCAATCTTGTGGCAATCCTCCTACCTCAGCCTCCTGAGTGCTGGAATTACAGGCATTCCCAACCATGCCTACCACAGTCCATAAATTTTGATAAGCACTGACAAAATAAGGTGTTCTATAACCCCATAAAAATTTGTAACACCATGGGGGCACTTTAGGGGCTTCCTTGACAGTCCCGAAGTTGAAACATGCCAATATACAGATAGCTCCTCAAATCTGTGGGTTCTTCATCCTTAGATTCAACTAACTGAAGATCAGAAATATTTTTTAAAAAACTGCATCTGCCCTGAACAGGTATGGGTATTTTTTGTTGTCATCATTTCTAAACACCATAGGGCAATAACTATTTGGATAGCATTTACATTGTATTAGGTAACATAAGTAATCTAGAAATGATTTAAAGGATATGGGACGACATGCATAGGTTAAATGCAAATACCATAACATTTTATATAAGTCCTTTTATATAAGTCCAAGGACTGGAAAATCCTCTGAGGTCCTAAAATCAAGCTGAGGGACAGCTGTACTAAACCTAAACCTTGCCCTTTAAATATACCACTTCTGTCTGTCCGTAGCCCTCGTACAGCTCCAGCCCTGTCTGCTCCTTCCACTGTTCCAGCACCTCTGGGTTGAGCGGCTCCCCTCCAGTCAAGCAGTGTCTCAGCTTCTTGAATTTATATCTGGAGAGAAAGGGTTGCATGTGGTCTTTGGGGAAGAAATATGAGTGGCTTTCACTGCAAGATAATTAAGACACTCAAGCAAAAAACAGAACAGCTAAGAGGAGCAAGTCTTATGAAAGTTCATTTCACAAATGTATCACCAGATGTTCTGGTCAAGTGAGGCATATGAGTGATGAAAACAGAGTTTCCTGAACGAGCTTACATTTTGGCAGGTGGAGAACTTAGCTATTAAAGGAAGAATAGGGCAGAAGAAAATGCTAATGATATACTAAGTACTTAAAAGACAAACAGTATAACAGCTTTGATTGGGCAAAGGTAAGGGTTTTATAACCCCTATATTACAGATGAGGAAGTTGAGGCTGAGACAGGTGAAAGAACTTGCCCAAGGCCTCCCAAATAATCAGTGGCGGAGTTGGATACTCTGTGCTGTGCACTTACACTTGGCAGGCTGATCTCACCATGCATGTCACTTAATCTCTCTTAAGTGTGAGTTGATGGAGGTTTGCAAGGTCATCTTGAGTGTCCGAAGTCACACTATTAGTAAGCAACAAATCTCAGCCTATTTGGCTTTGGTGCTTGAGCCTTTCTAACTGCCACACTTACTAGACTCAGGCAATAAACCCTGAGAAAGCCTGACTCCCATACAGTAAGGTCCTAAGCAGGCAGGAGGGTGTCAGTAGGACATGAATTATGTGTAATCAAAAGAACTCTTGAGTGGCTTTGAATTATTCTTGAAATGTGAGCAAGATTTTCACATTTTGAGGGCCTCAAGGAGTTGACATTGGCTAGGAAAAGAGGAAATTCTTATCTGCTTCTATTTCTACCAGCACCTTCCCTCCTGGCATCCCTACCTTGTGGGAAGGAAAGTTGGATAAGCCTTGCTGACTTAAATTGGTTTTTTCTCTTCTCATGAACTGAATTTAAATTAGTTACATTGCTCTATCCAAAGTCCTATACATTGCAATATCCAAGCTCTGCAGGGTGGGCAAGTAATTTATTTATTTATTTATGTATGTATGTATGTATGTATGTATTTATTTATTTATTTATTTATTTATTTATTTGGTTTTTCTCCGGTACCGGGAACTGAACTCACGACCTTGCGCTTGCCAGGCAGGCGCTTTTGCCGCTGAGCTAAATCCCCAGCCCCTGGGCAAGTAATTTAGCTAAATTCAGTATAACCTTTGGGTCATAAACTTCATTAAGTTTTCTTCAAGACAATAGGAGTGAGTTTTTTGTTGTCATTTTGTTTTGTTTTGAAGGGACCTGATTCTAAATGACAGTATTTCTTTAAGAATGATATTAAAGGACAAATTTTTGAGTGGGAGTTCTCGGCTCTGACCATCTATAGTGCTGTAGAGCTCCAATTGTCTCCAAAAAAATATCCAGTTCCTGCTAGAGGATATTCCAGTGGCTCTTAGATTGGGAGATGATTTTTGTTCCCCATGGGACATTTTTGATTATCATAAATGAGGGAGAGAGGGAGATGCTACTGGCATGTAGTTGGTGTGCAACTTAGTATCCTACAAAGTTTAGGGTTCCCCCCACAGCACAGAATTATTTGGTCCCAAATGTCAACAGTGGAGAGATTGGGAAACCCTGGGATGTCCTTCCCTGGGTTCTGTGATGCTGGATGATTGCTTCAGTTTGTTCCGATGGAGATCTCTGCCCAGATACCTCTTAAGGTCTTTCTGCACAAGCATGCGGTACACAGTGGGTGCGCTGCATAGGTGGGTGATGGGGTAGGTGGTAAGCGCCTGGGTTATGGAGAAAGACAGAGATGTCAGAAGTAGTCATTAAAGGCCATGACTAGAACTGATGTCTACAGTTTCTCATTGTCTTCCATGAGTATGAGTATTTCTCACTGCTAGGAGTAATAAAGCAAATACTGTATGTATCACTTGTGATACTGTTGGAAACTTCCAGTTACTGGGAAAAGTACATATATATTTATATACAGCATATGTTCCAGAAACAGACACTCAATTGAATTGTTGAATTTGAGAACAACATAAGTATAAACTAGTTTATTCTGCATGTTACCTTTTGTGGTAAAACTTGTAACCTCTGCCCACATATTCTTGTTTAGTACTGACTCTGGAGGTCTGAGCTTCTCCACCAGGACCTGTACAGCACCATTCTTTTAAAGGGCTCTGTCCTTCTGAGTTGATTGAGCAAATATTAATGTAGACATTTTTCAAGGCCTTTTCTTAATGGTTCAAAATTTGCTGAGCACATTATAACCTCAAGTTCCTCAAATCAAATAATGACATGAATCTTAAATCTAGAGAAACATTAGTGTTTAAAGATCCCTTTTCTGGAGAGCAAGTTTCACTGTAACCAATAAAATATTACAATTTGTATTAACTTAAGCATTTGGGAGAAGTATGTATGCATAGGCTATCTAGATCATGATAGTCAAGAGTAACTTCTAATCCATAAATGAGTATTTTTACTATATATATCTGCTCCCTAGATTTTAATGATTTTACTAAGTGTAATATATATTTATATGTATATATATATATGTACATATATACTATATAGCATAAATCTATAGAGGTTTTATAGTACTTAACACATTATCTTTGTAAAATAAAAATATTCTTACTTTACATGCGTAAATTTCAAAACTGCAAAGTTAACTGATATTCAGGGCTCTTTATAAACCTGATGTGGTGATCCAAGTTTTTATGTTACCCTACATTTTTCTTAAAACCCTCAACCCATCTTGTCAAACCAGTTAGCAAAACAATAGAGTCAGCCTAACTTTTAGTCACACACAGGTGTGGTGCCTACTTAATGATATACATTAAACTTAATTGATTTTTCATGACTGAAAAATAATTGGCTTGAATCACATTTTTCTAAAAGCTAATGCTATCAGATAACTTGGTCTTGCCATCTCTGTCTAAGAAGGAAATGTGTGCTTGGTTTCCTGAAGAGGATTGGAGTCTTCAAATTAAAACAAGAAGCATAGAGTGTGAAAATGGAAAGAGCTGAACAGGCAGAGAAATGACTGCACCTTCTGTCTCCTCCACAAAGTTTGGATTTATCAGCTGCTATCTTTTGTTTTTCTCACTGGGTCAGAAACAAAGTATTTGTTTAAATTTGAGGCTTCTAACCTATTGTTTAGAACTGGCTCCTATACAGCCGCACATTTAGGAACCCTAACAAATCCTGAGAGATTTGAACCAGAGTGTTCTGGCTAATCCCCCTTCACCGTGTTAGATAAACTCAAAAGCCAAGTCCCTGGAGAGTTTGCCACTTAAAAAATGAATGATTTCCAGAAGCCCAAGCAGCCTTGTATTCCTAGGAATCAATTAATTGTGATTTGCTGAGAGAAGGGCGGCACTCTAAAGATTACACGTAATCGGAGGTCATGACTTACATCCAGGAAGGTGTCAGTGTCAAACTGGGCCATCCGATGCACAAAAACACAGGCACCCCGAAGCCAGGAAGAAAAGACACTACCAATGGCAGCCTTAACCCAGCCTGTGTCTGACATGTTCCATATGATATCCGAGGGCTTCAAGTCCAGCCAATACCTGAATAATACGGAAAAGCGGCAAAACAGACTAAAACTAAACAATTTAAAAACAGAAAAGCAAACAAACTGTTATCTTTGAGGAGGCCACAGAACTTCACAGGCTATAGACAAGGATCAAAAGAAGCCCCTAGTCAAGGTGAGGGATTCTGTTTAACATTCTTCTTACAGGATTTTTCTGGAATATCGTGGTCTGAGAGTGGATTGAGAGGCTGGGTTGGGCAGGACTTTCTCAGTTCATCCATTGATGTAACAAATATTTACTGAGCAAATGTGTTAGGATTGCAGTGAACAAGACATACTAGATCTTTGGTCTTATTTTAGAGAGGCAGAAAGGGAACAGATACTTAATAATGTTAATTTAGTATATAAGCAAATACCATCATGTCAAGTAGCAGTAAGTGCTATGCAGAATATAAAACAGAATAATGTGACAGTTTTAGATACCCTTTCTTTTAGGAAGGCCCTTTTGAGTAGGTAAATTTACCTGGCAATGAGGAGAAGCAGCTAGACATGATTTTACAGAATTAAATCAAGGTAGACTCCTAATCTCTTGCTTGAGATGTCACTTAGGCAGTTGGATACAAACATGGCAGCTCAAGGAAGTGTTCATCAAAGCAAACTGAGTTTTTCTCCCTACCTCCCACAGAGGGCATATCCAATGCCAAGGCTGCTCTGAGAATGCTGAGCCATCTTAGGGAAGCCTGTGGTCCCACTGGTGAAATAAATGGCCATTGGTTCTTGACTTCCTGTCTCCACACAGCTGTGCTCTTCAGAGGCAGATCTGCAAAGTATAGACCCCAGGATGGTGACTGAGGATGGCAGAGTAGTTTATGATATTTCTTTGCCGTGCTATTTGCGTTCTCTTGTTACCAGTAGATAGTCAATAGAGCTGAACTGATAGGACAAATATATAGCCAAGATAACTTTCGACTTTAATAACAGAAACTATATTTACATGTTTTCCCCAATGATTTTTTAAATCTATGCATTTTTCAAAATCAGCATTGAATATTTATAAATTGATAGTAATATTCCAGTTTTTAATTACTTAGGGGAAGATCTTTTTTCTGTTTGAATCAAACGTTTGGTTACTTTTATTCAGAATCTTGGACAAGTCTGACAGAAACAGATAGTTGCTTATTAAGTAGCTATTCTGTCTTTTTCCTGCACTACTAAAGCTTCAGTTTTGTTTAGGTACCAGACAGTCACGAACTTCAGGGGAGGTCGTCTCTGTATAGCATTTTGCGGGTAAAGTTTGATTAACGTAAACAGATCATGGTCATTTCCTCTCTTACCAATAATGGCTTTAGGAAGTTATGGTTAATGAGATATGAGGTCTTAATGGGAAATATTTCCCTGTTCTAGAAAGAGTGCTGAAGAGAGGGTGCTACTTTCTCCCACTCCATCTGTCCTATATTATGGCCTTTGAGTACAGCTCAAGTGCAGGATGTTTGGAACTACCTTGCCATGTTGGGATCATATCAAGGATGCCATGATAAAAGATGAATGAATTGGGGTTCATGCTAGCTTCTAAATTAACCAACCCTCAGTTCATCCTGCCTGTGCATTTATTTGTGAGATAATAAAATTGACTGGGTCACTTTTGCTTGGATTACTAAAGCCCCAAACATTCTAACTGGTAATAATCGTTGTGTGTTTGTCTACCCAGATAGCTCTTCCAATTCTTTCCATCCCTGAGCATGTATGCCATTCCCTGGAGCTGATGTCTTCTCTCCTAGAATCTGGGCTAGATTTAGGATTTACTTTCATGTACACAGTGTGGCAGAAATTCTGGGACTTCTCAGTACAGCTCTCAATGGGCTTTATATTTTCCCCAGTAGTAGGGGGACCTTTACC
Source organism: Chinchilla lanigera (assembly GCF_000276665.1). Taxonomy (NCBI): domain Eukaryota; kingdom Metazoa; phylum Chordata; class Mammalia; order Rodentia; family Chinchillidae; genus Chinchilla; species Chinchilla lanigera. Next base: position 20,216 of record NW_004955493.1, on the reverse strand, counting down.
TCCATGTTAAGGTGTTTTGACTGTCCTGATGGAGTGAGAGGCCATGTACTGCTTGTGCTTTGGCTGACAGTCAGTACCATGCCTGACTGGGATAGTGTGCCCCATCCAGGCTGATGTGAGCAGAAAGCTATTCCTCTGCTAAGTCTGGTGCAAATTTCTGACCCACAGAATCATGAGTAAATGAAATTATTGTGTGTTTATTTTTACATCACTATGATTGGGTACAATTTACTCAGTGATTGATAAGTGATGTAATAGCTAAGAATTTTTGAGGCTCATATATCATATTTTCAATTTCCCCCAACTGGAAGATACATGATAAAGAATGCCAGTTTAAATCATCCTTTATGATAAATAAGAGTGTCATTGAAACTTAAAATAGTGAGGATTAATTATATAAACATACTCTGTGTTGTATAAAAATAGTTTTTGAGATACTAAAATGATTTTTCTTGGTAACTTTCCCCCAAATAAAAAAAAACATGCATTTTTTTTTAGTACAAATTGAAAATAAAATTGTTCTTTTGGGGCATCGGAGAGGGGTATTACTTCATAGTTTCCAGCGTAGTGGACTGGGGAGAACTCTCGTATTCCAACATTTCTCAATTTAGTGTGGAAACCTTTAACGTAGGCTTGTATTTGCTGATTTGTTTTTGCTAAAAGAACACTTGCAACCTGTAAGTGACAGGGAGATTCTCAAGCACTGATTCCTTGTCTGACTTGTCCCTGTTCCCTTTGATACCTGAGTTCTGAGTTCTATCTTTCCAGATCTTTAGAGCTGCTATGTGCCGATGACTTCCAGATTTGTGTCTTTACCTCCTTATGCCTGAGACTCAGATGTATCACTTTCCAGGTACTTGGATGTCCACCAAGCCCCTGATCTCCGCGTGTCTAGTTCTCCAGTCACATTCTAACCTCTGCTACCGGCTCTTTAGCTGTCAGTACCTCAGTCCCCAGGTAAGAAAGCAGATCATCCTTGCTGCCTACTTCCTCCGTCCTCCAAGTCCGTTCAGCCTCCAAGTCCTGCTAGTTCTTCAGTTTGCCACATTCACTGGAGCTCAGAGTTATCTCTAAAGTGGTCTCTCTGACTCATTTGTTCTTCTTCAAATTCATCCCTGTACAGCTTCTGAAGAAATATATTTAATATCCAAACCTGGTCTCGACACGTCTCTTCTTTAAACCTTAAAATTAGCCCCTCAGTGTATCTTTCAGTCAGGGAAATTAAAAATATTATATGCGAGTCTCAAAAGAAAAAGACTTCTTTGGTTTTTTGAGCAACATTTCCCTGTGTAGTTCAGGCTGGCCTTGCACTTGCAGTGATCCTCCTAGCTCAGCCTCCTGAGTGCTGGGATTATAGGCACGTGCCACCATGTCTGGCTGGAGCCTCAAAATTTCTGACTAGAGCTGGTCTTGGTGATGCACACCTGTTATCCCAGCACTCAGGAGGCTGAGGCAGGAAGATTGCCATGAGTTTGAGGCCAGCCTGAACTCCATAGTGAGTTCAAGACCAGTGTCTAAACTATATATCAAGACCCTGTCTCAAAGAAAAAAATTCTTAGCTACATCAGTTATCCATCACTGAGTAATAAACTGTAGCCAAACTCCTTGAATAGACTCTAATAGTATAAAATTATACCTCATCATTGCTCATTGTGATCTTCCAAAAAACTGACTGAGTATTGACTATGAGACCCCTACCTTAGTTTTCAGAGAAATAACACATGGTCTTTTAGGGGTTATGACCCTCAAAAAGTTATTTGTTTGGAGTGAGGATTCCCTCCATCTTGAAAAACACATCTGTATGTACAGTTTTCAATTTGAAATCCATGTGACTTTGAGGTCATTTTTCTTTTGTGAGTTTTTGGTGTCTTTCAGTTTTCTTGGAGACTCCAGAGAATGCTGCAGAGCTGTTTAGGACAGGGCTCTCTGCAGTGGGGGGTACTTGCTGCTCACAGTGTGCAAGGCAACTTGAATGGGTCGGGGAGACAGCTTCAGATTATATGCATTTTTGACTCACTCTTTGAAACTACTTTTGGTATTTGTATAATACCCAAAAGTACACGAATATAATTTTAAAAGTAAATAAATACATGTGTTAGGCAAGTGTATTAAAAGTATTTTACTAGTTGGGTGCAGTGGTACACACTAGTAATTCCAGCTACTTCAGAGGCTGAGATAGAAGGACTGCAAGTTTGAGGCCAGCCTGGGCAACTTATTGAGACTCTGTCTCAAAATAAAGAAAAATAAAAAGGGCTAGGGATGTAGCCCAATAGTGGAATGGTTGCCTAACATATGTGAAGCCCTGGGTCTAACTCTAATAATACACACACACACACATACACACTTTACTGATGAGAAGGCTGCTTGAGTCATCTGGGTATGGCTACTTTAGGAAGCACTACATCATTTACTTTGAGAATAATAAAAGCAATGAAAATTACTTCAGTGTGTGTGGAGGCACACTGCCCTTTGCGCTAGGCACTGTGCTACGCGTTGTACGCGCTTTGTTACATTTGGTTCTTCTGCAGCCCGTGTAGCTATATGCTATCATTATTCCCCCCACGTGGATAAGACACAGATTTTGATAAATGGCATTTGACTTATCTAAGGTTACACATTTTAGAAAAACTACAAACAAGTTTCTTGATGTAGGCCCTTGGGAGAGAATTTTGAGATTGGCCTACAGGATTTGGTTTATATTAATTGCTAGGATAAAATTTCATCCCAACAAAGGAGACTGCCCTACTACCCAGCAGGGTTTACATGTCTTCTCTTTCTATAAACTTCTCGGGGGGAATTTTTAAAAACATAATCTATTCAATACCTCTGTAGTCTAATACCATTAATTAACATTCTACTCACTTTTTTACAGCTCAGAAGCATTTTCTCACTGAGCTTATTTCTCATTTAGCTTATAGCAACCCTTAAAGCAACACTTGAGATATGTACAGGATATATGCCTCACTTTACATATGAAGAAAACCAGGGTCAAATGATCTGTTTTGTTCATACATTTATTCAGGGGCTGGGGATTTAGCTCAGTGGCACAGCACCTGCCCTGCAAGTGCAAGGTCGTGAGTTCAATCCCCAGTACCAGAAAACAAAACAAAACAAAAAAATCTCTCATGCATTTTATTCACTATTTCTTAAGCATCAGTAATGTGTTGCTAGATAGTGAGGCTAAAGCTTTTAACCAGATAAACAAAACCTCAGCTTTTTTAGCACTTATACTTTAGACTAGGAGTTGGAAAACCTTTTTTGGAAAGGTCAGAAACAAAAATTTTAAACTGTGGACAATACTGTCTCTGCTGCAGCTACTTTCTGTTGCTGTTAAGCACAAAAGCAGAAACAATATGTAAACAAACGGGCATGGTTAAATCCCACTAAAACTTTATTTAAAAATACAGGGCGGGCAGAATTGGTCTGTGGACCTTAATTCCCTCACTCCTACTCTAGAGGAGAAAAACAGAAGGGACAGAAAATGGACCTGATAATTTAGATACTGACAAATTCTAAAAAGAACGTAAATAGATGGTATAATAGAATAGCTCATAGTTCTACTTTGATTAGGCTTGTCAGGGAAAGCCTTAGTTAGGGTAAAATATTTGAAGTGAAATCAGGTGGGAAAGAGACAATTGTTAGAAGAACTAGAGAAGAGCATTCCAGACAGAAGAAACAGCAGGTGCAAAGGCCCTAGGGTAGGGCACATTTGAGGAATACAAGGGAGAGTGGTGATAGAGGAAGTTCAGGGGTTAGACACGGTCAAGTTATGCAGGATACTCAGCATGGGACATAGAAAAAAATAAAAGAAAAATGAGAGTGGAGTTAGATCCCTTCCTTGTGCTATGAATCATTTTATTAGGAAATTCTTTTCTGGGAAGAAGCCCAGGTCAGCTCGCAGTGTTGCAGAGTCTTTGAAGGCAAAGAGATTCTGAGATGGAGCTGTGATTTTTTCTGGTGCTGCATATAAGCTGGGGAAGACACTCACTGAAATAATTCCTGAAAGCTGAGCCAACCATTCCCGCTGTGTGGAGACACCAGGACTTTGTTCTTCAGCTGGGGACACTCAGATACGATGGACTGCACAGCTGGTGCCACCTCCTCACTGACCACAATGCACTTGGCCTTGGACGCTTGCAGCCGGTAGAGGATGTCTTTGGCTGTCAGCTGGATTGTTCCCGGAATGAAGACAAGCCCTGGGAAGGACAGAGGGTCTTAAGCTGAGTGGAACTATTGTCCATGAGATGTGATGGCTCTGTGGACTATGGGAAATTGGGTTGTGTGCCTGGGGAGAAGAAGCTTCAGAATATCACCTTCAGCAACACCTGCCTTGGTCCCTAAGGACATCCTCAAGACCTTGACCACTGGCTTTGGAGTCTGACAGGCTCTAATCCTAGCCCTGCAGTTTACCAGCTTTCTGACTTTGATCTCTCTGTACTTCCTTTATCTGTAAAATGGGAATAATGATAGTCTCTAGCATTTGGGAGGCATTATAATAGTGGGCTATTATTATGTAACATTCTAATGCAATGGTTGAATCTTTATTATGTAATACTTAAATAGCACTTGTCATCTTATATTACATTTTTATGAACATTATCTCATTCAGTCCTCTGAAACAGTAGTATCCAAAGTGAGTTTTGTAAGACAGTCCATTGGAAATGAGAAAAGAGAATAATATAGCTTTTTGAAATTATCAAGATACAAGAATTGTTTTTATATTTTTATCTCCTTTTTATGTATGTTTTATAACATACATACTATATTAGTACAGTAGAACAATATAAAAACTTATACCCAGATAAGAAGATTTGTGTCCTAGACATTTTTATTTATGATCTACACACCCTATCTGTATTGATGGACTATACAGGTTGTACAGTTGCCTGGCAGCTGCTGTTCTAAGAAATCCCAGTAGATCCATGCCTTTGTTGCCATTTGATGGGGCATAAGATTTGTTCATAGCTGGTGAGTGAAACAGCCAGCCCTCAGATCTCTGGATCTCAGTGGTCTGGCATTATCATTGAGGTTTACCTACACTACTATGACAACGCTTAACTTATCCCCCTTCGTCACTTCATCCTAAACTCACGGACTTTAAAGCACAAGGTATGAGAAGAACGTATATGGCAGAAATAGATGTAAGACAGAGAAGGTAGTTTTCACTTTCTCAACTGAATCAACAGAAGGAAAATGGCATATAAAATATCATAGGTTACCACTACCTTTTGTGTTTGAGACTGGGGATTAAATCTAGGGCCTTTGCATTCCCCACCCCATTTTAATTTTTATGTTATGTTTTATTTTGAGACAAGATCTTGTTAAGCTAGTTGTGTTCCTGGGGAAAAGAAGCTTCAGAATATCACCTTCAGTGACACCTGCCTTGGTCCCTAGGGACATCCCCCAGGACCTTGATCACTGGCTAGGTTTGAACTTGTAATTCTCCTGCATCACCCCCCAGAATGCTATGCTTACAGGAGTATACACCATGCCTGGCTAGGCACTATCATTTATTGGGCACCTCTTATGTGCCTGGTTATCTCCTCACTTAAAATTAATTCTAGTGTATGACAACCACACCCAAGGTTGCAAAGCCAGTCAGTGACAGAGCCAGCACATTTCCCAGACCCCAAGACTTGTGCTTTATTGCTGACTACTTACTTCTTGGTGAGTTCCCTGAAGTTAGCTGAATACCAGATGTGGAGTTGAATTCCTAGGAAGACTATTTTATTGAATATATTTTAAAAGCTGTTCGATGTCATCCCCTCTTGAAAAAATGAATAAATATGTGGAGATGAAGAAGTTGACTAAGAAAACACCCTAGAGCAGTGGTGGTGACCCTTTTAGAGCTCCCAGCGATACAAACTGCTCACTGTGGTGCATGTGCGGCAGGTTCCCACCACCACCCTCCAGGGTCTCGGAGTGTTCACTCGATGCAAAAATACAAGATTTCTTCTCTCGTGAGCCACTTGTTCTTAATGATCCACAAATAACTAGTCCCATTGGTAGATTTGTGACATGAAATGTGTTCAACAGGTAGACTACCGGCTTGTGGGGCGGGGTGGGATTTCCAGTGGATTCCAGAGAGCAAATATTTTCCAGATAGAAAATGTCTTTGGTTTTACCACATACAGTTTACATAAAAAATGAACTACTTTGCCATGTTTTATAGAACATATAATCCTAAAATTCATGAAGAAGATTTAATAATTCTGAGAAAACAGAATAGTCAGCTACTTCCTTTACTCGAGTATTTTGAGCATTAGTTTATGTGTTTTTCATTGGCATTTCCTAATTTACATGTTATATTAAGTATATTAAATACATTTTTATGACAAGTAAGACACCTTTAATCCTCTCCTAGCATACAGTTGGTTTTATATTTGCAAGTTCTCTTTATGCTGAATGTAAGAATTTTATATATTGTTGCTTTTATTATACTGTCAGCATTAAGAACATTTCTGAATACTATTATGAAGTCATTATATGATTCTTATTATAAATTATCCTTAAGTACCATCAAGTTGGGGTACAAGAGTTTTGATAAACAATAAACACATTCCCAGGCATGGTGGTACATGCCTGTAAACCCAGCACTTGGGAGGCCGAGGCAGAAGGATCACTGCAAGCTTAAGGCCAGCCTGGGCTACACGGTGAGTTCAAGGCCAGCCTGAACTACATAGTGAAATCTTGACTCAAGAAAAAAACCACCTTGACTAAACTTACATTTTAACTTATACTTCATTCAATCATTTCTATTTATATTTTTGTTCAATTTTTTAATATTATTAGTGATACAAGCATTTTTCTTTGTGGTACCAAAAATTGAACTCATGCCCTTGCGCTTTTCTTGCCAGGAAGACACTGTGCTGCTGAGCTATATCCCCAGCCCAACAAGCATCTTTGTGTTCTGTATAGCAACCTATGCTTTGGTGTCCTTATTTATTTTTATTGATGTATAACAATTTGTGTTTGAGAGCAGAGACTGGCAAGCTGTTTTGGTGAAGAACAAGACAGTGAGCACTGTGGGTCACACAGTCAATCTCTGACTCAGCATCTTTTGCTGTTGTAGAACAAAAGAAGCCATAGCTAATATGCAAAAGAATTAGCATGGCTGTTCCATCAGAACTCTGTCTACACAACCCCACAGGCTCTGGTGTGCTGACTCCTGCCCTCAAGGAAATATTTGTTTTTAGAGTACCTTATGTTGTTATCTTGGGAGAAAATGTGTAAGTAATATTTTACTTTTTTTTTTTATCATACTGGGGATTGAAACCAGGGCCTTCACATCCCTAACCCTTCTTTTTTTTTTTTTGTTCTGGTACCAGGAGTCAAACTCATGACCTTGCGCTTGCCAGGCAAGCGCTGTGCTGCTGAGCTAAATCCCCAGCCCCCCTAACCCTTCTTACGGTTTTAAAATTTTGAGACAGGCTTTAACTTGCTAAGTTGCTTGGGCTGGACTCTAACTTGGATCTACTTGTCCCAGCCTCCCAGCATGCCACAAAGAAGCATTTGCACTTGTATCTGCTTTTATATAGCTTTGTGTTTAGCTCTAACTGTGTAGCTTCCCAGCTGTTTGACTTTTGGCAAATAGTGTTTCTCTTTGGTTTGCCCGCCTATTAAAGGTTGTCACAATAATACTGAGTTCTTGAGATGGTAATTATTATTACATCATGATAGCTCTTAATTTCAACTCTTCTTTTTCTTTCCTTGTAAGTACAGCTTATTTTAAAAGCTAAGATTTCAGAGAGTGCTTGAGATTTGGTCTCTTTATGTTTCTGCATGATTTACAAATGTTAACTGTTAGCACTAACCTGCTCGCATGCAAGCCACATTGATGAGCCACCATTCCGGGATTCGTGGTAGAATCACGACCACTCGATCTCCTCTTTGTAAGCCACAGGACTTGGTGAACACGTTGGCGGCCTTTTGGGACAAAGAGCTCAGTTCTCTGAAGCTCCATTTCACTTCATCCCCCTTGCCATTCACCCACCACAGGGCTGGATTGGCTGGCCTCTCCCCTGTCTGGCCAGAGACACAGGAGAAAGAGAAGAGAAGGTGCTGTGGTTCGGAAGCACCCCCAAAGGCCCATGTGTCGAAGGCCTGTGGAATCTTCAGGACATGGTGCCTAAAGGAAGGAGGTTAGCTTTGGGGGGTATACCCTTGGAGGGGCTGCTGAGACCATGCCCCCTTCGTCTCTCTTGCTCGTTTTGCTTTCTGGCTGCCTCAAAGTGGACAGATGTCCAGCCTGTGCTCCTTCCATGATGTACAGTGCTGCCACAGGCACAAAGCAAGAGGGAAAAATGACCAAGGACTGAGCCACCTGAAACCGTGAACCAAAGCAAACCTTCCCTCCTCTTAAGTTGTGAGTCTCTGAAATTGAGCACAGTCCTCTCAGGTGCTTGCCCTGCTCAGAATGGTGGGTGGACATGTGACCACAGCTTGGCCAATCAGCCTTTGAGTTTCCTGAAGGGAACCAAAAGATTAAAATGGTTTGAGCAAAACCTGTCTCTGGGGTCTTGGTACTTATGCATCTCCTGGGAGCCACCCTAGTCCTTTCTGTCCTCACTGAGATTCACTCTCCAGCTTCTACACCAATTTTGCAAGGTCTTCCATGTTTCACTAATAAATTCCTTTCTTGTTTAAGTTAGATTTTGTTCCACCCAAATAACCATAATGAGAGTCCTGATGTTGATTAGGAACCTGATAATATCTCTTTGTACTCAAGGGCTGAGCCGTGGGTTTCACAGATTATGAGAGGCAAGGTGGGAGGGGGCATCAATTGATTGTTGGAGGAAACTTCTCTCTTATCATTCTATAAAATGATTCACCTCCTTATTTATGTATTACCTGGAAAAACTTTCTTTCCTTCCCAGTATTTGGAATGCTTCTTCTACCTTTCTGGGTTGGAAAATACTTCAAAGCCCAGCTTACATTCCAATTTGTCTTTTTTAGCCCCCTCTTCTTTTTCCCACTGATTTCTCTTCATTCCTTCAGCAGTGTGCTAATATTCTAGGAGACTCCATTACACTCTATGGTACAGAATTACAGCTGTGTCCCTTCCCTATGGGTGAAAGCCTCAAAAGAGAAGGATTTGGTTCATGTTTTTGGGGGGACTGTGTGACCTTAGATAAGTAGCTTAATTTCTATGAGGTTAAATTCCTTATCTAAACCCCCAACCAGAGTGGTTATAGGGATTTGATGAAATAATATAGGTGAATATTTCTCAATCTTTAATCTGAATATCACTGTTTCTAGCAGATCTGTCTACACCTGTGCTATTTTCTTTGTCTTTACATCAACTTACTTACATACATTTACTTCAGAAGGAAAATGCATTTAATCAGCACCATGATTGGAAATCAGTACACTTGTTAAAAACAGGTTACAAAAATGTATATAGTAAAAGTGAAACTATACCGTTCTGTTTTATCTAAAAATTATCAACAGAATTTGAATCTCTCTGTTTGAAAGAGAATTTGGAAAGTGTTAGGTATCAAAAACACAATGTTTTTGTCTGACTTTCAGACAAGACTTTCCTTCTCTACTTAGGAAGGCTTAATTTCATGTAGTATCTTTTGACCCTTGGGCCCTGCAGAACATTTTGATGAGCACTGACAGGTGAAGTTCTTAACTCAGTGCCTGGTCTGGGGTGGGGGCAGCAAGCGTGAACCATGCTCTCAGGTGCACTGCAAGCATTTTGTATGGCATGCTTGCTTTCTTCATCTCAATTTTCGGTTCTTACGTAATTGTTCCAATAATAAGTGTAGTCATAAAACCAAAGTTAAATTGCCACATTTTGGGGTAAGCCCGTGAGCATCCCAAACCCAAAGTGTTGTCTGGAGCAGAGAGGAAAGCAGGAAAGGAGCGTAAGTCTGGAGGAACTGCAGTACGGGGACACAGAGAGGAAAGCAGGAAAGGAGCGTAAGTCTAGAGGAACCACAGTACGCGGTGGGGTGTGGGAGGAAGAGGACTTCGGAGATGCCAGAGAAAGCCACGTGGAATTGAGGACCTCAGGTCTCTGGGAGAGAGGATGGCAATTGGAGAACAAAGGAAAGCAAGATGGGTGAAAGATTTTAACTGAATTTGACAAGTGGACCCCAGAGCTCAGAAGGAATCGAAAGGAATCCCATTGTTTCATACCTTCTCCTTTTGGGACCACTGGTCCAGCACATCGCCAGCAAAATTAAAGCTCTTAGGCAGTGGCCTGTCACAACGATTTATGGCTTCGAAGTCAGCAGGAGTCATAGCTGCCCAGAGCTGGTGATCTCTGTGAAAGGACCGGACGGGTGGCTTGGTGAACCAGATGAATCTAAACAGCTGGAAAGAACTCTTCATGATTCCCAGAGGACTTTGTGTACTGGTAGGGACATGTAAGTACCAGACCCTGTGGGGAAGGATGGGTGGAGAGTATCAGACAGAGATTGGGAAATGGTCTCAGGGCTGTGTGTCCCTGCCAAGTTGAGGAACTCCTGAAAAATATCCTATCCCATTGCTATTGCTGTTAGCCATGGGCTGGTCTCCCTGCCAATGAACTGTCCCTCTTCCTTCTCTCTATAAGCAGATTAGTATATTTATTTAAAAAACCTACAGTGATAGGACTGTCAAGTTCACATCTTCTGTTTTTACCTTCACCCCAAGAAAACTATGAACAGAGTGTGTGCTACCTGGGTTGGCATTCAAGAGCTCCTTCCACTTGCCTCTACCCTTTTCTAATCATATCTGCTAACTCATCCACCTAATTTTCTCTTCCAGTTAAAGCAGCCCATTCAATTTTCAGGAATGTCAATTTCTACCACTGAGGTTGAGCTTGCCATCCCCCTTGATTCTGGCTATCCGACCCTCCTCTCCCCTTCAAATATCTATTAAAATAGACTAGAATCCTTCACTTTAATCCTGGATGCAGAACGTAGGGCAAATTATGTATCTTCCTCTACCTCAATGTTCTTACCTGTAAAATGGCAAAAATATAATACCTCCCTCCTAGGGTTATTGTGAAGATTTAATGAGATAATATGTTTAAAATGTGTAGCTTATAAAAGGTGTCTTCAATGGTTAACTGTGCTATCTTAAGATAATTTTTATTAGTACTAGTGTGGCTCAGTTTCATACAGTACAAGTCAGGAGATCTGGAGTTTACTCTTAACTCTTTCAAAACTAGCTTTGTGACAGTGGTAAAGTCACCTGCACTTTCTGGACTCCTATCTGTAATCTACTTTTTTTCTAATTGCATCATCACTTCTTCTGTGAAATCTCCATAAGTTGCATCTGTACTATTCACACAAGAGTGTCCTACCTTGTATTGCTTGTTCTCATTTTTATATGTGTGCCTTATCGCTTAATCTACCTAGGTGATATGGGTATTATATTCTTAGCACTAAACATGAATCCTAGCCAATAATAAAACCCAGTGTTCATGAAGTTCTTTCCAGAAGCCAACACTTATATTCCTAATATCACTAAACATTCACAAGAAGCTTGTGAGATGGGTACTACTATCACTTTCATTTTACAGATGAAGACACAGAGGCTCAAGTACCCATAGGGAACTTGCCCAAGGTCATCCAGCTTATGGCGGCTGAGTCAAGCTTTGAACCTCTGTGGTCTGTCTTCAGAGCTTGGCTACTTGACTTCTCTGCTATTCAGTCTCCTTTGTGCTGCCTTCTTCAATAAAGCTTTCTTATAGATTGTAAATACCCTCATCCTTTTTAAAATTTTACTTTAAAGGGAGAAAAAATCAATAACAAAATAACAACAATGAAAACAAAAACAATAAAAACAATATAGGATTTCAAAACAAGATGATAGGAATTAACCATGGTTGTTATATTACATATTGTTATCGTCAACAAAGTTGCTCAGATTACCAGATGTAAGAATGAAAGATTGATCAAACAATTAAAGACAATATCAAGTAATAAAAAAACATTAGAAATGATACAGAGCTTCATTAAAAAGATGGTAGGAATTCAGCAATGGTTGCTATATTGCATATTGTTATCTTCAAAGTAGTTGTTCTGATTACCAGATATAAGCATGCAAAATTGGTCAAGAGAAAAACAATTTAAGCTTTAACTGTCCCTTTCAATAAACCAATAGAGATCAGCAGTACACTTATCTCAGCAATCCTTGTATCTTCAACCTTTTACACGTCAGTCCTGGGTACTGTAGTTAATTTGTGTGGATGGAGTGGGAAAATCTGCAGATGGAAAGTGTGCCTGGGTAACCAGGATGGTGATAACAAATAAACAACAGAACAAAGGCTACAGGATGTACCATCCTCTGTTTGTTGTTGCCAAGGCCTGTTTGCTGCTCACAATGATGTTTGGGCAAGTCCATCTGGTACAAATGCAGTTTACTGTAGCCCCGAAGAGCTCTGTCTGCCAGTACCATTGATATTAAGCTCTGATATGTCAAGATGGAAAGAGGAATTGTGCTTCACCTGGGAAATTTTCTAGAAGTGAGATAGAGGTATCATAAGTAAAGAAGAAAGGAAGAGGAGAAGCAGAATCGGCCATGCTCATGATTTAGCATTCCACCAGAAGTGAGACCCTCACCCCTCTCCTAAAGTACACACGCACGTGTATCCTTAGTTGTTTCTCTGAACGACTGTGCCAAGTTGCCTAACCCTCTCCAACTTTCATTTTCATCTGTGCAATGAGAGTAATGATATTACCTTCTTTACTGGCTAGTTGTGGTGTAAGTGAAAACCTTTGTTCGGCGCCTAGTCCATGACTAGAACTCAATAAATGCTGCATGTTAAAAATCAACCCTATTTGTGGAGGAAGGCTTTGCCTACTTGACATGCCAGAAAGGTAGAAAAGCTACTGTAGCCACTAGCATTTTGTTTCAGTGCCATATCACTCTGCATTATGACCTTGCGGCTGACTTCAGCTCCTATCACTCTAAAGCATACTAGCCTTCGCTCCTGTCATTTCAACTTCTCCTGCCTCCGTTCAATGATAAGCTGAAAAGACTTCTACAGTGTGGGACACCTGGAATGCTCTTGCTTCCTGAGAAGAATAGTGCAGAGAATATAGTAGGCAGTTTTAAATGCAAATCCCTCCAAATTAATAGTGATTTTTCATGAATTGTTTTCATTTTCCACATTTCCAGAGACAAGTTTTGCACATCTTAATAAAATCACCAGATTAACATGCAAACAAATCTAAAACTACATATTGCAAATAACTTTAATCTGAATTACATTTCATGCATAAGCAAAATGAAGTAGGTATGACATACACAAATGCAATCATTAGTAATAAAATACAAACTAATATGTTACAAAGTAAGTTTTAAAAAATTATACTTCAAAAATTTTTCACCAAAAATCCCCCCTTTTCCAGTCTCTTTGGTTCGCCTCTGATTTCAGAATGGGTTTGGTACAGCTAGGCCTTTCAGGAGATTACAAAAGTCTGAGAATCCGCCATTTTCTGACTTGAGATTCTGTGAGAAGTTCGTACGATTGCAAGGCCAAATCTTGAGGCAACCAACTGTTTTAACTCAAAACATTATCTTTGTAGAAATTTTTATGTAATCATGTTTAGAAAATATCTCGAGGTATATGTAAAATGAGAGTTGAAGTAAATAATTTCTAAAGTCTTAGCAACTGCAGTGTGAACAATGAAAAAGAGTTTTGAGCAGTTGGTAGGCAGTCATTTTAAAGACTTCCTGTAATAGCTCATTTTAAATCACTCAACAGCCATATGAAATTATGTTGTTTTGCACATAATGTAATAAAGGCACTAAGAGGCGAGTACTGCAGTTTACCAAAGGCCATACACTTAGGCAAGCCACAGAAACTTCAGCCCACCTTTGTTACCTCCACAGTTAATGCAAGGAAATACTGCCCCATACTTTTGCTACATTTCTACCAAGCTTCACGCGAGAGAACAGTCCATTTTCCTGTCAGAAGCACAATTACCTGGGGTTAGGTCTGCAGTAGTACAATTATGACAGACAATGTCTCCCTCTGCTTGCCACTGTCCAGTCACCTTTGTGTTGCCACGTGCATCTACCGTAGCAGAAAATGGCATCCCTGACCCAGAAAGCCTCACCTTTTTCACAAGAACTCAGCTCTGTGTTTGCCAGAAAATCAGCTCTTCTCTTCTCTTCTTTTGGTGATGTCTATGCTGTCATGGCCCTGAGTCTCTGGTGTACCGTGGAGAGATCATAATCCCCTGAGAGAGAGTTTTTGTTTCTGTGAACACCCCGTGGTTAAAGGAACAGCAGCTTATAAGACACAGCTGGGAGGGGAGAAAGAGAATCAGGAGCAACCTCCTTTCACGGTTCAGTGCCAAACAGAGGCTAAGTCCCAGCACATTATTCTCATTCGCAGAGCTGGTGATATTGAGATCCATACTGCTCAAGTGGCCTATTGTCAGAGTCTCTGGGAATGGTCCTAGAGTAGTCCAGGACAGTGGCATGCTCAGTCATTGTGGCATAACTTGATCTGACCTGCAAACCTGCCAGAGTAACTCAGCCAGTGAATCAGTCTGAACCCTTACCTAACCAACACAGACTGTGAGAAATCCTACAAACTGTTTTATTGTGCACCTACTGTGTGTTGTCCATTACTAAATACCTGTCCTGATGTTACCTCATTCAGAAATCATCTTGAAACAATGTCAGTAATTGATTAATGGGTGACCTCATTTTATTTCTTATGTTTTTCTAAAGTCATATAAATTTTCTGACATGTGCATATATTGCTATATTTTTATTATCAGAAAAATTTATAAATTAGTTCTAGTGAGCCTACTTCTATAATATATATATGAAAAATATACAGTAAAACCTTGATTTGAAACCATAATTCATTCCAGAAACATGCTTATAATCCAAAGCACTTATACATCAAAGCAAATTTCCTCAAAAGAAATAATGAAAACTCAGATGATTTGCTCCACAACCCAAAAATATTCATATAAAATGATTACACTACTATAATACAAAATAATAAGAAATACAGAATGTAAGGAAAATAAACAAATTAACCTGCATTTACCTTTGAAAACTTTCCTGGCTGGTGTGAGGGAGACAAGAGAGAGGAGAGTTATTGTATAAGATGACTTTCACAGTCACTAATGGAATCACTGCTCTCTATTGGCTAATCTCATGTTCGACATACTACTTGTATTACAAGACATCACTTATTTACCAATTTAAAAGTTATTAGAAATGTTTGTTCATCTTGTGGAACACTTGCAGAATAAGTTTTTTGCAGTCCGAGGTTTAACTCTAATTTTATTTTTCTGTAACAATTATGTTATTTTCACTTTTGAATCCTCATTTTGCTCCAGCACAAAAGACTGGTTGGTGTTGCCTCTGCTAAGGAGACTCCATCACATTAGCTTTTAAATTTGGCTATTTCAAAGTTTAAACTCAGCCAGCTCTCTGAATTCCTCCCTCCTATCTCCCCAGAAGTGGAATATGTTTCAGAGGCCTTTGCATCCTGGAATCAGGGAACAGACTTTGGTCCATGTCGTTGACTCTCATGCAAGGTGACTTCTACTGAGATGTGCAGCCCTTGTGGATCTTTGATTCCTGCACCCTCCTCTGCATCCCTGGAAGGCATCCCCACAGTGATCTGCTGTGTGGTGAGCAAGGTCAAGTCCTCCTCTGTACAGTCTTGTCTGCAGGCTGGCTCCAGTTCTTTGGTCTTCTCTCAGCCACTTCTGCGCCCCTCTGGGAATTCTTCGAGATGCATTTCTAAGTCATGTTGGAGTGTTTCTGGTCTTCATTCTCATACTATCACTTTCTCTTTATTGTGATGAGTGTAGAGTGGCATTGTGTATTTACGAGTGTGGGTCTCTCCCGATATGGATATGTATCTTAGAGGCTTTACATCAGACCTAACAGCCACTTCTGGGGGGGCTGCTGAACTATGTAGACAAAGAGTCCTTTGGGCAGTCACCCTGCAAGTAAGCTCCAGTTTTAGCTCACTGCATCATCTTCCACCCACACTCTTGTTAATGTTTATCTTCTTTGGACAGAATAAGTGCTTTTACATATTCATACCATCTTCCATCACACTGTGTTTAGAGTTATCTAAAATCTTTAGTCCGTGATATTCATATATCAAGGTTTTGGATATACCTCAGCATCACAAAGACAGAAAATGTTTATTAAAAGCCTGGCTTTTCCATTGAAAACCTTACCTTTAAGATTATTGATGCTTGTAAGGGTTTTAAGAACACGTTTTTGGACTCAAAACAGCCTCAGTCACTACCTCAAAATCTTGTCCTGCCTAGTTTTTAAAGTTTCTGAAGAGCCTGGGGGGTGTAGCTCAGTAGTTGAGGGATTAACTAGCATGTGAGGGTCCCTGAGTTTAATTCCCAGCACTCAAAAAAAGAAAAACCCTGAGGACAAAGAAAATCGATTATGAATCCATCCTGATATAAATAGATTACTCAGTAAATAAATGGTTCTAAATACTTTATACAGGTAGTTCCTGACAGAGATGAAACATGCATTTTGGGAAGACTGAGAAGAAAGTAGCTGTATAGTGGATAAACCTGGCACACATTCCTTCAGCCCAAGACCAAGATTTTAGCACCGCCTTGATAAGTCAAAAACATGGATCACACCTTTGATATAGTATGGTGAGAATATCATTTCACCTCTGCGATCTTCCTTTGGAAAACCAATGACCTCAGTTTAACCATGAGAGAAACATGAGACATGTCTAAAAGGACAGATATTCTACAAAATACCCAACTATCACTTCTCAGTCCACTTAAGATCTCCAAAACCGGGGCTGGGGATGTAGCTCAGTGGCAAAAGCGCCTGCCTGGCAAGCGCAAGGTCGTGAGTTTGGTTCCTGGTACCGGAGAAAAACCAAAAAAAAAAAAAAAAAAAAAAGATCTCCAAAACCAAGGAGAAATCTGAAAAAAATGTCAAAGGTAAGACAGAAACTAAGTAAGGAGACATGACTAAATGTAATGTACTCTCCTGGATGGGACCCTGGGACAGAAAATGAATTCGAGGGGAAAACTAGTGAAATCTGAACAAAGTGTGGAATTCAGTTAATAATTACACATTCATGCTGAGATCTCAGCTGTGACAACATGCACCGCAGTAATAGAAGTAGTTAACAATCGTAAATGAGTAAGGGGCATAAGGGAACTTTCACGACTTCTCTGTGCATCTGAAACCACTATAAAGTAAAATGCTACTATTAAAATTATATTACTGGAATTAGAATGAAGAATGAATTAATTTAAAAACCAAATTGAAATCAGTGTGGAAGAAGAAATGACAGTGACTTTGTCCAACTGACCCCAAGCTGAGAAGCTGTGCATTGCCCAGCAAGTGGTTGCCCTGTATCCACGAGTAATTGTGATTGTTGAGGAATGGAATGAAAATGTTCTTTCAGAAAAAGAAGCTGAGGAAATTCAGGTAAGTACAAAATAGAGAGGAAAAACAAAATAAAAACCAGTGAAAAGCAAATACACAAAATGCAGACCACAGAGACCTATCCACTTGCTATAAATGAGCCAGAAATGTGGCTAGAGCTTTTTTCTATCCCACTGAGACCATCACATGATCAGGTACATGTCCTATCCAACAAATACAGACCAGTTGCCTAGAAAAATCCTATCTTTTCCTGACATTGAGACCACAAGGTCTTCACATTGAACTATGTCTCCAGCCTTTTGTAAAATTTTTATTTTGAGACAGGGCCTCACTAAATTTTCCAGGCTGGGCTCAAACTTGTGACTTTGTGCTTTGGACTCAGAGTGCTGGGATCCACTTGGAGTTTGAAGACCTCAGAAGTCTCCAAATGCTTCTTCTATGGGTTGTAAAATCTAGATTCTCCTTCCTGCAGTGAACAATGAATATTCTGTTGTGTCCTATGGGAACCTCATGCTTAAACTAGAAAGCAAGTCACCATTGATAACAAGTCACCATTGGATTGTCATTATCTTCTAATGCTTCCTTTGGAAGGACCAAGATTTCTTGGTGATGATAAGCACCAAGGACCTTGTTATGCAGGAGACCCCAGGGAGAATAAGGACATGCAGCTTGGATCATTAGCTAGGCCTTTAGGGAACATACTCCCTCCCTGGAAAGGACAGAACTAAAGTAACTATAACCCAACATAGGTTTTAGGGGAAGATGGCAAATCATGTCAAAATAGAAAATCTACACTTGCCTCCTTAGGTAAGCAAGCTGCTCAAACCAGAGGGAGAATGTTGGATCACTTCCACTGAGCAATCACGTCAGTTTAGAGATTAGACATCAGTAAATCCTCAGAGGTCTGCTGCACTTGGAAAGTGTCCACAGAGTAATAGCAGCTATCTTTTACATGTTTATAGTACTTTGTAATTTCCTGGGATCCTGTATGGTATTATTTCATTTAATCCTTACAAAAATCCTGTGAAGTAGGCACTAGTACTAGTATTTCAGAAATGAGGGAACAGATTCTGAAAGGTTAAGTATCTAGGGTCAAGTCTTATTTTACTGCCTGATTCTTTGTTATTATCAGCAATTTTCAGCATAAATTAGTGTCTCAGCAGCTTATAATTTTAATGAATTTTAAAGTATGACTATGAAGTCATAAATATGTGGTTATATACATACTCAGTATTTCAACCCAGTGCAGTCATTTTTAAAAACTGACCATTGTTGGACCTAAAGTGTTTTCTGAGAGCCCCTGCTGGTTGCCTTCTGTATTCTTCTGACATGGTCCCACTGTCTTTTGAAAGTTTATTTATTTTCTGACACAATAAGATGTCCCAGGTTCATCTAGTAAGTTTCCTGTATCAGTTCTAAAATCAGCCATTTCTTCAAGGAATCCTAGTTTCTTTTAGTGCAAAACTGCACTTGACAATCAGTTAACCAACCACCATTTGTTACTGTACTGTACTAATAAAGGAACAGCTAACCAGGTATTGCCTTATGGTGCTAGAACAATAAGTGAGATTTTGACCCATACTACGCTAATACAGAAAGAAGCCAGGAGGCAGGACATTGAGGTGAAGAAACCTCCTACCTCTTGTTAGTCAGTATTCTATATCTGTACGTTAACTATCTATATTTGTGGAAGCCTATGACTACTTAGTATACATTTATTCCTCAAATGTTTATTAACTAACATTCTTTGTACCAGGTTCTTTGTAGAGTCCTAGAGATACACAAGGTACAGATGCACAACAGCTCATACTTACTGGAACAAAAAGGGATGGGACAGGGTTGCCACTCTGTCTTTGTCCCTTTTGGAACTAACAGATGGCACATACTAGTACTACACAGGAGGCGACTAGAGGTTGTAGTATCTGCTATGCATCAGACCACTTAGAGTCAAGAATGCTGTTACCATGGACTTCAAGCTCTACCTCTTCTGACCTGAGTGCACAAGTGCCTCAGGGAGACTGCTCTTGAAGAGGACTCCTATCTCCAGAGACTTTGAAGGGTGAAAGTGCTAGATTAGTTGATTAAAGCACCAACTCCACGTCTTCCTCTAGGCCAGTGGGCAGGAACCCAGGTGCACCCAGAGGAAGAAAGAGCCATTGTTTTCTATTAATGGAAACAAAAAACCAGTATTTAAGAATTTAAGCCAAAGTAATGACAGGTATTTCAGGGCCCAGGAGGCATACATTGGATCACCACATATATTATTTCAGACTTTACCTTACATGTCATTGAGAGGCTGTTAGCTTGCCACATCTCTCATTTGTTCGGCTGGTTACTGAAGTCATGAGAAATAGGCAGACTCTACACTGGCACAATGCATACTGCTAGGGCCATATTGGTAACTTTCCTCATTGTACTGAGTGTAAACTGCATGCAGGATGGCTTTTTGTCCATTGTATTCCTCTTTGATCTCTAGGATAATGCCTGGCATATAGTATCTCTGTTAAACAATATTTTGTTGAATGAATGAATGTCTTTTTCCTGTAGCAACATGGATCTGTGTAGGCTGTTCTTTGGGCACCTTGCTTTTGTCTTTTGCTAAATTACATATGCATTTTCCTCCCAAAGGAAGTGTCTGTTACCCTAATTGTGGGATCCTTTTGTTTCTTATTCATTAATTGCTTTGTCAAATTGAACAACTGTTATGCTGTGTACTGAAACATATCTAGAGGAATATGTCCCATGGATGCAGTTACTTATGTGCTGTCAGTGGACTATTAGGAACAAAGTTAAATACACAGAGATGAACTTTGGGGAATGTGCCATGCATAAGTAGTGTACTTATCAAGCCCGCA
>NW_004955492.1:8981751-9002575 GCF_000276665.1 Chinchilla lanigera | reverse complement strand
TCTGTCTCTGTCTCTGTCTCTCTCTCTTTCTCTCTGTCTCTCTCACTTCGTCTGTCTCTGTCTCTTTCTCTGGCTCTGCTTGTCTCTTTGTCCCTCTGTCTGTCTCTATCTCTGTCTTTTTTTCTCTGTGTCTCTCTCTGTGTCTTTCTCTTTCTCTCTCTTTCCCTTGTTGCTCACCCCTCCTCTAGTCCAGCTGCGCTCCCCACAGCCCACCCACGCCACTCCTCCTCACTGCATCCCGGCTGGGGTCACAGACTGTCCGTGCAGTGTCAGTGTTAACTGGTCGCAGGCAATGGGAGTCACCAGCGTGACCTCCCCCCCCCTTCGTGGCAAAGCAGTTGGCAACCCCTAGCCTGGCGTTATGTTGCCCCACCCCCGCCTCCGGTCTGGCCCTGGCACAGGCTCCCCCTTTCTTGGATTCCCTGGTGCCCACCTGCTGCCCAGACTGATTGATACTCCTCTGCCTCCTGTTGGCAAATGCCCAGTGGATGATCCTTTTCATGCAGCCGTCTGGCACTTTGGACCCTGCGTGATTGCCCTGCCTTTGTGCTTTGTGCAAGTATGCCCAGCAGATTGAAGACCTCTCCTCTACTCACTCCTGAAGCTCCCACTGATGCCTGTGAACGTGCTGTGGACGGCTGTACGAAGTCAACAGATAGGGTCCCTGAATAGGAGCAGCATTCTTTGGCCTCACTGTCTTGCAAGTATTTTGTGACATTGGGTCATTCAGTGGCCTTCACAATATGGATCTCATCAAGAAGTTTCTGGAGTTTTCTAGAGTTTTCTTTGTGGCCCCCTGATACCCAGTTGGATGTGTGCCACCAACCTCATCTTGGCAACTCTGTGCTGACTGAAGTTTATGAAGTAATTGCCCATCAGTGTCTCCTTGGCAGAGATGGCTGAGAAGCTCTGAACATGGGGACATATAGTCATACTAGCTATGTGGCAATCCCAACATTATAGCGAAGTAAATAAATGAGGACATGAGCAAAGATGGCAAACCATAAGAAAGAAAAGAAAAACATAAAAGAAGAAAAGAGGGAAGAGAAGAAAGAAACAAAAACAGAGAAAAACAAGAAGAGTAACAAGCAAAATAGCTAAAAGGCCATAAAGGAAAAAAGTTAACTCCTGTCAAAATCGTTCAAATTAATGAAGACTAGCTCCCTGAACTAAAAGGACCAGTCCTGGGCCCAGCCAGGGTCTTATGCAGCTGCCTGGATCCATAACAATCGGTCCTGCCATGGCTGCTGATAACCCAGAGTGTTTTCTCACTTATTGGCCTCAGTAGCCCTTGTGTTACACAGAAGGAGAAGAAGAGGGGTCCTAAAGGGTTTTTTAAATGAGTGATAGAAATTGATATTTACCTCGTTCGAAATTAAAACTTGTAGGATATGATACTTCAGTGGTCTTTTCATTTCTAGTTTGAACATCTGTAATACTTTTTGGCTTTTAAAGCTCTCATTATATCTGCAGTTAAAACATTCAATTCTTTTCTCTTCAAGATGTGAATGATTTGTCTCAAAGTGATGCTACAATTTAATGGACATCATGATACTGTAGAATATACTCTGTTGTGGAATATACACAAGGTATATTATTGGCATCTATGCCAAGGGAGGAAGATAGTTTTTAACATACTTTCCCCAGTATTAATGTAAGCAGACTCATCAGAAACTTGGGAGGCAAGAAAACAGTGGGTTGATTTATTTAAAGTATTGCAGGAAAGGAAAAAACTATTAACAGACAATTTTATATCCATGAAATCTATCCTTCAGAAATGAAGGAGAAATGATGACAGTCCCAGATCAACAATAGCTGAGGAGGTGAGGGTCACTGGCCGGTAATGCAGGGTGGGCTCAGGGAGTCCTGCAGGTGACATGAGAGCCAGACATAAACTCAACATCACAGATCTCAGCAAGGTAAACATGGCAATGATAAGGCTAATATTACTGTAACTTTAGCTTGTATCTCTATTTTCTTACATTCTTTAAAAGATTAATGCATAAAAATTATTAGTTATGTTTCTGACACATAATTCAAAAAGATGCAGTTTGACACCAATAACTGAAGGGGTGGGGACAGGGAGGCAAACGAACAGTTTTTCTATGATGTTTAAGTTGAACTGTTCGCTATACATTTAAATTCTAGTGTTATAATTTTATTTATTTTTAATTTTTATTTTTTGTCTTTTGGAGATAGGGTCTCACGATACAGTTCAGGCTGACTTTGAGCTCACTTTGTAGCCCAGGCTGGTCTCAAACTGGCAATGATCCTCCTGCCTCAGCCTCCGAAGTGCTGTGATTACAGGCGTGTGCCAGCATGCTCGGCTAGTAAATGCAATCCCTATGGTAACCCCAAAGAAAATAAATATAGAATATACAGAAAAGGAAATAAGAAGGAAAGTCAAATTATTCATTGAATAGTCCAGTAAACACTAAAAGAGAGCAATGCAGGAAGTAGGTGGGGGATCAGGCATTAAAAAACCCCAGCAAAATGCAGAAGTAGGTCCTTATCAGTAGTTATTTCACATATAAATGGAGACCAGCAGAAGAGATAAAACATATGATCCAACTATATGCT
The DNA here is from genome assembly GCF_000276665.1 of Chinchilla lanigera. Classification (NCBI taxonomy): domain Eukaryota; kingdom Metazoa; phylum Chordata; class Mammalia; order Rodentia; family Chinchillidae; genus Chinchilla; species Chinchilla lanigera. The sequence continues at coordinate 8,999,995 of NW_004955492.1, read as the reverse complement.
CTCAACAAAACAATCCCTTTAGATTCAAAGACACAAATAAGTTGATAGTGAAAGGATAGAAAAGACACTCCATGCAAAATAGCCACAAGAGAGAAGGTGGCTCTCCTCATACCAGACAAAATAGGTTACTGAAGACAAAGAAGAACACTATATATTAATGAAAGGTGTGACAGCAAGATGATATAACAATTATACACACTTATGCACCTAATAGCAGAACATCAAATTTTGGAAGCAAAAATTGCCACAACTGAAAAGAGTAGCAGAAAACTCTGCAGTGCTGGCCAGAGATCTCGGCACCCTACTCTTTTTTGTTTTGTTTTGTTTTTTGATCTTTTTTGAGACAGGGTCTCTCTATGCAATTCAGGCTTGCCAGGCATGGTGGCACACGCCTGTAATCCCAGCACTCAGGAGGCTGAGGCAGGAGGATTGTTGTGAGTTTGAGGCCAGCCTGGGCTACAAAGTGAGCTGAAGGCCAGCCTGAACTGCATGGCAAGACCCTGTCTCAAAAAGACAAAAAAAAAAAACAAAAAACAAAAAACAAAACACCAAATGAAACAAAACAAAAAACCATGAGCAATTCAGGCTGCCCTTGAGCTCACTTTGTAGCCCAGGCTGGTCTCAAACTCGCAAAGATCCTCCTGCCTCAGCCTCCCTACTCTTAATTGTGGGTGGAACAACCAAACAGAAGATGAGCAGCAGATGGAGAGCCTGAGCCTCACAGCAAAACTGTAGATCTAGCAGATAGACCCAGCTTCCTCAGTCAGCTTTCTCAAGGGGTCTCAGTAGTCCAGGAATATGGAAAACATTCCTAGAGTAAACTATATGTTGGGCACAACTTAAGTCTAAATTTTACTGTTACTTATTTATTTTTGGTGCAGGAATTGAACCCAGGGCCTTGTGTACATGCATTAGTACTGAGCTACAGTGGTAAATTTATATCCTGAAATGCTTACATTAAAAAGCAGGACATATTTAAAACCAACAACCTAACTTTCCAGTTTAAGGAACTAGCAAAAGAATAAATTGAACCCAAGGCTAACAGAAGAAAGGTGTCATGGTTTGTGTTGGCATGTTCCCCCAAATCCACATGCAGTCATGGGGCAGGCTTCTAGGATTATGGGTGTGAGTGCTACACCCACCCTGGGGTGGGTAGTTTGCATATGTAAGGGAAAGAAAGAGGCTACCTGCCTCCACCACCCCTACCTTTTGTTCTTGTTGCTTTTGCTATCTTCCACCACCATGAACTGTTGCCCTCTGCCATGTGCCACTCTGCCTTGGAGCCAGCTGGGTATGGACTGAAACCTCCACAAACTGTGAGCTAAGTAAACCTTTCCTTCCTTAATTTTGGGAGTTGGGTGTTTTGTCTCAGCAACAAGAGAAAAATAACCAAGACAAAAGGAAATAATAAAGATTACATCAAATAAAAGGAGAAATAGAAAAGAACAGAGAACAAAAGTGCGTTCTTCAAAAACAGCCAAAAAGAAACAGCAGTGCTAAACCTTTAGCGAGGGTGACAAAGACAAAAGGAAGTATACTAAAATTGCTAGAACTGGAAGTGAAAGTAAAGGCATTCTACTACTGCTACAGAAATGAGAAGGATTGTAAGGAGGCCAGTGCACAACTATGCCCCATACTGGAAGATCTGAGACAGTGGACACAACAAAGAAAAAATTGTCATGACCAAATCATGAAACAAGCCCAGAACTGGTCAGGAGGTTACATCAACAATCAAAGACCTCCCCACACAGAAGGGCAGGAATATTTCAGGCAAGACAACCAAAATCAGTTTCATTTGTTCACCAAATAGAAAAAACCATTTTTCTATAGTTGTCTAATAAATCATGTTGGGTTGCAGCAGCCAAATAAATGTACAGGGAGCAGGAGGGAAAAGCCTGTTGAGATACAGGCCTTGCTGGATGTGGGAGAACAGTGAGACGGTCAGTTGTGAGATGTGAACCAGCTGTCCAGCAGAGGGCAGCATTACCCCACACGCCAAACTCCTTCACCCAGAACGCAGGCGGGTCTGAGCGTGCTTATTGCTGAGAACCATCAGTTAGCTGGTGTGGGCCACCTTACATAGTTTTCAGGAAAACCCTTCAAGGTAGGCTTGATTATATTTTTTTGTCCTACAGATGAAACAGCCGGGATCAAAATGTCAGGTAACTTTTACAAGGTCTGTTGTTTGATTTTGAGACCCGTGCTTTTATGTAAGTGACATAAGGTGCTTGTCATGCACTCTGCATGCATGAACTCCTTTAATCTAGGTGCTGTCATCACCATCCACACAGAGAAGGAAACAGATCAAAGTGCAGAGAGGCGGAAAACTCCACATGGGCTGTTTTCCTCTTTAGGCTTGCATCTGTGCATCTGGTCGGAGCACCAGCCTTGCCCTTGCTCTTGGGGCTCATCACGATGGTGGGTCAAAAGCTGGCGGTCAGTGTCCCACTCTTGCTGCTCACACAGGAAAGAACTTCTGCCTGTCGGCTGCCCAAGAGATTCCTCCCTTCTTTGGCCTAAATGATTCAGTGGTCTGGGGTGAAGGATAAGAAAGTGGGACTGGTGTATCCAGAGGCTGAGAACAGAGGAGATGGAGTTGTGCCTTGTCTTTGTTGTATTAAGGTCTCCAGAGAAACAAAAGCTATAGGAGATACATTTGTGGAGGGAAGGGAGAGAAGGCCAGGAAAGGGAAGAGACTGATAACCATGGTAATAGCTAAATTGGGAGCAGCCTATATGCCCATCATAGATGAATGTGCAACGAAAATGTGGCATTACACACAATAGGGTAGTAAAGTGTCATAAAGAAGGATAAACTTCAGTCTTTTGTGGGAAAATGGATGCACCTTGAGACCAAAATATTGAGGGAAATAAATCAGATGCACAAGCGTAAATCAATCTTTCTTTCTTTCTTTCTTTCTTTCTTTCTTTCTTTCTCTCTTTCTCTCTTTCTCTCTTTCTCTCTTTCTCTCTTTCTTTCTCTCTTTCTCTCTTTTGTGTGTTTTTGAGACAGGGTCTCAGGCTGGCCTTGAACTCACAGCAATCCTTCTGCCTCAGCCTTCCAAATGCTGGATTACCGGCATGGCCCACCACGCCCCACCTGGCTTGCCTGGTTTCTCTTTTTTTGAAAAACCCAATATATAAATAAAGAGCAAAATAAAAGTAGATAGTAGAAAATAGGGAGATAGATCTTTCTCAAGTGAGAAGGGGCCAAGGGGAGAGAAAGGGGTTAGAGAAAGGAATTAAGATGTGTTATGTATGTGAACCAACTCCCCACAAGGAATGTAAACATTATGTACTGCTAATATGGACTACTACAAAGAAACAAATAGATAAACTTTAAAATTATGTTCATTGGCTCATGTGATTATAGTGGCTTGGAAAAGTCCCCAAAACTGTCATTCGAAACCTACAGGGTCAGAGACCCCTGTGGTATAATTCTGTCTGAATTTCAAGGCCCCAGAAGTAAGTTGGGTGGTGTGTGGACACTGGCCCAAACCAGATCTAAAGCCTCAGAACTTATGTTCCAGTGTCTGAGGGCAGCAAAGAATGCTGTGTGATTACAGCAGAGAGAATGACCCCACCTCCCTTAGCCTTTCTGTCCTCTCCTGCTTCTTGCGATGCCACTGCCTGTATGGATGGGAGCCAGTCTCCTTGCCCAGACCAAAGTGGGGGCAGGGGTGCTGCCGCTCCACAGAGACGTCAGGTGCCTGGAGGTCATGTCTCACCCAGCCCCCTTGGCTTCCCTTGGGCCAGGCAAGGTGACACAGACTTAACTTCCACATTCTCCTCATGTCCCTCTTTCCTTCTGTCAGTTTCTTGCTGCTTTTTGCCCCTCATTTTTTTCCAACTTCCTTTTTTTTTCTCTTCCCCATTCTTTTCCTTTTCTTTCGGTCTCATGTTCTTTTCCACGAAACGTGCTAACTGTACTGTCTCAGTACAACTCCAGTCCGGAGAGAGGAGTCACCCAGAACTTTGAGTGGGGAGTGTTTGCTTTATTTTTATTTATGTAGGTGCTGGAGATCAAAACCAGGGCCTTGTGCACGGTAAATATGAGCTTTTGGGAACACTGGATTAAAGAATAATTAAGTACAGAGGGATAGGTTAACAATCAATCTTTCTTTCTTTCTTTCTTTCTTTCTTTCTCTCTTTCTCTCTTTCTCTCTTTCTCTCTTTCTCTCTTTCTTTCTCTCTTTCTCTCTTTTGTGTGTTTTTGAGACAGGGTCTCAGGCTGGCCTTGAACTCACAGCAATTCTTCTGCCTCAGCCTTCCAAATGCTGGATTACCGGCATGGCCCACCACGCTGGTGGAGCTGGTAGAGCCCCCACAAGGGCTCTACCAGTAAGAACAAAGAGAACAATGGAGAATACAGGGGTGGCGGTCATGGGGGTAGCTGTGCTCCCCAGGGCTGGGGTGGAAGGCCCGAGGAAGAGCTTCTTTTGGGAGCATGGCTGGGGCCTACTCGCTGGCAGAGAGGTTTCTGTGGTGCCAGGCTGTAGAACTTTCTGGAAACTCATCCTCTGTAATGTCCTCAGTCTTCCCTCCGGGTGCCAGGAGGTGGTTCTGAGGATGGTCTGGGGCTGCTGCACCAGACCTGAGGCTGGTGCTGAGAGCTGCCTCGAGCCCCAAGCACACTGTTCTCCTGAGCCCTGGACAGACAAGTTGGCTCCACCCCAGTGGTAAGGACGTGGTAATAGAGAGGGCTGGGACACCATCACAGCACAGGCAAAGGGGTGAGTTAGGAAATAGGAAGCAACAACACAAGAGGGGCACATGTAGAAAAACGCTGCTTATTTGAACTTGTCAGAGAGCAGAGTGTAGCTATGAAGGGAAGAGCCTGAGGGATTCTGCAGGGGTGGAGGCCAGGAGACAGCAGGGAGGGGAAGTGCAGAGTTCAGGCCAGGAAGCCCCTGGGATGTAGGATGATGGGACGCCTTGCCCACCTGTGACACTCTGGGTCCAGCTGAGCCCTCCTGGCTCCTCAGGTTTCTGAGCCCAAGCCTGGCTTGAGCTGTGCCTCACCATTCCTGCTCAGTGTGACTAGATTCAGGGGAAATTACTGTTTTCACTTGCCATTGTCTTTTATCAGCACTACCTTTAATAAAGCCATACAATCACAGTCCTCCTATAGTCACTGCGACTTTTGTGCGTCATTTAAAAATAGTAGCAATTAAAATGTAACTGTGATATTGTCAGATAATAAAAAATAAATATTTGATCTTTGTCCTCAGTTCCTGGCACAGAACTCCCAAACCTCAGAATTTCCTGTGTGATTGTTTTTGGTTGTTCATGATAAGCCTCTGTCACCTGGACCTGAGTCTGAGTTAATGAGGTGATTCATGGTGGCCCCTAGAAGTTCACGGTGATGGCTGGTTACCAAAGGAACCAACCAGTCAATTAAAGGATTAATTACCAACAGCCACAGATACCATCAATCATGCCTATGCAAGGGAACTTCCATGAAAACTTAACAGCCGCATGTTGGTACGCACCTGTAATCCCAGCTATTCAAAGGCTGAGGCAGGAGGATTGCAAATTAGAACCCATCTTGGGCAATTTAGTGATTTAGAAAAACCTTGTCTCAAATAAAATTAAAAAGAAAAAAACAAATAAATAAAAATGGCTGGGGATTGTAGTTCTGTACAAAGGCCCTGGGTTGAATTCCCAGTACTGTGACAAAATAGAATAAAACACCCTAAACTGCAGGGTTCAGAGAGCTTCCAACTTGGTGAACACACCAGGTCCCAGGAGGCTGGTGACCCCGACTCCACGGGGATAGAAACCTCAACCTGACACCCTTCTGACCTCTCCTACACACCTCTTCACCTGGCTTTATGTAAGTGCTTTAGAATAGCCTCTATAATAAACCAGTAGTTGAAAGTACAGTGCTTTCCTGAGCAGTTGGCATGTAGAGTCGGGCCATTCAGTGTGACTAATAATTTATGAGGTCCACACTAATTCTGAGCAGACAGTCTCTAAGATGAGCATTGGCTGATGTGAGAACAAACCCCATAGGGGCCAGAAGTATCCTGTGGAAGCAGATGATGGAGACATCCCTAGTTGTGAGGACTTTAAATCAGGAAGGCACTAAATCATGAAATCGTAGAGGCACTAGATCATGAGCACAGTTTTGTTTTAGAATCGATAAAGAATCCCATCCCAGCAGCTGTGTTCTGCTCACCCAGCCCTGTTCTGGCCCGCAGCCTCTGGTTCCTCATTTACAATCTACTTCCCTCCTTTCGGGCCTGCCTCAAAGCCTTGAGCCACTAGATGAGCTACTTGCTTCACCAAAGAGTCACTTTCCTCTTCTGACTTCCTGTCCAAAAGGCAAGTTTGGGAACCCCAGGAGCTGGGGCCAATCTGAGGACAAGGTGTGGGGTAAAAGGGTGGCCCAGAGAGGCAGGGAGGAGCCTGGGCATTCCTGTGGGTATACGCAGGGCAGTGGCCTGTCTTCATGGGACTAGACAGTAGGACTGGAGAAGCAGTCAGTGTGTCTCCAGGCCACACTAGCCCTTGTAGAAACAGCAAGATAATCCCACAGTCTGGAGTTACTAATGGCAAGACCACAGGACCCAGCTCCCAGCTTCTGCCTGTTCTTCCAGCAGTGCCCCAGGGCTGGAACAGTGGCAGGTGTGCACGCATTCTTTTATTTTTGTTTATTTATTTATTTATTTATTTATTTTTGGTGGTTGTGTTGTGTATTTTGTTTTTTGAGATAGAGTCTTGCTATGATGTAGTATAGGCTGGCCTTGAACTCACTTAGGGAGTCCAGGCTGGCTTCAAACTCATGATGATCCTCCTGCTTCAGCCTCCTGAGTGCTGAGATTACAGGCATGTGCCTTCATGCCCAGCAAGGCCATGCATCCTTGTGGTTGTGTTTCTTACATTAAAAGCTGCTATGTTTTTTCAGATGGAATGCTTAACTTGGAAGAGCAAAGCTCTTGCTTCCTGATTTTTTTCTTCTGAGACCCAGCACAGCTGCAGGATGAATGTTTTTTCTGCATGTTGTAGCAGAGTGACTGGGATCACCCATTGGCTTTCATACATCAAGTCACAGGTTCAGAACTCACGAACTTCAGAAAAGCTCTTAGAGAAGAATGAAGAGCTCTGAACTTGCTGGAGTGGGATTTTAACTTAGATTTAGTCTTCCAGTTCTTAGACTTGTAGCTGGTTTTGTCCATCTTGTAAATACTTTTTCTGAACTTGGTAGTAATGGCATTGCCATTCTGAAAACAGCAGCCAGAGTAACAGATTAACACTGAGACCCTGCCCTGCTGCCCTAGTTTTAAAAATGGGGTAAGCTTTGGAGATAGTGGTGCACACCTATAATCCCAGCACTTGGGAGGCTGAAGCAGGAGGATTGCTATGAAGTCAAGGGCAGTTTGGGCTACATAGTGAATTCAAGGCCAGCCTGAACTTCAATAGCAAAACCCTGTCTCAAAAAGAAAAAAAAAAAGGATAAACAGGATTTCTGTTCCTGAAGGTCTTATGCAGAACAATAAGCAGCTAAGTTACAGCGGGTACTGACCAGGGATGCTAAGAGGACAAGGTGGAATACTGTGGAAGGATGAGTGGACCTGAGTTAGCCTGGGGTAGCCAGAAAGGGGCTAGCTGAAGAGCAACATTTAAGCTAAAACCTGAGCGGACCTTCTTTGCTCCTTGGCTTCTTTTAAAGCCCTTGATTTTTTGTTGTTGTTGGGTTTTTTTGTTTTGTTTTGGAGATTGAGCTCAGGGCCTTGTGTGTCCTAGGCAAGCCCTCTACCACTGAGTTACATCCTCAGCCCCCAAGACTCTTGATTTAAACAGTTCAACACTGGTAGTAAGTTTTATTTTGGTATCTAACCAGATGGCTGATCATAGTCCACAAAAAGGAATGGGACTTTACTTTTAATTTTTTTTTTTTTGAGACAGTGTTTTGCTATGTAGTTTAGACTGGCGTTGAACTCACTATTTAGCTCAGGGTGGCCTTGAATCTATGGCAATCCTCTGACCTCAGCCACCGGAGTGCTGGGATTACAGACATGTGCCACCTCACCCAACAGGAATGGTACTTTAATATTAGGCTTTGCTGGTATATTCAAGAGTTTTATTTTTTCTCTTTCTATAAATCATAGCCAGATGGTAAACTTTCTATTTGTGGTTCTTTTCCCACTCAGCAGTGCGGGAAACGCAGGCCCTTATGCATGGTAGGCACACACTTTACCACTGCACTATACTCCCAGCCCCAGCATAGCAAGTCCTAATCGGTGAACACTAAGAAGCTAAGGATTGTTAATCAATACATGCACCAGATATAGTTCTACTGCCTCTACGTGTCTTTATTTCTGCTTTTCAAAAGAATAGAGACCTTGTGATTCAGTTCATCAAATTAAATGACTGAATCCCATCCAAGTATATAATTTTGCATGAATGTGTAACCAGAGGCACAGCTATTACACAGGGGTCAGAGATGACCATGTGAACCCAGGTGCTCACACGTGTGCCTGCATGCGTGTGCGTGTGCATGCACTCGTGCGCGCACACACACACACACACACACACACACACACACACAGATCCTGGCTGAAAGAGGCCTTTCAGTTTCAGAAGCTGAAACAGTTATGCTCATGACAAATCTTCTAGAAAAAAGCAAGAATTCCAAGGCCTTTGTTTTTATATTTAAAAATAGTTCTCATTAGGACAAACTTAAGCCTTGTATAACTTTTTTTTTTGTCTTTTTGAGACAGAGTCTCACTATGTAGTTCAGGCTGACCTTAAACTCACTTTGTAGCCCAGGCTGGCCTCGAACTCATGGTGATCCTCCCCTCTCTGCCTCTTGGAGTGCTGGGGTTACAGGTGTGAGCCACCACACCTGGGCAAACCTGTATAACTTTAAATTAGGTTGGCTCCTGCTGACCAATAAAAATACAAGAATGAGATGATTTTTCTGAAGGATGATGATGGCCATATCCAAGGTTATCATGCAGTAGTGGGAAATAAAGGAATTATTTTAAGTCATTGGATGCAATATTTTCATAAATCACCTTTGCCATTACCTCTGGAAGTTTGCGTTTTTACTTGATTCCTATCCCCGCTGGTTTTAGTGGTCTTTTTATCTGTGCGGAGTTGCTGTTCCCTACTGACCAGCACTATAGGGCAAAGCACAAGAGCAGACAGAACAGCCCTTCACTGGTGAGAAGCAGCAGCCGATTTCTCCATGGTAACCAGCATCGATTGCCACAGCTTCTTTTTTTGCTTCTTGTTCATCACTCCCAACAGGAGAGAGGCAGTCTTGGTTCCCAGTTTTGTTCACCTAATCAAAAAATCCTTAATTAAATAGGGATGCCCCAAACGTACACAGCCTACGTATAGAGCATGATGAATTGGCACAAATGCACACCCACCTCCTCCAGCTCGCTTTCCCTACTCTATTCCTGCCAGAACCTGCTAATATGACTTCTGAAAAAAGCATGGATTAGCTCTGCTTGTTCTTGAACTTTGTAAAGGTGGAAACACTCCAAATTATGTTGCTGCTGTGACTTGTCATATTCTTGCAGTTATAATTTGTCACTTTCATTGCTGCTTACGTCAACCTGATTAAGTCACCGCCCATTACGATGGACACCGGACTGTTTCCAGCTCCAGCTCACTGCAGACAGCACAGGCCTCTGGGGGTGCACTTGTGCACACAAACATGATTCTGTTGTGCATATCTGAAGCTGTGATGGTTGGGGGATAGAGAACTGTGGATTCAACTTTAGCAGATTCTACAAATAATGTCACCAAAGTGATTTTAATGGTTTATATTCTTATCTGGAGTGTGTGAGAGTTTTATTTTTTCTATAGTCTTGCAAACACTATGGCAAATAAAAATGGCTTTTTCATTTTGCTCTGTGTATTATTTCTTATCCCCATAATAAATACTTACATTATCAAGTTATAAAGAAAAGAGGTTTATTTGGGCTTAGTTTGGGGAAGGTTTATTTGGGTTCAGCCTTGGAGGCTCTATTCCACGAGCAATTGGCCCCATTGCTTGGAGTTGGGGGCTCATCATAGTTGGAGAGCATGGCAAGAAGGAAGTGCTTATTTCACGGCTGAGAAGTAAAAGAGAGAAAAGAGCTGGGGTCCCACAGGCCCTTTTGAGGTCACACCACCAATGAGTTGGAGACCTCTGCATGAGTTTTTCATTGGTATGACAAAATACCTGAGGAAAACAATTTAAAAGGAGGAAAGATTTATTCTGGCTCACATTTTCAGAGGACTCAGTCCATGACCACTTGTCTTCTGTATTTTGGGGCTTGGGAAGGAACTGGTATCCCAGGGTCCCCTTGCAAATCACATACCTAGTGACCCAACTTCTGCTCACTAGGCTGCACCTCCTTCAACTTCCCAGTAGTTCCACAAGCTGATGAAGACTCCTTCAATACACAGGCCTTTGGGGGACATCCCAAAGCCAAACTATGGCAATATCCCACTAGGCCCCACCTCGTAGACTCCCACCATCCCCTAATAGCACCATACTGGGAAGCAGCTTTTACCACTTGAAAACCAAACTATAACACCTTGGTGGAAGTATAGTGGTTTTAACTTGCATTTCTTTGATAACAACTAGATTGTGCTCCTTTTCATATATTTATTGGGCATTTGAATATCCTCTTCTGTAAAAATATGAATCTTGCTAATTTTGCTTACTGTCTTTTCTAACTGAGTCTTCCTTTGTCAAAGATCTGTCACATACATACTCTCCCTTATTTTAACTTTTAATTCCCTTATGCTACCTTTTGGTTTTTAGACATTTTAAATTTTAGTTTAATTCAATTTATGAATCCTTTTCTTAATATTCAGTGCCTTTGTATTTTTTAAAAATGTTTCTTAATCAAGGTCGTGAAATTACTCTTTTGTGTTATACTCTAAAATCCTTTATTGTTTTACTTTTATTTCTAAAACTTCATTGCACAAGAAATGACCATATTTGCATATGACTGGGTTAGGATCCAAGTATCACTCTCCTTCCTAACAGATATGTAGTTGGAACAGCACTATTTATTGGAAAGACTGTTCTTACTCAATGTTCTGCAGGGCCTCCGATCATAGGTCAAATATTTGTGTGAGTGTGGCTTTGTCTCTAGAATCTCTATTTTTCCCATCAGTTTATTTGATATCCTTGGTTTGGCAACAAAATTCAGTGGGAAAGAATTCAAAATGAAGGCTTTATTTAAAAATGGAACAGAAAGGAAAGAAAAAAAGGAAAAGAACTTGCAAACCTGGTATGTGAAGCTTTGGAAAGGAAAGAGCTACTACTAAGAAAGAAGGAGGGCAGGGACTGGTATAAAAAAAGAAAATTCCCACCCAGGTTCCCACTACAGTCCTTAAGCAAATGAGGGGTACATGAGTGCTCAGTCCTGGGTTGGTTTTGTATGCAACCAAGATCGTGTTGTTCTTGATTAACATTTATATAAAATGGCAGGCGGCAGCTCCCTGGTCAGGGCTGGTGTCTATATTGGCAGTTAAAACTGGAACTGGCCCAGGTGAAGGCTGCAGACCTCAGGTTGTTTCTCCTCCAGAAAGCCAGTGCCACGTGACCCCACAGTCAGCAAGTTGCTCACAGGCCCAATCTGAACCCTAGATCCTGTTGGCCACTTGGACCCTTCCTGGAGATTCAGCTCTTCTTAAGTCCATAAGTTTTATCGATTTATTTGTCTTTTTGAGGCAGGGTTTCACTATGCAGTTCAGGCTGGCCTTGAACTCATTTTGTAGCCCAGGCTGACCTTGAACTCATAGTGATCTTCCTGCCTCAGCCTGAATGCTGGGATTACAGGCATCTACCACCACCCCCAGCAAAGTCCGTAAGTTTTAGACTGACTTCTATTTATGTATTTTTTGAGGCAGGCTCTAACTATATAGCTCTAACTATATATAGCCAAGGATAGCTTTGAACTGGCAATCCTCCTTTCTCAGCCTCCCCAGGGCTGGTATCACAGGTGCGTGCAACCATGACTGGCCTTCATATATTTTGTTGTGATTAAACCCAGGGCCTAATACATGTCTGGGCAAGTACTGTACTGCCAAGTTACATCACCAAACCCTTAAACTAACATAAATTTCCGTACACACAAACTATTGGGATTCTGATTGAAAATGTGATTGAATCTATAGACACATTTGGGTTCAATCCTCAGCACTAGGAGAAGAAAGAAAATCTGACAGAGGTTGGAAAGAGTTGGTGGCTTTGGCCATTAGGAAGTGACAGGGGACCTCAGCTGGATAAGCACCATGCTGAGGTGGGGACAGAAGCAAGATTGGATGAGACCTATGTCTCCTAGGGGCAGGGGGGAATAGTTACAATAGTATGATCTCATTTGTGCTTAAAAGCAGGTCATGATAGTATGGCAGATACATTTGCTCTTTATTGTATTCACTCTTTGTTTCCTGAGATTTTTTTTAAACATGATTGGATATTAAATTTTATTAATTTTTTATTTTTATTTTATTTATTTATTTATTTATTGCTACTGGGAATTGAACTCAGGACCTTGTGCTTTCCAGGCAGGTACTTGTGCCACTAAACTATATCCCTAGCCCAAAAAAATGAGTTATTGAGATGGCCATTTGATTTTCCTCCTTATTCTATAAGTGGTACAAATTATATTGGTTGATTTCAAATGTTAAACTATCCATACATGTCTGAACTAAACCCAAGTTAGACACGTTACACTCTCCTTTCCCATGCATCACTAGATTCAATTTGTCATGACTTTACGAAGGGTTTTCATATGTCTGTGAGTAGAAAGTAGCCTGTGTGGCAAAGGCCTCTGGTGGCCACCCCTCCCCCACCTCGGCCTGCCCAGATTCCAGCTGTGCCTGGGGCAGCTATGGAGGTTGATAGCCCCATGCACACAAGGCATCTCCTGGACCTCTGCCCAAGCCACCTTCAACACTTAAAACCTTCCTTGGCCCGAAGTGTGAGAGTCTAGGCTGCAGTCATGAGGCAGCCCTCAGTCTCCTCAGAGACTCACCTGGGAGGAACCAGTCCCTTCCTCACTCTGGTTGTTGGCATCAGCCTCCTCGGCTGGTGGGTTGAGGCCCAGTGACAGTTGACCTGAGACTTCCCACTATCTCTTGCCACCTGGGCCTTTTCTATAGGGCCCTACTACTGAGTTACTACAGAAGCCGACAGGGCCTGAGTCACTAGCCACACAGTCAGGAACTCCACAACCTAATGGCAGAGTTACATCCCATTTCCGTTTCTATATATTGTCATTCAGAAATGAATCATTTGGTTCAGCCCACACTGAGGGACAGAGAATTACACAAGGGCCTTATGGGCTGAGCTGGGTCCCCCTGGGACTCAAGTGGCTGAGTTCTAACCCTAGGACACCAGAACTTGACGGTTTTTGGAGATAGGGGCTTTAAAGAGGTCACTGAGTTAAAACAAGGTCATGAGGGTGGGCCTGAACCAGTATTCCTGGTGTCCTGATAAGAAAAGGTCATTATGGCCCAAAGGGTGCCTGTGCATGGAGAAGAGCTCATTTGAGGACTTGAGGTCAGGCGGGGGCAAGATGGTATCTGCAAGCCAAGGAGAGAGGCCTCAGAAGAAACCCATTCTGCCACACTTTAACCTTGGATTTCATCTCCCAGAACTGGAGAAATAAATTTCTGTGGTTTAACCTCCACCTCGTCTGTGGCCTAGCAGATGCATACAGTGTGCATACTGGGGAGGGGCTCTTGGGCCAGCCAGGAGGGCTGTCCACCAGAGGGTGATGATTGCCAGGTATCACTTAGCAGACTTAGCTAAGAGCTAAGGGTTTGGGGACAATGAACTGCCCAAAAGACTATAGACTGGAACAAAGGTACCTGAAATGAAGCCTCAGCCCTGTGTATAACTCTATGCACAGGTCCTCTGCTGAAATGTCCCTCTAGGTGTCTGTGTGAGCTTTCTGCATAGCACAGGAAGTTTGGAATGCCACCACCAAAGGGAACACCTTGAATCTTCCAGGGAGGAAAAGCATGCTGCTGATACAGACCTCAGAATAAGGAGGGACTGAGACAGCTTATCAAAAGCACTTGGGTCAAAGTCTGTGAAATTCCAACTGGAATTAATTTTTGACTGAAAATTTGCAAGTAAGTATCTAACCAAAGTGTCATTTAAGTGAATGAATTTTTAAAAGATACTTTTAAATTTGCAAGGACTTAGTATACTCTCAGTCTATCGACCAAGTGATTTATAGAGGACTTCCTGTAGCAAGTAAAGCAGACCCAAGAGGAAGAGAAGGGATAAAGAAGCAATGATGAATCAACAGAAAAAGAAATTTAAACATCCATAACACACAAACAGAAACTAAGCCCCTGGCCACCATCACCACCACTTCTGTACATGTCAGGAAGTGTAGTGATACAGTGTGGCCTCCATATCCTCTTGCTCCACTTCCTCAGTTTCAACTGTGGGACTCTGCCTCAAAATTAAAAACAATCTTAAAAAGCCTGAGAATGTTACTCACTGTGATGGCCCTGAGTTTGATCTCCAGATCCATGATGATGATGATGATGATGATGATAATGGTGATGATAGTGGTGATGATGAGCCACTTTGCATCTATAAAAGCATTCTTTGAAGTATGTGACTATCTAACTGGTTATGTGGCAGAAGACCCACGCACTGCTATTGGAGCAGCTATTTGGAGGACAACTGGGAGCCGTCTGTGTGTCCACTAAAGCACTGGGCACTGTGATCTATGATGCCACTCCTAGGGCAGCACACAGGTACACAGCTTAACAGTGTGTGCAGTCATGCTTATTGCAGTCCTGATTATAGAAAGGAGAAATAATGCCCGCCGGGAGTGGCAAGGTGAAGCATCAGTGTAGGAAGCCCTCACTGCCACCAGACCCTCGAGCCTCCTTCCCATGGCCTTTCAACTGGTACCCCCAGTGGACCTGGCCTCTTGGCTGGTGGTCAGCATCTTTGCAGCACAAAGCAGACATTCTCAGGACAGCTTGGGCCCTCAGCACAGGACTAGAGGCCTCTTGCTGTGGCTGCACCTGACAGTCATGGAGGACAGGAGCCAGCTGAACACTCGCCCCCACTTGCTGGGTACAGTGATCCGGAGGAGCAGTCGTCTCCCACGAGGGGTGAGAAACCCTCAGAGACCCTTCCTGGAGATTGGCTACCACCATTTATTGGGGATTTCAAGGAAGCTTACCTGAGGATTTGACAGCTAAGCTGAAATAAGAGGCCAAACAAGCTTTGGCTTTAGGAAGAGGAGACAAATTCCCCAAATTCTCTATTCCATTGTTCTAAAAATATTTCAATATATATATGCTGATCTGTTTCATTTATATCACTAGCTTCTCTTAGTTCATTGTTATCTCTTTGTTTTTTGTAAGTCTTGTCTGTGACTTGTACTCAGAACATTTTGGCCATTCTTTTAATGTTGTGGTACACAGTGTATTAACTAACATTACTCTGTGACTATTTCTGTGTATAATTTTGTTTTACTTTCTCATAGAAGTGAGAAGAGTGTTGTTTATATTTTCTTTACTAGTGTCTACATGCGTTACCTTAAAATTGAAAAAAAGAAACCTCTGTGCAAAGACAAGGGCCTGGCAGCCTTGCCAGCCACTTGAGGCTGAGGATGCTGCATCAGTTTGCCTAGCACAGTCCTGGGCTTTGGAGCAGAAATCTGGGCTTAGGTAGGAGGTCGAGAATGAGTTACTGACAAGAAATTAATACCCAAACTAGGAGTGGAGACGCTGTGTGGGAAGAGACAAGAGGCTGCAAAGAGGAAAGATGGCAGAAAGGGCAACAAGGTTGGAACCTGGCAAAATACCTTTCTGTGGAGGACTAACGTCTTTCTGTGAAATACT
Organism: Chinchilla lanigera; assembly: GCF_000276665.1. Taxonomy (NCBI): domain Eukaryota; kingdom Metazoa; phylum Chordata; class Mammalia; order Rodentia; family Chinchillidae; genus Chinchilla; species Chinchilla lanigera. The sequence continues at coordinate 8,984,156 of NW_004955492.1, read as the reverse complement.
AAGCTCAGATCCATTGAAAGTTTTGAGCTGAAGAATTATAGGTTAATGTTGTTATTTATTGGATAGTATTGGTTAACGCTCTGTTAATAATGTTCTGTTAATAATTAGGAAATCAGAGTTTTAGAAGATAACCAAAGAATCCAGGGACAGGTGAGATGACTGTGCAACTATCTTTCAATTAAAAAAAATATATATGTATATAACTAGGCATGGTGGCACAGGTCTCTAATCTCAGAATTCTGGGAGGTTGAGGCAGGATGATCACAAGTAGGACATGACAGTATAAAGGTCTTTTGTTCAATGTCCAGTACCACACATGTCAAAAGTATATATAAATTAAACAAATTTCTGTTAATCAAATTTAATCTTTTAACTTAAATTCAAATTAAAAGACACTCTGCTTTCCTTTGGTGAAACCATTAGATAGGTCCTTGTGACACCAGGATTTTCTCTACAGACTCTGTTCTTCAACACTTGACCTATGTGACTCTAAATAATCCCAGGACTGTTATTTTAAAACCTGTAAGTGGGACCCGGGGTAGTGGTGCACACCTGTAATCCAAGGATTTGAGAGGCTGAGGCAGGAGGATTGCCACAAGTTCAAGGCCAGCCTGGGCTACGAGCAAGACCCTATCTCAAAACAAAGCAAAACCTGTAAGTGAAAACTTCTCAAAATCCAAGAATCTTAATAGTTTCATCCTCATCAGAGTTTATAAGATTTGAATTTTTGCATTTTGGAATCTATCTGATAAATAAAAATTATAACAAGAACAAACATAATATAATGTGAGACTTTTATTTTAGTTCCTTGATCCCAAAATCTGTTTGCTTATAGAGTTGTTCTGAATTTGATTGTTTGCTTTTTGGTTTTTTTTTTTCCGGTATCAGGAATCGAACTCACAACCTTGTGCTTGCCAGGCAGGTGCTGTGCTGCTGAGCTAACTCCCCAGCCCCTGCTTATAGAGTTATATTATATCTGAGTTTGAGTTGTGATTCTGCTACTCATTAGACTTAGGAATTTATTACATCTCCTCTATCTTCAACTCTTTCATCAATGAAATTTTTAAAAGCACAGGGTGTGGTGGCCCATGCCTGTAATCCCAGCACTCAGGAAATTAGGGCAGGAGGATCACCACAAGTTTCAGGTCAACCTGGGCTACACAGTGAGTTCAGGGCCAGCCTGAACTACATAGCGAGACTGTGTCTTGAATGAATGAATGAATGAATAAAAATAAGTAAGTAAATAAATAAATAAAACCATCTAACTTGTGGGTTCCTGTGATATTTAAATGAAATCATATCTATATTGTTTGTGGTACTTGGTAAATACCTAATATATTTTTAAATCAGAAATTCTGTTTGGGTGAAGGAAAATTTTGAAAATAGTGGCAATAGTTGTGCAACATTTTTGTTAATGTAATCAATGACACTGTGTGCTTAAGATGGTTAAAGTGGCAATAAAAAATTGAAAAAGCAGTACCTACGTATTTGCAGTTTACGAGTAAATCCTATTCTATTGAGCAATCACATCTAAACCTCCGTTTCGGAAGTCCACTGGGAGGCTGTCCTTCATGTGAGACAGCTGCGCTGCTCCCAAAGCAGGATCCTGGAACCGCCATTTGGAGCAGTGGGTCTGCCCTCATGTGAGAATCGTGCCCGCTAGCGGCATTATGCGTCATTACAACCACTCCTGCAGAAAGCTCTAATTCCGAACTTTTGGCCCTTGATAAAATGAGGAGGATTTTCCTGGACGAAAAACAGTATATCCGTGAGACCTGGCAGCCAGTGGCCGGAAAAATGCAGACTAGGCAGCGTTCTAGGTCGTTTGGGTGGCACAGGTCCCACTGTGGCCTCTTTAGCTTCAGGTGCCACTATTTATTCCGTCCTTCCACCTGCTACCTGGGAGCCTCTTGTCATGGAAGCAAGAGAGGACGCAGAGAATTGTGGATCTTCTCCTCCCCGCAAAACTTCTCGCTAAGTGGTGCTCTGCCCTGACTTCTGGCTCCACTGAGCCGGGCTCTGTACATGGATGGCCAGAGGTTTTAACAAAATGTTCGTAGGCTTGGAGATTGCTATTACCTCCAACTAACTATCCAAATGGGTCCTTTGCTCCCCTTCCCTTCCCCCTCCCCTGATTCTTGAATGAGCTGGGTTGTTAGCTGAGCAGAAGAGGTGTCCAAAGACCACAGCCACTCTTGATTTTCAATAGAAAAGTCACATAGGGTCTGCGAGAGAGGTTAGCAGCAGCAAAGGAAGCACCTGAAGAGACTCCAGGGAGAGAGTGCTGGGAGAGCCCCTGTGGGAAGAGAGACCACTGGCCTCCCCTCTCCTCCTGCTCAGCAGCCTCTGATTTCCCCTGTCTTTTCCTCGCCTTCACCCGCCAGAGTCCTTTACTTCTTTTTTTT
>NW_004955492.1:8955782-8981461 GCF_000276665.1 Chinchilla lanigera | reverse complement strand
ACACAGTTATGGATAGATTAGTAGGAAAATATCAATGGCTGCTGTAGTATGTGGTGGTATCTTCAAAGTGGTTTCTCAGGAAGACAGAGATATGCAAGAAGGATCTAATAAGTAGTTACAGCCTATGGGTTGTCAAAAATAGCATATCAGAGTCCTTTACTTCTGAAGCTTCTCCACCTCTTACCATCCTGTATCCCTGGAAGCTTGGTTCCACCTCAGCCCAACTTGAGCTGCCCAGAACCCTCAAGTTTCTGAGGCCAAATGTTGCAAAAGTCTCAGTGACAAGCTCAAGATGTCATACACAAGCTGCGGTCTGAGAGGCCAGATGCTGTGACAGATGAATCTGAAGGCAGTATCAACCTCTGGAGGGCTGTGTAATTACTTCACTGGCAACCAATTCGAAGCTGCATTGAAGTCATCAGTAACAAGGCCTGTGAGGAGTCAGAGTGCTCTGTTCAGGGCTAGATGAACATGGAATCCCTGCATGGTGCTCTTATAAGCTGCCTGTGAACCATGTAATGCTTGGGTCAGTCTCCTGGATCTGAGCATTTAATTAAGATTTCAATGAGAACTTTCTTTCGTCCTTGCCCTTTGCAGCATGCATAAAACCATATTTTTTGTTGTAGTTGTTGTTCTGAGGATTGAACCCCGGCGTAGTGTATGCTAAGCATGCAGTATACCACTCAGCTACATTCCTAGCCCATGAAACCAGTTTGTTTGTTACTTAAAGTTTTCAACTGGAGCACGCAGAATCAATTCTTGATGCTGCCTCAATGTGTTCCTTCCTCTAAACAGTATGCTTAAGATGTTTATTGAGTATGCAGGAGGTACACTCTGTACTATTGGCTGTAATTCCTTTGGTCATGTTGAATTTCATTTTGAAGATTATTTTTAAAAGGCATGTCACATAGTGTTTAAATGAAAAGGTATACTATATTTTATAATTTAAGAATGGCCTCAAAATTATAGAGGGGACATCTTAAAACATACTTGGAAAAATTTGATTGTGAAAGGAAGCTAAATGAACTTCTTAATTTAGGAATTTGAGGATTTAGGTAAAAACTTTTAATTTTATTTTGTTTTTTGTTTTGAAACTTTTTTTTTAGACTTTATTTATCAGAGCCCTTTTAGGTTCCCAGCAAAACTGCTCAGAAGGTACAGAGTTTCCTCTACACCTCCTCCTCCACCCTGTGCCTCCCTTACTATCTCTGTCCCACCCAGAGTTCATTTGTAACAGTCCATGGGCATGCGTGGACTCATGGTCAACACCGGAGTCCACAGTGCACCTTGGGACTCACCCTTGGTGTTGTGCATTCTATGGGTTTAGACACATGCACAGTGACAAGGCTGGGCCATTGCAGTGTCACAAAGGGCAGTGTCACAGCCGTGAGAACACTCTGACTCCACCTGCTCATTCCTTTCCCTGGAAACTTCCCTCCTTCCCCTTTCAGAAACCACTATTCTCTTCACTGTGTATGGGGTTTTGTCTTTTCCAGAACGTCATGCAGCTGGAATCAGACTGTCTGTAGCCTTTCCAGACTGGCTACTTTCATTTGGTAACGTACATTTAAAGTTCTCCATGTCTTTTTGTGGTGCAATAGCTCATTTCTTTTTAGTATGGAGTGATATTCCATTGCCTCAGTGTAGCAGTTTGTCTATATTCACCTTCTGAAGGGTTTCTTGGCTGTTTCCAGGTTTTGGCAATTATAAGTAAAGCTGCTATAAACATCCACACATAGGTCTTTGGGTGAGTGTAAGTTTTGCAGGTTATAATTTTTCACATTTAATCCTCAGTGTCCAGGCACGGTGGTGGTTAAATTTGTCTTGAGCGTTAGAGCCATAAATCCAGTGTCTGCTATGGCTCCTCACTAAGGCAACTGTTCCAAATGTTAAAGAGTCAGTACAAAGTTGAAGGATCATAGCAGAAGTGTTCAATCATGTTATCCAGTTTATTGTACTCAGGATGATCAGACTAGGAGTATCCAGTCAATGCAGATGAACATAATCACAGACTTCCCTTGGATTGCTCAAGAGCTTCAAACGTGCCGTGTTTGCTTTTTAACCATAAATAGTTTAAGTGTAATTATGACAGGCAACAAGTAAATGTCTTGCACAACAGTACTCTAAAGGGTGGGATGGCTGAGCCATATGGTGTACAAGGAGCACTCAACCCAAGCCTGGTAGATGAGAAGATTGAAGTCCACCACACCTGGGGAAGAAAACCCAAGTAGGTCTCAATGAAATGCATATATTTAAAAACAATTATTCCGGGGCTGGGGATTTAGCTCAGCGGCAAAGCACTTGCCTGGCAAGCGCAAGGTCGTGAGTTCGGTTCCTGGTACCGGAGAAAAACCAAAAAAAAAATTTAAAACTAAAAAAAAAATAAAAACAATTATTCCTTAATGATTGTTACTAAAAATCAAACATTTTAGGTGCACATCTATAATCCCAACATTCAGGAGGCTGAAGCAGGAGGATTGCTGTGAGTTGAAGGCAGCTTGGCCTACATAGTGAGTTCAAGACCAACATGGACTATGGAGCAAGATGTTGTCCTAAAAAAAAAAAGTAAAAGTTAAACATTTTAAATTGGCTCAAGGACTTAATAAAACCTTTTACTTTCTAGTTTTCCACATTATTTGTAGCTGCTGCCATGTCCTGTCCCTGCCAAAGCATCAGAGAGGTTCCTGTCTTCTTCATCTGCATATGAAGAACCTCATACCTTGAAGAACTCACCTGGCCTAGATCTTTGGTTTCTTGTGATCTAGATGTTGCTTCTCTCTGGTTTTTCTTGTCTTGGTATACTTCCATTCTTTGGTGATTCTGAAATCAGCTTTTACAATGTTAATGGGTGTGTCCTGATTTAAGGAAACTTCAAAAATAGAATATTACCAACTGGTTATTTATATAACAAAAACATGTTGTTGATGTTTTCCTGAAGAGCTCCTATAAAATGTAAAGCTCTCATAGCATGTCTTATCGATAATAGGGTTTATAGAAATTGGGTTTACATAGAATTTCTCAGGGACACCCACAGCCCTCTTTCAGCAGATGCTGGGGCCTTATTTGATTTTCAATGTGGAGTGTCCAGCCTGAGGCCTTTTCAAATAGGGAACATTCAAGGAGAGAATAATTGTTTCATTTAGGGATAATTAAACTCATGGATTATTAATCCATGGTTTAAAGAAAGGAAACAGTAAATCAATCCTTCTCAAAAAGAATAACCACATAAAAATAGGTCTAAGTGGAGGGTTTTTCTTGACAGCTTGTGTAAATGAACTGTTACTAAGGTATATTCCTTTTCCCCCAAATATTAATGGTAATTAAAAGTATAAAGTATTAGAATAATAGGATTTTATTTTATTTATTTATTTATTTTAGTAACACTAACATAATCATTTATTTGTTTAACCATATTGTGGGATATGTATATATGTGCCTATGTATATAATTACATAATATTTTAAGTTATATTTTAAGATATTACATTTTGAAACAGTAAATGCTTAATTACATAAACCATGTACTAAAATATGTCATACATACATGTAATAGTTTCAAAATGAACAATAGGATTACTAACAGTGACTTAAAATTTATGATTCCTTTTGCCCTTAAGGAATTTCCAATTTGGGATGTATAGGTAAAATACTCGGGGTTTTTTTTTGGCTTTTGCTTTTGTTTTTTAATTTAAAGAAAGAAAAACAATAAAAACAATGATACAGAATTACAAAACAAGGTAGTAGGAAATTAACAATGGTTAATATATTGCATATTTTTACCTTCAAAGTAGTGGCTCAGATTACAAAGTGTAGGTATGCAAAACTGATCAAACAATGTAAATACAAACCGTTCTTTTAGAAATAGTCATAGGGCTGGGGATTTAGTTCAGTGGCAAAAGCGCCTGCCTGGCAAGCACAAGGTCGTGAGTTCGGTTCCTGGTACCAGAGAAAAACAAAACAAAAAAAATAGTCATAAAGAAATACTACTAGTGGTATAGATATACTACTAATAGGAATGAGTATAATTATCTTAGCTCTGATATATATATATATCTTAGCTCTGATATATATATATATACATTCTTTTCCCGTCCTTCTTTTCTTAAAGTATCGTTTTAAGGTATTTTTAAAAGAGCTGAGCATGGTGCCTTATGCCTATAATCCCAACACTTGGGAGGCTGAGGCAGACGGTTCATTACAAATTTGAAGCCTGGGCTACCTCATGAGTTCAAAACCAGTTTAAAACATGTAGTGAAATTGTCTCAAAAACAAAAACAATAAAATCACTTAAATTTTTTTCTATATGGTTATGCTCTCAAATTTATATAAACTTAAGTTTATTTAGGAATTTGTTTTCTATGAATAATAGGATTTTAGAGCAGAAAGGAACAAGCTTTTATATAACAGTTCAAAGATTTGTCCTATGTTCTGCCAATTAAGATCATAAATCTAAGCAATGCAGAAGGTAGATCTCAAAATTTTCAGCCTGGTGCTTTTTTCCCCATCAATCCATACTCATTTCAAATTTTGGGGGACAGACACTTCTTTCCATGAGGTATTTAACTAGCTATTGTTTTAGCAGAGTAACATTATCTCATGTAGCTGTACTAGCTGAATGCTGGGTGGCTTCCTATGGGCTGTTTTCAGCAGCCGAAGTGGATAGTTACGATGGCCCCTAAACCAACCTCTCATGCCACATGTAGCTGCAGAAGTCTTGTGTTTCTCATCTGTTGGAATTAGAGTCGTGGTACGTGATTCATCTTGCTTGTTACATGTGGCATTCTGATCATTATTTCATGCCTCTAGTTCAAGGGATGCATAAAGACAATAGGAGGAATAGAACTTGTAATAAATAAAAGCAAGGTATTTGGAATTTAAGAATAGACAGTTAGCCAGCTGTGGTGCCTATAATCCCAGCACTCGGGAGGCTGAGGCGGGAAGATTGCCATGAGTTTGAGGCTGGGCTACTCAGAAGAAAAGAAAAGACAGAGAAAATCCATTTTTAAGAAAATAGGTTTTCTTGGAGGTTGCAATTGGATTAATGTTTTCCATGCTTTTCTCTCTTGTTTTCAATTTTCAGTACATTTATATATCCCGTAAAATATTTTTTCAATGCATTATGTCATGCATTTTATATGGAAACTGTATAAACCTATTTTAAAAAGCAAAGTCTCTCAGAAACACTCTGAGAATGACCCACACCAGGGAAGAAATTGAAAAAATTAATTTACGCTCATAACCATTTTCCAATTATTAGACCCTGTATCTTTTTCCTTTTTATTTCATATGCTATTCATTTGCAGAAGAACTGAACCATGGAGGTTAACCTATTAAATTTACATTGTTTTTTTCTTCCCTTGAAAGGAAGGTGTTCTGCAATCAATTATTTTTTTATACCTAAGATTTCATTTTAACTTGGCTCTTCTTTCTATGTTTCTCCCCTTATGTTCTTTTTTTGTTGTTGTTATTTCCTGTCTTTCTCCTCTTTTGAGACAGGGTCTTCCTATTTGTTCAGGCTGGCCTTGAATTCACAGCAATCTTTCTGGCTCAGCCTCCCAAGTGCTGGGATTACAGGTGTGGGCTACCACACCCAGTATGTCTTTCTCCTCTTAACACCTTGTTCTCTGACCCATGTGCTTTTGGATATTATTTTTGCTCATCCCCACAATATGTTGAAAGTTATGGCTGACATTATTGATGAGATTGATAGAAGAAGGGCGTAAGAAATGATAAATCCTAAGACATGAGGGTTAAAGTCCCTTCGATGTCTGAGTTCTGAGTTCTACATATTCCTGGTGTCCAGGTCCTTCCAACAGTGTCCGGAGCACCAACCTAAGCTGGCTCAGTGTCATGTCACCAGGCTATCAGGATTGCTGAAGATGCAGAAGAGTTAGAGGTAATAAAAATAAGTCTTCTGCCAGTCTTCTCTACGCTAAATAGTCCACATCCTGTGCCTCAGAAGGCACAGAACTGGGCTGGAATCCATGAGAAGCACAGAGACATGTCCACCCCTTTACCTCTCCTCTAGGGTTCCTAGTGTCTTCAGGAATGGCAAGGTGCATATCCTGTAATGAACTCTTATTTGTGTGCTATGGTTGATACATGGTGTTAACCTGAGGAGTCTAGAAGCTTAACTAAGTAACTCAGCAGTTCTACATCCTGGGATGAAAAAGACATGCATGCCTTTACCACTCTAGCATGTTGTTCATTGTGTCAAGTTGAGAAGTTTAGAAGGTTAACTAAGTGACCAAGCAGGGGACCAGGGTCTTTACTTTGTATTCATCCTGAGCCTGTGCAAGAAGAGCATGGGAATTGTGTGAGTGCTACACGCCCCCTGGGTGGGGGTAGCCTGCTTACAATATAAGGGAGGAAAAGAAACTTGTTCTCTCCCTCGTGTTCTTCTTGCTTGTGCTGTTTTCTGCTGCCGTGAACTGTTTCCCTCTGCCATGTGCCACTCTGCCTTGGAGCCAGCTAAGTATAGACTGAAACTTCCACAAACTGTGAGCTAAATAAACCTTTCCTTCCTTAATTTTGGCTGTTGGGGATTTTGTCTCAGCAATGAGAGAAAAGTAACCAAGACACTGTGTAAGTCACAAAAGCCCTAAATGTTCCTTCTATTTGCTTCTTTTTCTGCTAAGAGAGGCATAAAGATTCAGCAGAAACTGAAGGTTGGGATGGGATGTGTGGTTTGGATCTTCAGGGAGACTTTTAAGCAGCTGCTTGAATGATGGACACAAGTGGTGCGCACAATGGGTAAGGCCAAGTGGCCAGGTCTTCCTTGGGCCAGTGAGTGCAGGAGTCTGAAGAGCAGGGAGACAGATATGCAAAAGTGAGGTTACCATGCTGATTGGCATCTGCTTGCCAGGACTCAAGGGCAGCCCTTCCCTGAGGGGCTGAGCAGTGCTGTGTGGAGGGACCTGTGGTCACTGGCATTTAAGGTGCTCCGATGGGATCTCCTCAAGGAGGACTACAGCCATCACAGACTAGGAGGACAAGCACCTTCCTATGGTGGTGGGGACTAACTTGTCCTTGGAGCGCTTTGAACTAGAGTGTTTGATGGGGCTGATGACCGTCTGTGCTTGCTAACTCAGGTCTTGTTCCAGCTGTCTATTCATGTGTAGGAAATCATTGCAAACTTAGTAGATAAAAACTATGATTAATCATTACCTTGAACAGTCCTGCAAGTGGCTCTTTTCTTTTTTATTGTAAAACATACAGAGCATAAAATTGAGTATCTTATCTATTTTAAGTGTGTGATTCTGTGTCATCAAATACAATGTGATACAACAATTACCACAGTCCATTTCCATAACCCTTCATTTTTCTAAGCTGAAACTCTGTATCCATTAAATAGTAACTTATATCCCCTCCTTCAGCCCCTGGCAGCACCCTTTTGCTCTGTCTCTAGGGATTTTCCTGTCCTACATAACTCATGTAAGTGAAATCATACAGTACGATGGTAACTAGCTTATTTCACTTAGTAAATGTCTTGAAGTTCATTAACATTGTAGTGTGTCAGAATTTCCTTCCTTTTGAAGGCTGAGTACTATCCCATGTAGGCCTAATTTTACTGAATGGATGAGTCTATTCATCAGTCAATAGGACTCTGGGTTGTTTCCACCTTTTGACCACTGCAAGTACTGATAGTGAGAAAACACGATTGTACAAGTTGAAACCTCTGTTCAAGTCCTGCTTTCAATTCTTTTGGAAATATGCTGAGACACAAAATAACTGGGCCATATGGTAATCCTATGTTTAGCTCTGAAGAAACTGTGGTACTGTCTTCTTGGCAGCTGCACCATTTTACATTCCCATCAACAATGCAACAGTTCTTTGATTTCTCTGAATTTTTGCCTACTCTTGTCACTTATCCATCTTGTGTACTGGCTGTCCTGGTGGGTGTGCAGCGGGGTAGGCAGACCTTGCCTGGGGCCCTCAGGCAGCTACTGTGGAAGGTGGCTGGGGCTTGGCTCACCTGCTGCCCCTTTACATGTCTGACAGGGGCCTGGGACAGCTGTGACAGGGGGCTGCTGGGCAGTGATACCTTCCTGTGGCTCCTCCACATGGCTAGTATGGGCTTCCTCATAGCATAAGGACCTTGGTATAGTTAAGTTTGCTATATGGCACGCAGGTTCCCCCAAAGACAGTGGCAAGAAGTGGGCAGCAGAGGCTCCAGTGTCTTAAGGCCTGGGCCCAAATCTTTCATGGTGTTCTCTAGTCATGCCCTCACAGGCGGCCAGTTTCATGGGGAGCACATGTGGAGCCTAGTTCCTCGGGGGAGACACAGAATCTGTGAATACTCGCAATCTATCCAATTTAAATAGCCACAGAGAAGATCCATGGCCCCTTACAAAGCCAGTTCACAGACTGGAGGCTCTCAGCTCCCAAAACACCAAGCCCCTGTGGAGTGACTTCAAGTAACTACTAAGCTCTTCTCCCAGATGTCTCTGAGGGGAAGGAGGTCATTTTCCAGGTGAGGTGCACAGGGAAGGGAAGATCTTCCCTGGTCACCGCCCTGTCCCAGTGCACACACTTGGGTACTCACAGCGCCCCACTCCTGCAGCTTACTGAGGATGGAGACTTGGCATTTGGCCAAGAAACTGAGCTTTAAGTTTAAAAGAGAGTGCTAATCAGAGTTAGAGTTCACCAAATCCTCGCTGGTTGAGGGCAGCGCTGTTTCTCTACACCCTTGTTTCTTGCTGTTGTTGGATCTGTGATGCTGAATTTTATTTAAGTAACTTTATTTTAATTTTAATTTTCCTGAGTATGTGGAATCCACCATCTTTGAGGCAGAACTCTCCTCACCTATGGAGCATTCTGATTTATTCTTCAATAAATTGCTTTTTTTATTCCTTCACCAATTTTCTACTTTATTTATCTTCCTAATGATTTGAGAAAGTTCTTAATGTATTATGTGTACTTCTTTTCTTAAACTTTGCAAATATTTTTTCCCTGTCATTTGATTTTTATCTGTGGTGTTCCCCTCCCCCCATTTAAATGCAAAGATTTAAATTTTGGAGGTGTTAAATGTGCAGGTTCTCCTTTCTGGTTTTTCTCCGGTACCGGGAACCGAACTCAGGACCTTGTGCTTGCCAGGCAGGCGCTTTTGCCGCTGAGCTAAATCCCCAGCCCCTGGCTCTCCTTTGTGACTTGTGCTTTTTTAATTTATTTTTTTATTTTTTGTGGTACTGAGAATTGAACTCAGGGCTCTCACATAGGGCTACAAGCCCCCATACTTTTTTATGATCTAGAGATAGAGTCTCACTAAGTTGGCAAGCTGCCCTCAGCTTCCTAGAATGCTGAGATTACAGGTGTATGCCACCATGCTTGGTTCCTGTCTTTGTTTAAGAAGTGTATCCATACTTACGAGCTCTAAACCTTTTTCTATGAAGAATTTTAAGGATTTTATTCCATGTGGAAAAATCCATGTGGAATTTTTTGTGCATTGTGATGGTAAGGAATGGTGATTTGGATGGGAGATTGGCAAACTGTAATTTTTCTGTGCTTGTTTAGGGAGGCTATGTGGGGATCAGTGGCAGGATGACCTGTGGCAAATTCTTGCATGAAAGTTGTTTTCTCCTCTGGCAGTTAATCTTGTCCTTGACTAAACACACTCCACAAAGGAAGACACAAGGAAGGTATGGGACAAGATTGTGGTTGTGAGGGTTCCACTGTCTGGGATTCCTCCTATTCAGCCTTGTACCTCTAAGACTTGATGCTCTGGCCCACATTCCTGTCTCCAGTCCACTGGTCCCTCCTCTGGGTACCGTGTTCTCTGAGGGCTAGACATTCCATGTGAGGTCCCCTAGCGGCCAGGTCAAGAGCAAATCCTAACACTGGAAACTTGTTTCAGAACTGAAGCCCAAATTCAGCAGCCTATTGGGCTCTGAATATGCTAACCTATCTTCTGCATTTGTTGTTTCTTGCTGGGCTTCCACAGGCTAGATACTAAATGCTTGGGAGACCCAGATCCTGATGACTGGATCACTTACTTGTCAGAGAACCACTTCTTCTTCATTCTGCTTATATAGTAGACAAAAAGCCTCATTAGAATATATTTTACTGATAAAGCAACCTATTCAGGACATCTCCTGTCTCTCATGAGCTATTCTGATTTCCCAATAAATTTTCCTACTCTTAAAAAAAAAAAAAAAAAACATATTCTACTGAGAAACAAGAACTATGGCAGTCAAACAGTTCTGGTGGTATGTTCTTTTTAGTAACATGAAAATTGTACCTGAAATGAATAAATATTAGAATAGAGAGCTTGCATGTTTAATACATTTTGTTTTTCTTTGTTTTTGAATTTTTAAAATGAAAAAAAAATGTATTACCTGTGCACAAGAATATTGTGTTGGTTACTTTTCTCTCATTGCTGAGACAAAATACCCAACACCCAAAGTTAAGGCAGAAAAGGTTTTTTTAGCTCACAGTCTGTAGAAGTTTCAGTCTGTAATCAACTGGCTCCAAGGCAGGGTGGTATGGCACAGGGGCAACAGTGCAAGGTGGTAGAAGACAGCAAAAGCAACAAGAACAAAAGGGAGAGAATAAGCCTCTTTTCCTCCTTTATATTGTAAGCAGGCTACCCACCCTAGGGCAGGTGTAACACTCACACCATGCCCATGTCCTCCTCTTGCATAGGCTCAGGATGTTTATAAAATGAGGACCTTAGCCCGCTGCTGAGTCACTTAAACTTCTAAACTTCTCAAATTGAAACAATGAATCAACCATTACAACATCCTAGAGTGTACACAGCTACCCTAGGGCTTGTCCTCTACACCCTAAGATATAGAACTACTGCATCGCTTAGTTAAACTTCTAAACTTCACACACAATGTATCAACCATTGTAAGTATACAAAGAAGAAGAAAAGAAGAAAATGAGCATGCATTTAAACAGAAAAACACAAGTGTGAGTCTCCTCAGCCTTCAGGTCACTATCATGGATACCAGCATCTCAGAAGTTCTGTGTACACTGCACAAAGGGTAATTCTACCCTGACTTCTCTGTTAGTCATTCCCCTATTTTTCCCTATTGCTTTATCACTCATGTCTGAGGCCCAGGGAATAAACAGTTCAAGTTTGAAAAACAGCCCCAAGTACAAATCCAGCTTGTGAGGAAAGACTGAGGTTGCTCACTGAAGGAAGGCTCCTAGGGGAAGGACAGCCAGGCAGTCTCTGCACCCAATCTGGAACCTCTTTTCCTCATTTCTCAAGGTAGAAGTTTTACAGCCTAGTTTTCTAATTACAGGTGTTTTTACTCTAAATTTCTCCATAAAAATTTTACACATTATCCCTCAGCTTTTGATATATTGTGTTTTTATTTTTATTTGATTCAGAATGTTTGCTAACTTTTGAAACTTTGATTCATGTATTATTTAGAAATGAGCTGCTTAATTTTGAAATAACTTTAGGTAATCTAGTATCTGGATTTTCCAGATTTTTATGTTACTAATTTTTAATTTAATTGTACTGTGGTTGGGGGTAAACATACTCTGTATCACTTCAACCTTGTAAATTTGGTGCTTTGTTTTATGGCCCTCACTATGATCTGTCTTGTTGAATATTTTACATCCACCTAAGAAGATTGTATTGGTAGGAAATGCCACAACTGTCAATAAGATGCACATGGCTGATAATACTGTGCAATTTCTACATATTTGTGGATTTTCTGTCTACTTGAGCTACCAATTACTGGAGCAAAAGTACAACTATTCAAAGATAATTATATATCTGTCTCTTTGCTCCTTTCTGCATTCTTCATGTGTTTCTTATACATTGGAGTTATTTAGTCAGGTGTCTCAATATATTCTCTTGACAAGTTAGCTACCTTGTCATTATGTATTGTTCTTTCTCCTCCCTGTGATTTCCTCAGTTCTGAAGTCTGTTCTGTCTTAATCTGACTTGGCTTTCTTTGGATCAGTGTTTGATTACTCTGTACATGGTATGTCTTTTCTACTCTTACCTATATCTCAGTGTAGTTTTTGGTTGTGTTTCTCTCATGATGAGTGAATAGCTGGGTATGTTTAAGCATACTTATATTTTGTGTAAATTGTCAACTTGTGCCACTAGCCTATTTTTTCAGATTTTTTATTTTTTTGTTGTTTCAATTTTTTAAAAAAATTGGGAGTGAGTGATTGAGGTCATGTTATATTGCCCAAGGTATCCTTGAATTTATAATCCTCCTGCCTCAGTCCCCACACCAGAGCTGTGATTACAGGAATGCACCATCATGCTCAATGTTCCAATTTTACGAGTCTTTTATATATGAGGAAGAGTAGTCCTTTAACTGTGATAGGCATCACAATATTTTTTTCCTTGTTTTCCAGTTTTATTTTAACTTTGTTTATGGTGCCATGTGGATTTCATTCCCATGTTAAGGTTTTTGTTTACTTACTTAATATAGTCTTATTTATCACTCTTTTCTTGTTATTGCACTTGGATTCTGAGTCACTTAGGAAACCTTCTTTACACTGGCCAAAGGGCACATATTCCAAATGTTGTGATGCAAGTTTGCCTGGGTTGGTATTTTTCACCTGTATCCTGTTTAAAGAAGAATTCACCCATGTTTTCCTTTAGTATTTTTCTGGTTTCTTAGATCTGTGATTCATTGGGGATTCACTCTCATGCACGGAATGAGATATGAATCTAGTTTTATCTTTCTCAGAAGATGAATCAGTTGTCTTAGTGCCATATTTGGAAAAATTCCTTTTTGCTCTTGTGGTTTGAGACCCCATATTGATTCCATAGGCTGTCCACCTCCCTGAGGATCAGTTCTTCTATCTTTATTCTATCCTCCTCCTCGGTCTGACTCTCTGCAAGTGCTCGGGACTCACTGCTCTAATTTGAGAGCTGTGAAGTATATGTTAATACTTGGCAAAGCTAGTCTTCCATGTTGATTTTTTTTAGTGTGTTCCTGTCTATTCTTGCATGTTTATTTTTCCCTACAAAGTTTAACATAAACTTTCATAGCTCCAAAAAACAACAAACATTCTCTTAGTTTAATGGGATTGTCTCATTCACACACTCAAAATATTTTCTCTTTATTTATAAAGTAATTTTGGCAGAACTAGCTCTTTATGGCACCAAGCTGTCCTACCTGAAGGAAGACACGTGGCATCTGCTGTCATGTTTTTCAGAAGTTTAACAAAGTTTTCCTCATGTCAGTTTTGTACATTTTTTGGCTTGATTCACTGTGATGTCATTTACTTCTTTGTTGGCATCATAAATGGGTGTTCCCTATCATGTGATTGGCTAACTAGTTAGTGTTTGTGTGTATAAAAGCTAGTGTTTTCTGTGTTGGAGCATTATAGTCTGTTACTGTACAGAATTACTTTATTGCTTGAGTTAGTTGTTTTATGGCCCAGAATATGGTCTGTCTTATTGAATATTTTAAAGGTATCTGAAAAGTATTTATGCTGTCACTGATGATCTGGAGTCATTCAGCTGCATGAGCATATCTGCAGGCAGATACAGTTTAGCTTTATTCTTAATTCTTATCTGTACAATCTGTCTAGTCATCTGTCTGTATAATCCTGCCTAATTGGGTTAACCAAGACCTTCAAGGAAGTGTTGGAAGTGGTAGCAAGGGGCTTCCTGGCCTTCCTGGTCCTAGAAGAAATATTCTAATGCCCTAGTGCTTTCCCTAAGCAAGATGCTTGCCTTTAGGATAAGGATACATATTTATTTCTATTGACCTAGGTGTGCTCAGTTTGGCAGCACACAGACTAAAATTCTATTGACCTAGCTATGATTTGGAAGTATCAATTATTTTTTATTTATTTATTTACTTTTATTTTTTTGGTCTTCTTTGAGACAGGGTCTCGCTGTGCAGTTCAGGCTGGCCTTTAACTCAATTTGTAGCCCAGGCTGGCCACGAACTCGCAACGATCTCCCTGCCTCAGCCTCCCAAGTGCTGAGATTATAGGCATGCGCCACCATGCCTGGCTATTTTTTATTTTTATTTGTTTTTTTTCTTTGATCTACTAATATGGTGTATTATGGATTTTCTAATACTAATCCAAGCTTGAGTTGCTGGAGTAAGTAACTCTGTGGTGTCAACATAATGACAAAATTGCCTGACTGTGCATTTCTGAGAGCATATCCAGTTAAGTGATACTTGACTGTTTTTATTTTGAACTTTTGCTTAAAGTTCATACCTGGTATTAGTTTGTAATTTTAGTTTTTACTGCACTGTCTGCAGCAAGTGTGGGTATGAATATTATCCTAGATTCATGAAAAGAATTCAGAGTTTTCAGACCAAACAATACCATGAATCCAGCTAGTCATTTAAAACATTTATTCAGCCTCAGAAGAACTGGGCTCAACATAAGGGTCAGGGTAGGCCCATACCACTCACCAGCA
Source organism: Chinchilla lanigera (assembly GCF_000276665.1). Taxonomy (NCBI): domain Eukaryota; kingdom Metazoa; phylum Chordata; class Mammalia; order Rodentia; family Chinchillidae; genus Chinchilla; species Chinchilla lanigera. The sequence continues at coordinate 8,967,100 of NW_004955492.1, read as the reverse complement.
CATCTGACCAGCAAGACACAGTTGTGTCTGAGTGTGAAGGGCAAGGCAGACACACAAATCTCCCAGCTGTTCTTAATTTACATATTAAAGGGAGCACATTATTAAAAGATAAGACAGATAGAGCCATTTCCTTGGAGGCACTTTCTCAGACTGTTAGAAATTGTAGTGAGAATTGGGGCGGGTGAGTGGAACAGTGGTACCTGAGCCCACATCCTGCAAAAGAGGCTGATTTGTCTTTTGGCTCCCAGTGGATGAATTCTACAGAAGAAAAGCTTTGAAACACAGAGTAAAGATGTGGCTTTTAGCCGGGATTGTAGGGTGATGTAAGTGAACTCCAAGGACAAATGAAATCTATCATTAAGGTCTGAGCATCTTGGGATATATATTAGTTATCTACTGCCTCCTAACAAATTAACACAAGCTTTGGTGGCTAAAATCACAAATATTAGTTTCTCCTACTTCTGGATCAGGAATAGGAAACAGTTTAGCTGGTAGCTCTGACCCGTGAGCCTGAAGTCAGGGTGCTGGTGTGGCTACAGTATTGCAGGTTTGGCTCCAGTTGGCTCCCTCATGCAGCAGTTGGAGGCTCCATCTACCTGGCACATAGACCTCTCGCAGGTCCACTTGAGTATCCTCGTAGTGTGGTAGCTGGGTTCATAAGAACAATGAGAAATCACCCTCCCCAGCATCCCACTGTCTCCTTGGGCCATTCCTGATCAAAGTCAGAGAGACCCCATAGAGGGATGGCTCCAGGGATGAGACTGTGGGGAACTTGGAGGCCAGATACCATGAGAGGGCCCAAAGCTAGCTGGGAAGAGTGCAGAGAGCTGAACTCCATTAAAGGCCAGACTTTCTCATCAACTGGATAAAGAAAAGGGTTGGTATAAGGATGAGACAACTGGGGGTCTGGCTGCATGGGAACTGGAGGGTGTGGAAGAAGACACAATATGAGCATAAAGGGGCTAAAGTGAGATGCGGGCTATTTGGGAGAGGTTGCAACTGCCTTTCTCACTCAGAGGCCCAGAGACTTGAGGTATGACCTGGGAAGACTGGGCTGACTGCAGACCACTAGGAATAGCCCTGCTAGTGTGAGACTCATATGTCTGCCCTTTAGGAGGTACTGGAGCCTCAGTGTGGGATGGACTGTATGTATCTTTTACTAGGGAGAACTGGGCTTTGAGAGGGAGTGAGGATCCCACCACATCTGGTGGCAATACCAACACAATTCAGCCACGCTACATGGTGGGAGAGTCACAAGTGGTCATGAAGGGTCAGGAGGGGCCATGAGGTAGCAAGACTTTAACAGAAGCAATTTGGAGCAGCACCTGCTTCAGAGCAGAGTATGAGGGGGATGAAGTTTCCTGCTACATCAGTATGTGGTTAGTGTTTAGGTCAAGTACGACTCAGAAAGATGTCCCTCCAATATTACTGTATTATTTTGCCTTCCTATCTATCAAATCATTTGTTCATCAATCCATCATCCATCAATCTATCCCTACATCCACCCATCAATTGACTGATCAATCCACCTACCTATCCATTGATCCATATATCCATACATCTGTCCATCCATCTCCTGATTACTGGTCATTTACTTTGTACTTTGATTCTATAAAGAATAAACAAAATTATTGAATTTTCAATTTCTAAAGTTATCTTTCTTCCAAAACCCACCAGCCCATTCTTTTCTCTCTGGAGAATGTTACCACAGTAGTCAAAAAAGAGACAGACAAAATCACACAATTAAAAAATGGCAAAACATTCAGGATGGCCATTTGTTCTGCACATAGTTTTTTCTTAATTCAGTAGTTTTTATTCCTGGCCATTACTGGCTGTTACTTCTTGTGAGAAGACTCTCATTGCTTCTAAACAGGCTTGAAATGGTCCCAAAGAAAATCACAGTAAATAGCTCCACACCTTAAGAAAAGTCAGAAACACCCTTTTTGAACATTTATGTTTGTGGGGCTGGGGATTTAGCTCAGTGGCACAGTGCCTGCCTGGCAAATGAAAGGTTGTGAGTTCGATTCCTGGTACTGGAAAAAAAACCAAACCAAAAAAAAAAATCAAAGAATAAACATTTATCTTTGGTTTCACAACACAATGAGAATTCCTATTATATTAGGGAACCAGGCAAAAATATTTTTGTGAACAAACAATAAATACTAAAAACAGAACAACAGTTGGTTATCAGGTGTAATTTTCAATACGTAGTATATATTATTTTATACATATAATACATACTTACCTAAGCATAATAAGATACACTCTAAAGTGGCATTACTCATGTGGTTATGGGATGAGAAGTTTTAACCCTAGGACCTCAGAATGTGACCTTATTGGGAGACAGGACCTTTAAAGAGGTAGTTAAGTTAAAATGAGATCATAATCCAATAGGACTGCTGTCCTTATAAGAGATCAGGATGCAGACACACACAGAGGGATGACTGCATGAAGACACAGGGAGAAGATGGTGTCTGCAAGTCAAGATACAGATCTCAGGAGGAAGCAGCCCTGTCCACACCTTGAACTCAGACCTCCATTCTCTAGAACTGTGAGAAAGTAAGTATAGTTGTTTAAAACACCCAATCTCTGGTGTTCTGTTATGGCACTTGGGCATAGTAACATATCCATTCTAAAGATGAAAGGATTCAAGTTTGGGAGACAAAATATGTGCAGGCAGGTGGCATGGTCTGGATCGCATGTGGCTCAGCTGCCCACACAACCCCCTACCCCTGTGGGACCAGCCCCAGGAAATATGAATGTCTGCTCATTTCCTCCAGCTGAGGCTCCACAGCCCTCCCAGGTCTGCAGCCCCTTGCCATATATGGCTCCTGGACACACACTGTGGGCCTGGGACTTAACTGTCACCTTGTATTCTAGACAGTAAGTATTCACAAGCTTCGCACATAGTTCAGAGATCCAAGAGAAGTTTCTCTTCCCAAGGCCAAAACAAGGTGTTCTGATAGCTTTAGAAAGGAAACCCAGCCAGAGTCCCTGCCAAGCACCACGCCTCTGAGCTGTCCATTTGGCTCCAGCTCTGTCTGGCAAGCCTGGAGTACAGGACCGTACCAGGCAACACTAACTCCAGTGGGTCTGTTTATTGACACAGCCAGGTCAATGTCCAGTGGGTACAAAGGACCTGAGGGTTGGCCCAAGGCTGGGTGTGGAGGACGCTATGTGTCCACTGCTGTGTGCTGTCCTTCACTGAGCTTAGCTCCAGGAAGAGTGAAGCAATCAGCTGGCAACTAGGCAGAGCCTGTTCTCTCAATAGGGGGCCCCAGGGCCATATTAGGTTTATGGCTGGCCACACTGTAGTGAGGGACATAAGGACTGCTGCAAACTCTGACGGAGCTGAATGGCACCCTTCAGTCAGGCACCGTACTTGTGCTGATAAGCTCCGACTCACATGCAGACAGTGTGGCAGGTGGCTTTTCCACATCTTCCTTTTCACTTGGTCATACTCCACAGTTCCTAGATTTAAGATGCGTGTCCTGCACTCCAGGTCTACACTCCCTCCCTAGTCCTCTCATCATCCATGCACAAGCTGACGAAACACTAATACACCTCTCATTAGCATGTCTCTCTGGAGTCCAGATTCACATATCAATTGTCTGCCCCATATTTCCTCTTAGACATCTCATGGGCACCTCACACTTCACATGTACACACCAGATTCCTAATTTCTCCCCAGTCCTGGTGGTGCTGGAGGCTTCCTTGTCTCAGTTAATGAAGCCAGGCCAGGTTCGGTTGGTGTGGTCCTTGCATCCTTGTGCACACCAAACTCAAGATCCGGTGCATCAAGAGCTCATGCTAACTCCTCCCTCAGGGCAGGTCCAACACACCACCTCTGCCACCTGGTTCCACTGCCCCTGCTCCTTGAGTCACAGGGTTCCACCACCCTGCTCCACTCTAAAGGTGGTGTGGCTCATGCTGTGTAGATGCCATTCTTACTGTGATCTTCATCCATTTGTCTCTTTCTATGGCTTCCCTCCCTGTTCCTAATTTCCCCAGTGTTCACTTGGTCACTTGCTGTTTCCTCAGCATGGGAACAGTCTTGCTTGCAGACCTGTGCTTGTCTTACCCTTCCCAGACACAGGACTTGCTCCCCTACTTCTTCCAAGTTTTTGGCTACCTTTGTGCAGGACATTTCCATTGGACCCAGGGCCTCGGCTAGATTTCTGCAATGTCCTGCACGAGTCCAGCTGAAGACCTAGAGCCCATGACAATGTCCTCCACAAATCCAGCTGGAGGCCTAGAGCCCAAACATTGTCTCATGCAAGTCTGTACAAAGGATCTTCTCTGGGAAGGCCCAAAGGCCGGTGGTGGAAGCTAGAAAATCTGTACCAGCAGGGTGAAAGTTCTGTGCCAGCAGGCTGAGGGATCTGCACTGGAGCTGGGAAGTGACGCTCAAGGTAAGGACCAGAGCACCCCTGAAAAGAACTGCAGCCATCTTCAGCAATATGGAAGACCCAAGCTTCTCTGATGATAACAGCTGAGTTCATATCAGGAAAGCCAGCATGACAAACTTCTCCAGGAGAATCAAAAGCATACCACCTTTCTCTCTAGTTCTCCTCTTTCTTGCTTGTTCATTCATTCATTCATTTTTTCTTTCTTTTTCCTTCTTTCTTTTCATTTCTTTTTCCTTCCTTCCTTCCTTCCTTCCTTCCTTCCTTCCTTCCTTCCTCCCTCCCTCCCTCCCTCCCTGCCTTTCTTCCTTCCTTCCTCCCTTTCTTGACGAGAGGGACTTGCTATGTAGTTCATGTTGGCTTTGGATTCACTGTGTAGCCCAGGCTGGCCTGAAACATGTGGCAATCCTTCCCTCTCAGCCTCCCAAGAGCTGAGATTACAGGCATTTGCCCCCCAATCAGTTCTCCTTTTATGCTGTTGGCAACAATCCTCAGGTGGGCCTTGCATTTTGCACCGAAAACCATGTTCTCAGTTCAGCTGGGTGTCACAAATTGACCATTAGTTAATTTACCACACCCATGGTGACTTGAAAACATTCCTTGTGTTCCCCCTTCAGCTTTATCGAGGCTTAAATAAGTAACAAAAAAGAATTGTTCATATTTATAGTTACAACATGTTTTGATTATATATACATGGGTGAAATGACCATACTTCATCTAATTAACATTAATTAACATATCTCTCTCCTTACACATTTGCCTTTTTTTCTGGTGAGAACATTTAAGACCAACTCTCTTAGAGATTTTTAAGGATATAACACTTATTTAATTCTTATAATACTGAGATGGAACTCAAGACCTTGCATAAGCGAGGCAAGAGGTTTGCCTGTGAGCCACATCCCCACCCTCGACACGTTATTATTAACTTTAGTCACCATGATGTAGGGTGGATCACTAGAACTCATTCCTCTTGCTAAGCACAGCTTTCTACCCTGGGAATCTGTGTCCAGATGTGTGAGTTGCCTTCCATAGCGAGCAGAGGTTCTGTGTGCATTAGATGTGTGTGCCCGGGCTTGCTTCTTTTCACCTTATGACAGTCTGCATCTCTTTAGTTGTTCACACCCCTTGATGCACAGAGGGTCCAGACCAAGGGAAGCCAGAGCGATGGACCTACCTCATTTCCTTTCCAGGCTAGAGAAGCCATTTACTTTAGTGGGCTTTCTTTGCGTTATTCTTGTCTGATCATCTTTCCTGCATATTATTCTTCATTTCTATCTCAGGACCATGGTTTTAGGGATAAAAGGAAAAGAAAGCTGATATTTTTCATTTAAAACTTCTGCTGTTTTTATCCACCTGTCTTGTCATTTTCTCATCACTGGACACAATACCTGACACTCACAATTTAATGGAGGAAAGATTTACTTTGCTTTGTATTTTCAGCCCATTGTCGGCTGGCCCCAAGGCAGACAGGCATGATGGAAGGGCCTGGTGGTGGAAAAGCTGTTTACTTGAGGCCTGCCAGGAATCAGATGGGGAAGGGTAGGAGCCAGGGAAGGGATGTACCCTTCTGGGCCACGCCCCCAGTGACCTGCCATCAGCTAGACCCCGCCTCCTACCAGCAAGTCAGCTGTAGGGCCACGAACCAATCACCTTCCAAAATCCCTTCTTCAGGGCAAATCAGAGTTTGGGAGGCCATTCTTGATCTAAACCATAACACGATCTTGTTTGTCTGTTTTTGGTTAACTTGAAAGTTCTCCTTGGAGTGTGTGGCAGGATCCACAAAGCACTCTTGAGTCCCTGGGGCAGTGTTACAGTTTACAGAGATTAGTGCCCAAGAACAGCCAGGCTCTCTCTAATCCTAGGGAGGAACAGCTCAGGAGAATTTTTTTTGCCCAGTGGTTCCCAAGACTGGTTCCTGCTGAGCTCAGGGACACAGAAGCCTGAGATTCTAGTCTGAAACTCAGGTGGCTATGCAGGCACCTGTCACAGAGCCTTCCTGCTAGCTTTGGTAGCCCCCAAGGAACTGCACTGGCAGTTCTACCTCTGTGCTGCTTGATTCCTGAGGCTGTGGAGGCCAAGGGACGGCAGAGCATGGTCCCCAGGTAGCCAGCAAAGGAACAGAAGGACCTATCTTTCACTGGGGGAAGATCTGGTTTCCAGAAAGCTGTAATTCCATGTTGTAATACAATTTAAAACTTTCAAATTTTGATCATTTAGAAAGCCATTTGAGCATGTCCCTGTAATCCCAGCACTAGGGAGGCTGAGGCAGGAGGACCACTGTGACTTCAAGGCCAACTTGGGCCACATAGTGAGTTCAAGACTAGCCTGAACTACATAGTGAGACCCTGTCTCAAAAGAGAGAGAGAGGGACTGGGGATTTAGCTCAGCGGCAAAAGTGCCTGCCTGGCAAGTGCAAGGTCGTGAGTTCGGTTCCCGGTACCAGAGAAAAACCAAAAACAAACCAAAAAAAAAAAAAAAAGAGAGGGAGAGAGAGAAAAGCCACTTAAATTAATGAAATTTTGGAATTATAGAAAAAAGTTAAAACATAAAATAGTTGATTTTTCAAGCCCTCCCATTAACAAAGGGACTCAATCAGGTTTATGGGATTAATTTAATGAACTGATAAAAATGATTTTAACTTAGCAGCACATGTATGAAAATGATGTTTCAATAGGCCATGAGATACATTATACTTCTTTCCTCTCAACAGCTTAGTAAACATAAAATACTGCTAATGAGAGGATACACTGTACCCCCTTCTTTTAAAAATTTCAAATTACTGGGGCTGGGGATTTAGCTCAGCGGCAAAAGCGCCTGCCTGGCAAGCGCAAGGTCATGAGTTCCGTTCCCGGTACTGGAGAAAAACCAAAACCAAAAAAAAACCAAAAAAAAAAATTTCAAATTACTGTACTGTGCATTCCCCCCTCCCCATACCTTTCAGCCTTCTTTGTTCACATACTCTCACACACACACACACACACACACACACACTTCTTTCCCCTGTCCTGTTTTACACTAGGAACTTTGGAACCATTTCTTCTTCACCACCCGTCAAGCTTACTAGCATGTGCTGTGATGGGAGCCAGGGAGCCACGCTGCTCTCATTTCTCGCGCTGACTGTGACAGAGCTGCAAGCTGTTACTGACACAACTTCGCTGCTCTGCTGTCTGCGTGGATCTGACGCCTGCGGGGGCGGGTGAAGGGGATGGCAAAAGACTCCGTCTTCAGGATCGAGTCCCGCCTCCATCTGTTGCTGGGCGGCCTGGGGAAACTCCTTCTCTCTGAGATGCCATCTTCTGACCAGTAAAATGGGAGAGAGAATAGCACTGGTTTAGATTTTTGTGAGGAAGGACTGTGAAAAATGGGTGGGACACTGTAAGCTTGATCCGTGTGACTGTTGTAATTTGCTGGAGACTGGTACTTACAGGGAAGATGGCGGAGGGGCTTCTTTCAGACCCCACATGGTCCTCTCCCCTGTATCACAGCAACATTTGTGTCCCCTCCAGGAATCTGCCCTGCACAACTTCTGACTTCCTACTCCTCTCTGCACGCCCCCCAGCCCCTCCACATATGACCTGGAATTGTGGTTATTCATGGCATCTCCTCCTTCAGGAACAGGAGCTCCTGGAAGGCAGGGATGGCTCCCAGCCCAGCCACGCTCACCTCTCTTGCTCACACATCCTCATTCCGAGTTCATGAGTGGGATCCCAACACTCAGTACCGAGTTAACGATCATACCCCTGTCCCCCTGCAGTTGAATTCCTGCCATAATTCTAATTTGTCAAAGGGTGTGTACTTTCTGGTATATTCTTCCAGGATGCATATTATGGAGAAAACAGGCTCCCAATACAGTAGACCCAGCTTTCTCTTTGAAGGACGCTATCAGCAAGTCTGAGGGATGTCTGGGTATCACATTTTCTCCAATCTTTAAGCTGCAGTGACTTTTGGCAACCACTGAACAGTAGTACAGACAGCACCTTCTCCTCCAGTCTCCACAGCAGGACTGCAGGAGATTCAGCCTCCACTGGGAAAAGCTGGGAAAGACAGGGCTGCAGGTTCTGGAAGGGGCAGGACTGTCCCATCATTTCAGAAGCCTGGGCCAGCTATCATCGCTGCTGGGAAACAGTTACATGGCCCATTCTTATCTTTGGGGTGACTGAAAAATGAGGGGAGGTCAAGGTTTTGCAATAGTTAAAAGGAGTTTCTAAAGAGTTCTTATCATCAGGGAGGACTTGCGCAGCTGGAAGCCTTCGACCTAGGAGTTTCTGGGTTGTGTTTGGGAGGGAAGCTGGCAGGAGGCCTGTGGGACTCTGCGGCCGCTCTAAGGAGGTGGACATGGTCTTTCTCATGGGGAGGAGGCAGAGTTGCAACAGCTGCAACAACCCAGAGCAGGGATTTTAAAGAGGAAATTAACCAAGACTGAGGGAGGAAAGGCAATGCCAGTGAGGCTCGCCTGCTCTGCTCAGCATATTCTCCAGGAGCAGTGGGCTGGGCCTCGCTCCCTAGGCCAGTGTCCCTGCTGTCCCTCCAGCCCTCCTAGAGCTTTCGTTTTTTTCTCCCGGAAGTTATGTGCATGAATTGCCATTGACCGCTTTTGTAATAATCCTGCAGAACCAGTTCAGTTGGTTAAAAATATTAAAACATCTATAAATAGCATGCATGGAAGATGATACCCATATTGAAAATAAATATTGGAGATGTACACAATGTACAGTACTTTGTGATTTGTCTTCCTGGAAAAGTTTTAATTAATGGGACTTAAATTCAAATTTTATGATGAGTATTATTTAATTCAAGGAGTGTGCAGTTTGTGGTTGGCACTGTGCTAGACTAAAGCAAACAGCTCTTTGGAGCACAAATAACCATGAGTCCTATTTAGTATGAATGCCACACTGCTGTTTTGAAATATCATGTAATTCACAAAAGCAAATAAATAAATATATAGCATAATTAATTGCTATAAAGACACAAATTATCCCTCAGATCAAAAATTAAAACATCAGCTGAACATTGAACAATCTTCCTAACTATGGCAACATCCAAAAAAGCTTGGTTTCACCTGTTTCTGAACTTTCTATGTGTTCAAATCAGATAGTTTGTACTCTTGTGGCTGGCTCATTGTGTTCCTGTGATTCATTCTTGTTGTATGTTCTGTCATTTTCTTGACTCAACAGTATGATAAATATATTTCACAGCTAATTCATCCATGTTACCATTTTGGACATTTAGATTGTTTTCAGCTCTGAGCTCTTACACAGTGGCAGTCACACACGTTTGTATAGCACAGAAGCACACGTGTTTACTCACAGAAGGACCCGGGTCCCAGCTGGCATAGTTACAAGATGCAAGCGGATGAGATCCCTAGGTCACTAACAGACAGCCACCAGGATCCACAGTGCCACACTGCCGGGTCTCCTAGCAATACCCAGCAAGGGCTTGCTGCCAAATGTGCACAGAAACCAACACTGTGGCACTGGTTTTGCAAAAAGAAGAGCCGTGTCACTGCGGGACCATCAAGTAGGCAAGGGACACACTCAAACCGGCCTCCCTGATGGGCCACAGAGGAGGAATCAAGTCATCCAGCCTAAGGGGACATGGAGAGCCAACTGGCTGTAATGGGGGAGTTTCAAGTCTCTCCTCATCCCTGCCCATCGTACAGCTCTAGACGGCACCCCAGCCCCTAACCTCTGGGCGCAGGGCACCGATCGTGTTTATGTTCTGCTCCTGGGAGACTTCTGGCTCCAACAGGCTCTCGGGATCACTTTAGGTCAGGTCCTGGGGCTCTGTGTCAAGAAAACAGCCCTTTTATAGCTTAATTTCACCAGGGCCTTGGGAGGTGCTCATTGCCACCCACTAGCCCTAGATTCAAGTTCCCAGCCTTTTGACAAATCTCTGCACTCCAACAATTACGGCCATACTTCCAGGTCTGATTTATACTGTCTATATTTACATGCTGGGCATTGGTTAGTTGCTCAGGCACTTAGGTTTGGGTCCTGGCACTGTTACTTCCTAGTGTGTGGAACTCAGATTTGTCATTTAATAGCTCTGTGCCTCAGGGTTTTCTGTCTGTAAAATGGGTACAGGGAATGACAAGATTAAAAGAACGAGTTTAGGCAGAGTACTTATAACAATGTCCGGTACATAACAAACAGTATTTCTCAGCTCTTGTCTTTACTGCTACTAGTATTGTGTTGCAGACATACTAACATTCAGGGCACACCCACCCCAGGAGCCCCTCCTCCTTCTCCTCCTCCTGGTGTCCGGAGGAGACCCCAAAGGGACAGCCCTGCTTTGACCATATGCCGGCGGAAGCCAGGGAGAAGAAAAGCAAAGATGACTGGTCAGTTTATTTTCAGATAATATTGCCAAATTGCATTTAAATAAACGAAGGAATTGGGGTTAAAAAAGAAATTCTTTGGACCCTGAATATATGGCTGGTAAGAGGAGAAAATTAAACAAGCATCAGTGTTAAGGGGTAGCCTTTTGTGCCCAAAGAATGCGTGATTTTAGAAGACTTAGAGGTTGCCTGTCGTTCCATCTCATTCAGAGGACACGCAGCCAGGACACTACCATCTGCCCTTTGGTGGGCGTTGCATGGAGGCCCAGAGCGCCACGTGCGTGGGGGAGGGGACGGGGGAAGGCGACGAGTGAGGGGAGGGAGACGAAGGAGAGCAGCAGGCGGAGCGGTGGAGGAGGGGGAAAGTAGGGGAGGAGGACAAGGGTGTCGAGAGAGGAGAAGGAACCTGGACAAGAGGAGGAGCTGGGAGCAGGGGAGGAGGAGAAGGAGGAGGGGCAAGGCGAGCCAAAAGCAGCTGGAGCGTGGGTCCCCGCGGGCTCCGGGACGCGGCGGCGGCGCGGTGCAGGGACGCAACGCGCAGGCGGGGGCGCTGTGGTCTCGCTCGGGGATCGCGG
>NW_004955492.1:8899542-8955502 GCF_000276665.1 Chinchilla lanigera | reverse complement strand
GGCCCGGGGCGCCGGGAAGCCGGGGACGCGCGGGGGCCGCCGAGGGGCGCGGCGTCAAGTGTGTGCTGGTCGGCGACGGCGCGGTGGGCAAGACCAGCCTGGTGGTGAGCTACACCACCAACGGCTACCCGACCGAGTACATCCCCACCGCCTTCGACAACTTCTCGGGTAAGCGCGGGGCGGGCGCGCGCGGGACATTGTCAGGCCGGCGCCGGGGCGCGGGGCGGAGGACCGGGCGTGGGGGGATCCGGACCGGTCCGGTCGGACTGTAACTCCGCGGGGCGGCGCGGCGCGGCGCGCGGCTTTGAAGAGCCGCCGCAGTGCGCCCCGGTGCCGGCCTGGGCACGCGAGGGCTGGGCTGGCGCGGAGCCTTCCTTTCTTCAGCCCGGCCGCCCCTCCCCGCCGGCTCGGCTTCTGGTGGCACTGGCTTCCTTTAACCTAGGCAAGTTTTTACCTATAGGGTGTGGTGAAATACAAAGGTGAAAGAATCCTTTATCGTGATCTCTCAGGTCTTTTTGGATTTTAAGAAAAAGTTAGATTTCACAGAAGCTAGTGGCTTCTTAAAAAACAATGTGCCCCTGTGACCTGCAGAGCCAGATGGCCAGGGCCTGACGCCGCGGCTCCCCCCCTTGGGGGCACCTTAGGTGAAGTCCAGCTGTATTGCTGGTTGCCTTCCTAGTTGCCAGTCCCAAGCGTTTAAAAACAATTACAAGGTTGTGCGCAAAAAGACATTGCTTAATTCCAGTAGAAACCATAGCCTATCCACCCGCATAATCACTCTAGTGGAAAGGTGGCAGGCTTTCCCCCCTCTCCTCCTCTTTAATCCTGTTTTTGAACGGAGGGGCATGGGGGTTACCCTCTTCTAGACACAGGGATTTGTAGCTTGTGTTTGTACAAGTTCCTGAAATGGCTAATTTTATGATAAACCCTGAAGTCAGGAACTTTTCCCAAGGGAAACAATTATTTGTGAGATTTCCATGATTTAAATCTGCCACATTGGCTCCTAATCCCGTGTTGCTTTTAGGTCCTTTGAAACAAGTGTAATAGGAAAATAAATCTTCCAGAGCTGAGAGGAAAGCTCAGGCTCTTCCAGGGGCACCATCCAGGACTCAGGGATTTGCTGCCCTCTTGTTCCTGCCAGGGGAGGGACCTGCCAGACCTGGAGGTCTGTGTACAGAAACACCCCCATGGCCCTCCTTGTTCTGGGAAGAGCCAAAGCAGGAGCCCAGCAGTTTGCATCAAGAATGGTAGAGCAAGCTGAGACTGTCCGCCCTCTGGAAGGGTAAAAGACTCCTCCTGATAATCATCTGTCTTGTTTTCAAGCTGTGGTGTCAGTGGATGGGCGGCCTGTGAGACTCCAGCTCTGTGACACTGCAGGACAGGTCAGTATCAGGTTACACTCAGCACTGGGAAAGGAAGCGGCCTTTTAAAGGTTTCCAAATGACCTTTGCTGTGTTTCCACTGGTCCCCTTAGTAACTGGGTCTTTCTGAAGCCTCCTGGGTGGTGAGTAGTGGGTTGGTGTGGGTACTGGGTTGGGAGTGGGTGGGCTCACCCACCCCTGGGCTGGCCCCGGTGGAGCAGGAGGGAGGGTAGGAGGGAGAAATCAGGACACCTCTGAACCAGCAGTCAGCCTGGCCCTGCCATTCTGGTCAGAAGAGGAGGGAGGAGGAAGCAGCAGCGAAACAGCTCTTATCTTATGGAGCTCCTGATGTCCCTCACGTTCTGGTTTTTATCAAAAAAACTGATGCTTTGTAATCATTTCTCATGTAGGCTGGTGATACCTTATAGTCGTCTTATTAAAGGTCAGAGATAACTAAGAATTTGCTCAAAGAGATGCTGGAGCTTTTGTCAGTAAGCATCAGGGCTTCCCTTCCCTCACTGTGATTTAACCTCAGACCAGCCCCAGGCCTGAGCAGAGATGTGCCTGCAGGGCCGCTCCAAGCTAGAGGGAGGAAGGAGTGCACTACGGTCTTGCCCATGAAGAGTGTTTATTCTTATCTCAAGGACTGGGCATTCGGTGGGAACAGCCAGGGAGGGATGAAGAGGGTGTGGGATCCCCTTGGTGCTCCCAGGAGCTGCTGGGCTCATCATCACCTCATGAGGTGGTCCAGCCACCAAGAATGTATGGGGCCTTCTGAGTCCTGGGCCCTGCTTGTTGCCCAAGTGGTAGTTGATGAACTTGTCTCCAGTGTGTCCCCAGTTTGTGGAAGTACCAGGGACACCTTGTAGGCAGGTGAAAGTGTGTCCTCATTTTCTCAGGTGCCAGGAGATGTCCATTGTGTTTGTGAAGTTGGCTTTCTAGGGACTCTCAGCACCTCATCCAAGTCAGGACTTCCAAGCTGCTCACCTACCCAAGAACAACATACTCAGGGCTGAGACAGATTTTATTTTCTAGACTTGGGATGGCAGAAGGCTGAGCAGCCTTGATCCCCGTGGAATGCCAGTCTGGTGGTGCCCATAGCAGTGTGAGTTGACACTCAGCCTCAGAGCACCTCAGCTCTTTTCACCATGAGAGGGAGAAACCAAACGTGATCTTTGTTTTATTGCCACAGGACAGGAAAGTCAAAGAACACAGTCTGTTCTGGTACTTGTTCCTTCCGAATGTCACACAGGTATCAGTAATTCAGGTGACTTTGCTTTGTGTAAAGCAAGAGGGTCAGGTTTCCCATCTGTAGAAAGTGGGCAGAAGAGTATCTCAGGACTTGGAACTCCTTGGGGAACAGCCTGTAGACCAGAGATAAAGCAGGAAATATAGGAGTCCCAAAGCATAGATCCCAGGGCCGCCAACAGGGAGCTGCCTTTACATGTTGTTCGGGCACCATCAGCTGCCACCAGGCTCTGGAGCACACACGAGTGACAGGTCTGCCCTCCACAGAGCTGGAGGCCGGAGAGAGGACAGCGGGTGTCTAAGAGTTAAGAAGGGAGTAGTACAGTGTAGATAAAGGGCCTCAAGCCACCACTGGGGGCCCTCAGGTCGACTCAAGAAGGAGGAACTGCTTGTTACTAGGAAAATTTTGAAAAATGATGCAGATCATCAAAGAAGAGTTGGATTTTCCCTTAGTATCATCTGTTTAAAAGTCAGGGAAGTGTAGAATCATTTTGGAAATACTGTTGCAAAGTTTACAATTAAGGAAGAGGTTTGGCACTGAGCTGATAAGCTTTAGTGCGTTTGGAAATTGTTTTTCCAGTTTTCCTCACTGCTTTTGTGAATTATTACTCCCTAACTTTTGTGCTGGCTGATGGAGAATACCTGCTAGTAACAATAGGGCACCATCTAAAGACCAGTATAGAGCCAGCTTCAAAAACTCATTTTGCAAAGTACTTGCTGATAAGAGGATGAGGCCAGGGATTATCCGTGCTCCTCAAGCACAGGTTAGCATTGGTTGAGACTGCAGCAGAGCTGGTCAGAGTGGTGACACTTTTCCACACTCCCTGGTCCCCATCTGGTAAACTTCCTTTTGATGGACTTGATGTGACACCTGCAACATGTCCTTATAGTCCAGCCAAGGAACATAATCTCCTTGGGCAGAAAAAGGAACATGAGCATTGACTGGATGATTATGGGCACCTGTGGGGGCTAATGAGCTGGGAGCTCACTTCTGGTGCCTCAGGGTTCACAGAGGAGGCTGGTGTGTGTGTGCTGATGTGAGATGGAGCTTTTAAGACTGCACTTAATGGAGTCTGGTGCAAATAGGACAGAGATGGATGGACAGTCTCAAGGAACATGCCGTTGGTCACGAGAAGGGAGTGCAGCTGCAGGTGTCTTCTACAGAGATGCCCATAGAGGCTGACTGTTTCTTCAGCTTTTTGACCCATGAGATACTTAGGGAAAAAATCAGGGTGCAGCCTGACGGGAGGGTGCTCCAGTCCAGTCTCCTGTCTCAAGCTGGTCCTGCCCCAAGCAGAGTTCTGTTCAGCATTCACACTGCAGGCTTAGAGGGCTGAGCTGTGATTGCCTGGTAAGCTTTCTGAGTTTATTTTTGCAGCACAGAGCTGGCACTAAGAAACAGAAGTTGTGTTCTTTGAGCCTTTCCTTCAAGTGCCTCACAGGTCAGGGACACGCTGTGATGTTGTACTCGTGTCTGAGAGTGTAGTGAGTCCACTGTGGCAATTACTTGTTTCCCCCAACGGGGACCCTGGATCCTCAGGTGAAGAACAGTCAAATAAGACTGCTGCCCCAAGAAAGAGGCTATGGGGAGAGGAGAAAATACCTGTAAATAGGACTTGGCAGATAACCAGCATATTCCCGTTGGGTGATGAAAAACACACAAAAAGTGTTTACCTCTTCTTGCCATTGGGAAATCATCAGTAACATTAGACCTGAGGGTGGCAGTGCCCAAAGATACGCATTTTATGTGAGGTGGTATGAGCACTTCCCCAGGAAAGGGCTGAGTGGAAGTTTCTGGTTGGTTGGGTTTGGGACTTCGAGCATTACAGGATGTTTGATAGGAGAGGCTGATGTGGAGACTCATCTGACACTGTGCCTGCTTGAAGATGGCGTTTATGTGTGTCTGTTGGTGGTGACCACAGCTGAGCCCTAATGCCAAGTGGGTTATTTATTTTTAATCCATTCTCACTTCTCTGAACTAAGCCTCTACAGCATAGGGCAAGTCTGCCTGTTCTCTGGTTCCTTATCTGTCCAAAGCACTGTGCGTGGAACTTCAGAGGGAGAAGATCAAGGCCACAGCTAGGAAGTATAAGGGTACAGTCAGAATGAGGCTGTATTAACCAGTGTCTGTGACACTGGGGCACATGTTCTCTGAGCTTTCAGGGACTGGCCTAACACAGGTCCCAGCTCCTTCCTGGGTGTGCCCTGTGTCTCATTCACATCGCTTTGCACTTTGTATGTACCAGGCAGATGAGATGGAATCAGCATCGATCACGCTGTTATAGGGAAGGGCAGGGCTGGGATCATGAAGAGAGGCACTGTGTTTGTAGATGGGGCTTGCCAGGGTGAGTTTGGAGTCTGGGTGCCAGTAGGGTGTGCTCTGAACTTTAGAAGAGTAATTGATTTCCAAGGGTTGAGAGAATCAGTTAGGATCACTCTAGGCTGAAGGCAAATTGAAGCAAACTGGCTCTAGACACCCTGCTTTAAGTGCCTTTTCTATGGTGCATAGCCTGGTGACCAGGAACTCCAGGAACACATAGGGTAGTTTGCATTGTTAGGGCGGCACTGGCCATGGAACTGGCCCTATAGCTGCTGGGCAAGCAACAAGGTCGGTTCTGAGACACCAGCTCTTCCTTGTAGCCCAGGAGGGTTCCCGTCACTGATCAGGGCTGGGCAAAGTACATTAAGGTATCTTTTGCCGGTGAGAGCTGATTACCTGTGGGTAACTGTGGGTGTGTGCTTGATTGCAGGATGAGTTTGACAAGCTGAGGCCCCTCTGCTACACCAATACAGATATCTTCCTACTGTGCTTCAGTGTGGTGAGTCCTGCATCGTTCCAGAATGTTTGTGAGAAGTGGGTGCCTGAGATCCGGTGCCACTGCCCCAAAACCCCCATCATCCTGGTTGGGACACAGTCAGACCTCAGAGAGGATGTCAAAGTGCTCATTGAGCTGGACAAATGCAGAGAGAAGCCAGTGCCTGAGGAGGCAGCAAAGCTGTGTGCCGAGGAAATCAAAGCCGTCTCCTACATCGAGTGCTCAGCCTTGACTCAGAAGAACCTCAAGGAGGTATTTGATGCTGCCATTGTGGCTGGCATCCAGTACTCAGACTCCCAGCAGCAGCCCAGGAAGTGTAAGAGCAGAGCCCCGGACAAAGTGAGGACCCTCTCCAAGTCCTGGTGGGGGAAGTACTGCTGCCTGGCGTGACGCTATGGGGCTGTACAGACAGCCACCCCTCAGGTGGTGCCAAGGGGAATGACTGTGTATGTGTGTGTGTGTGTGTGTGTGTGTGTGTGTGTGTGAGAGAGAGAGAGAGAGAGAGAGAGAGAAATGCACACACAGAGGAGCCCTCAGCTTGTGCATTCCTCCATCCCTTAAATTTTCTTGCTTGTTGGAGCTTAGAGATAAGATTCTTACGCAAGGTAAGAAAGTTAAAGGAATTTTGGAATAAGTTAAGAATTTTTCACAACTCTGGAAATTTAGAGCTCTAGACCTCGGGATTAATTTATATCTATATGGAAAGAACACTCAGAGCGGGATGTCAAGAATGAAATGTTGCCGCATTACCATGTACAGACAGATGAAGCGGGGAGTTGTGGTTTTGACCCTCTGGATTAAGGGCTGCTTGGTGCTTGGTGCACTGTGTGCACACGGCAGCCTTTGTGGGAACAGTTCAGCTTTGAAATTCTGCACAAACTGTACCTTTTTTTTTTAAGAGCAAAAAGTCTGAGAAAACAGTGAGAGACCTCTGTCTACAAAACTTCAAACCTGTTCCTTTGTCACCAAGTAATACTCAATTGCTTAAGTTTTAAAACAACCAAAAAACAAAAAACAAAAAAACAGAAACAACCCATCCCATCTCACTGACTCCTGGCACTGCGTAGACCAAAAAGGAAGACTGTTTGAAATTGGGGTTTTTTCATTGTAAAATCAGTTGTTCCCACACTATATGAAAAAAGCCAAAGTGCCCTGCAGAAGGCCCTGCCACCACAGCTCTCCTGCTATCTTTAGGGACTGACTCACATTGAGATCAGAGCTTGGTGGTTGCTCGGGGGACTAACTCGTCCCTAGCTGCCTAGTCCTGGTGGTGGGACAGAGGGAGCTGCTGTCTGGTGTCTTAAGCTACACCCTCTGCCGATCCATAGGGCATCCGTTGCCACGAGAGGTGCAGCAGATGCTGTGGGACGCTGGCACCTTTCTGCTTGAGTCAGGCAAAACGTCCTCCGTGTGCGTGCATGTGAACATGCATAAGCCCGGTATCTGCTATGGTTTCAGACTTTTAAACAGTTAATGGGGGAAGTGGCCACAAAGCCTGTGAGAATGGTTTAGCTTCCTCTTCTCATCGCCTCTTCTTGGAACAGACATGTTTTTGATTATACACTAGCCATGATTTCAAGTAGATTTTTTTTTTTTTTTTTTTTCAGTTTTTGGTTTTTCTCTGGTACCAGGAACCGAACTCACGACCTTGCGCTTGCCAGGCAGGCGCTTTTGCCGCTGAGCTAAATCCCCAGCCCCTCAAATAGATCTTAATTTGCACATTTTTGAGACCATTTTAAAACAAGAAGTAAAATGAACATGTCTGGAGACCTGTTAAGACCCCAGTGGCTCCCAGAGGCCTGCAGCAAAGACAGCACTATGTCAGGCCCAGTTGTGGCCACCAGGTGTTTCCTCGCTGTGGAGCAGTCGCAAAGCCGTACTCAGGGGACCCTTAAGGTAGTGGTCTTAAAGCTAAACCCTCTGAAGACAGTCCTGAAGAGGAGAGTCCTCTCAGATGGGATGGGTCTGCTTCCGAGATTGCCTTGGGTGAAGCAGTCACCAGAGTCACTTCAGTAACTGGCCAGGGGCATCTCTATGAAGCCACTGGGTAGCAGAGTTTCATCTCTGTGGGTTTTGTGTTACCTTTTTTATATTTAAAAAAAAGCTAATTTGTATTTTTTCTGTAGAAAAATAGTAAAAGATCAGGCCATACTTTAGTGGCTTCTTTTCCTGTTAGTAAATAGGGTGAAAGAATTTGTTTAACAAAGGTTAATCTTTAAACCACTAAAATACATAGACTGTTTCCTATTGATTTTTCTACACATTGAAATTGGGATCAGTCATAGTTTCCTGAAGTATTTAGTTAAACCTGAGTGAAAAAAATTGGTTCAGTTATGGAAATGTTTGTATCAGACCAACTTCCTGTAGCCATCTAGTTGTCCCTGGCTTTCCTCACTGGAAAGCAGGTTCCCAGATGAGGTCCTGTCAGCCTACATGCAGAGTAGGGAGGGACTGGTTACTTAACTGGAAGTCATTTCACATGTTATAATAAAATGTAGAAAAGCAAATGAGTTGATTTTGTTTGTTTGTTTTTGTTTTTGTCTTTTTGAGACAGGGTCTCGCTGTGCAGTTCAGGATGGCCTTGAGCCCACTTTGTAGCCCAGGCTGGTCTTGAACTCTGAATGATTCTCCTGCCTCAGCCTCCCAAGTGCTGGGATTACAGGGGTGTACCACCACACCTACCAGCAAATGAGTTTTTAAAGTAGAAAACAAACTTGAAAGAAGTCTGCACCATGACTGGGCTGTGCCCTCTACCGTGGGGTGTAATGAGAGGCTGTAAGTGCAGGGCACTGCCTAGCCCCATTTGGGAAGCTTCACTTGAAAGTTTGCTCACGTCTAGCTGGATGACATCTAAATGTCACAGTTTTTAATTACTGTATGTTGCTGCATTTATAAAATAATGAGGTATGGTTGTACTTGAAGTTTTCCTCCATTTTTCTTCTTGAAAAATAAGGATATAGGCTGAGAAAATTTTAAAGGTATGTGTTTGGATTAAATATGATGACTCACTTCAAAGCCAAAATGGTTAAATGTGCAGCTTGGTTTGCAGAGGGTTTTAGGCCTAAGTCCTACAGTCCAGGCTGATATCATAATGTAGAAACACTGAACTGGACTCCAGACTGTCCTCCTTTTACTACATGTGAACAAATGGACGTTTCGCAATCTCTCTTCTCTGCTTGGCCGACTTACCAGCCCAGGAATCTGCCCAGGAATCTCACAAGCCGAAGTGGGAGCAGGGCTCCTCTCTAGCCTGCCACAACCTGGTGCCTTATGAAGTCGTGTCTTTTGTGTCCACGTGTGAATGACACTGGGCAGAATCCTGTACTTGAAAATGCTGTAAGGGGGGCGGGTATGAAATAAATTCTGACCTGTGGATACTACTGTCTGGCTTTCTGTCTTGGCATGTCAGGGTCAAGAAGGGTTCTGGCATTGAGGGAACATGCCCTCCCCTCAAATTCCATAGGAGGTTGTGGACTCTGGGGTCTCGGCCTGATAACGGTCCTTCTGACTATTCATTCCCAGTAGGTCCAGTGTCGGGACCCATGTGTCAGAAATCCAGACTGTAGAGGCCGTAATGTGGAACAGACCCCTGGGCCTGAGAGCTAAGCCAGTTCCTTACCAGGATGAGTCCTGAAGAAGGGTCAGAAATCTTAGGTCACGTGGAAGGGGCTAGAAGCCAAGGGCCCATGAGTCCCCAGCAGTGTGGCCTAGGCCCATGATGTTTGTGTCCTGAGGGTATTCAGCGTACCAGGGTACCCTGACGCTTGAGTTGAGACCTGTCATGTCTTGGATACACGGTAGGATACAGGCACATCCTGGGGCCAGGCTAACCAGGACAGCAGTACTGCTGTTAAGAGCAGGGAGAAGGGCTGGACTGTGGTTCCTGGGCTTCTTGCTCTGCAACCCATGTCTGAACATTCCAGCCTTGGGCTAGGGACAGCCTTTCCCTGGACAGAACAGCTGTGAGCAGGAGGTGTAGAGCCGCTCAGGAAAGGCCCCATTGCTGGGTAGACCTGGGCATCTGTAGGTCTCCTCACAGCAGGTCTTCATCAGCGTCCACAGAAGCCATGACTGATCATTGATGATCTCCATCTTCATCTCTGTCATATTGCATGGGGCTTACACATTTTACACATAGTGGCACATTACTTTTTTCATTTCCAAGTAATTTTTATAAAGTCCCTGAGCAGTCCCTTGAGTAATTCCAGTATTACCCAGGCTTGGTCTGGAAAATCTGTCCCTCCTGCCTACCTCTCAGACCTGGGGAGATGGGCTGCCCCTCTTCACAATGAGCCTAATCTTGCAGATAGTGAAGTAGTCATGTGTGAATTCAGTTCACAAGGCAGTTTTGGGAGAGTGTGGGCAAGGAAGCCATGGGGGCACCATGTAAAGCCATGGTCTCCTGGGTCCCAGTTTCCTGTTGGGTTGTCCCTTCACACCCATGTGCAAGAAGCTCTTGCTCTAGACTACATTTACACATTTGCACAGCCACTTGGCATACTGTCCAGCACAGTGAGTGCCCCTAACAATAAACCCAGTGTTGGAGAGACACAGCTTGCATGTGTGGAGCTCGTGGACATACCCAATAATTCTCCGAGAGGAGGCAAATCCTGAAGCAGGACACCTGCTTTGCTCTGAATACCTCCAGGATGTCCCAGAGCATTTCAAACTTACTATATGAGGTTCCTGTCACTGCTGTAACAAATCAACAATTAAAACAACACACCCGGGCTGGGGATTTAGCTCAGCGGCAAAGCGCCTGCCTGGCAAGTGCAAGGTCGTGAGTTTGGTTCCCGGTACCGGAGAAAAACCAAAAAAAAAAAAAAAAAAAGAAAATAAAACAACACACCCATTGCCCTACAGCCCTAAAGGTGAACCGACAGCCTCACTAGGCCACAACCTGGGGTCAGCAGGGTGGCATTGCCCTGCATCTGGAGCCAGCCCATAGCTCTTGGTCCTCCTGTACCTTTACATCCTTGACAATGGGCACATGGAAGCATACTGCACTGGTTTTCCCACCTCTGCCTTCCCTGAGAAGGACCCTCAGGGTCCTCCCCAGGTGCTGTCCCCATCTCAGGGCCACCTAGTCAGAGCCTGCATTCATCTGCTGCTCTGTCCCTTTTGCCGTGTGACCTGCACAGTCAGTGTCCAGGCTCAGGAGGAGGGCATGATATGGGCCACTCTTCTGCTGACCACCCTCAGACTTTGCCCACCTCATTCCAGAGAAGGTCCCCTTGCTGCTCCGTATGCAGAACCAGGAAGCCCTCATGCTCTGCCTTCTCACTTTCCTGTGACCTCCCTCAGTGAGCCTTATGTAGAGAAAATCTTTTCTGTTCTGCTACACGGAGTTAGCAAGAGCAAAGTAAGATGAAAACCAAAAAAGAATAGCACTAGGTGTTTGTGTGTATGTTATGTGTGTATGTATATATATGAATATGTGTATTTGTATGTGTGTGTGTTTATTTGTGTATGTGTACTTGTGGCTTTGTGTTTGTGAATGCATCTGTGTGGGGTGTGTGTGAGGGATGCTGTGAGGATATAGATGTTATTGGCAGTTGAAGGTTAAAGTCTGGTGAAGATGGCATCCAAGAACAAGGGAGCAGGAAGTTAAGGAATCCATTCATCCCAAGGTGAGCGGTTAGATGTGTGGTATGGCCAGGCTAAGCTGACCTGACAAGGCAGATGGCTCCAAGATCAGCAGGACTAGATGATCGTTTACCTGAGCACATGAGGGGGACGCTGTTTCAGTCAGGCCTGGAGGAAGGGAAAAGGAAGTCCCTAGGCAAAGGTTAGCTCTGCTGTGTGACAAAGGACAGACGTGCCAGGTCATCCCTCATGGGGTGAGGTCACTAGGGAGGTTGTCACAGAGTCAATATTTCTGGCCCATTGCAGAGACATCTCTACCGTGCGATAGATGTAATCTTACCTGGATATCATTGAACAAAGAAAGACTCCTGTCTGTCCTTATTCTTTGAGACATAAACATCTTTGTGAAGCATTTCTGGAGGTCCCCAAAAGAAGACAGGGTACTGATCACACCCAGCCCCTGCACCTCTCTTCCTGATGTGAGCAGCTTCTGACTATAATTTGGCTTAAATTTGGGTACTAAAACACCAGTGTAAATCTCTTACAGCTTTTCCTGTGTTGCACAAGATTGAAAAATATCCTCTACACAGGTGTTTCTGCATCCCCTTCCGATTGGACAGCTGGAGTTGTGACATCAGCTTAGCATATATTGTTTGTCACTATGGGAAGCAATTCCATGAGGATATGTATTCTTGTATCCCAGGAATGCTGCTTTGAGGATCTGAATTTAAAGAACAAATAGAGCTTAAATAACCCAGTACACCTTAGTACAAATGCCTTCAGAAATAACACATCAACCACTCCTTGACACATGCTGGATAGTAGCTGTTTTGGGGTTCAGCTTTAGGACAAGAACCAATAGTATGTGTGGCAGTGGACAAGGGAAACACATATGTCAGGATCATATATTAAAAAAACCCGCCATTTTGTCCCAAGAGTGAAGAATGGCCACTGTTTGTATCCATTTCATGCGCTTAGACTGCAGCACCCAGGTGGCAGGGCCAGAATTACCTTTTGAGTCTTAAAGAGGGCCTTTGAGCTACGAGATGGGAGCTATGATACCCCAAATGCCACTGACCTCACAGTATCAACTAAAGTGGTTGATTTGGCCTCACACACTTGCAAATCAAAGGTCTGATTGATAGAAATACAGAAATGTCACACATATTAATTATCCAGCATCCCAACACCCTCTCTCCATCTGATCCCCTTCCTCCCATGTCCCTTCTCCGCCTAGAGGCCCCTCAGCTCCTCACATTCATTCTAAGTGAAACCTCAGGCCAGTTGCTGAGCTGGCACTGCACACAGGTTGTGAGCTCATGAGTGATCTAAAACCAGACAGGGCCCCTGGGAAGTGGATTTTTTAGCACATGGTCTACCTCCTTTGTCACTTCAGAGTCTAAGGGGTGGAGATAAGGGCAGGGTCACTGGGAGTGGTATTGCCTTTGGGACACTCGAGCAGTCTCTAAGCTTGGCCTTACATGGCTGAGAGCCAGCTGAGTCAGGCTGCTCCTGTCATGGGGCAGTGAATCAATGAAGGGTCCAGGTCCCTCAGTCCCAGTTCTTTCACCAGCCCCTGAGCTATTTCTTCTCATCTTTCCCCAAATAAACTGCCCAGGGGCTAGGGAAAGCCAGCAGTTTCAATTTTAAAATGGAACGGGTAGAAGAGGATTGATTTTTAATTAAGAAACTAGTTATTTAGGTAAAACAATGTTTTTTCTAATAAAAATGTTGGTAGAAAAGAACAAGGATCAAAGAGGGTTTGTAAGAGAATTTTCTGGTAAATACCACATTATCTGAATTTTACGTGCCACATTCATTTACAGGATGAAAAATATTTCACCTATTGTCCTGACCTGTTTAGTTGTCTTTTGACCAAATTGTGAAGCAAATGAATAAATAAACACATCATGTCTCCTGACCTCACACCTGCTGTGGTAGGCAGGTACTGGATGGGGTGCCACTGATCTTACTCATTAGTGACATAGAGAGATTTGCAAGGGGCTTTGTCTAAGGTGGTGGGGAAACAATTACTCCTGGGTGTCTTTAGCCTCAGTCTCCCCTTTCTCTCTCTCTGCTCTCATGTAGAGGGTGCAGAGGGCCTCATTCTCAGTAGGGATGCACTGGTCCCGTTATTCCTTTCTGTGCAACAAGGAAAAGCAGTGGTTATTTATTCCATCCCATGTCCCTGTAGGTTGGCTGTTCAGCCGAGCAGTTCTTCCCATGTGCATGTGAGAGGACCATGTAGAGCCATGGGCTGATGTGGGGGGATTTCTAAGAGTCCCCCCACCACCTCCACCCGAACTCTCCTCTCTGAGAGGCCAGCAGAATCTATAGAGCACAGCTCTTCAGGACCAGCTGCTCTGTCCACACTACCTGAGATAAGAATGCGGAATAGGTTTATAGGACTGAGGGAGGCTTTACTGAGATCTGTGCTGAGCACAGCAGGCGGTACATAGGAGGGAGCCTCCTCCACTGACCTGAGGACAGTGAGGAGCTGCTTACATAAAGCATGAGTGGGCTGTACATGCACATTCTACATTTTGAGGACTTCCTGGAGAACTTTCCCAGTAGTGAGGGGCAGGTACAGGTGAGGGTGGGGTCATTTGGGAAAGGCCAAAGGTTCAAGCCCACTGTGGCTGAGGCAGGTTTTCTTGGAACAGGAGGGTGACCAGGACATGTCAGCTGTTATGGCAATAGCTCCCAGAACTTCAGGAGAAACTGCTTGGTTGACAGCTGCCTTCTTTCTCCAGAAATGTCTGAAATCACGGCTACCACTGCTTTTGAGGAGTTTCCAGAAGGGCCAATGTGTTGATCATGAACCCTTAGAGTTTTGGGACTTCGGGGACATTCATAGTTTCCTGTCCCCCATCTCTGCCCTGTCAGGTATTTCCTGCTTCTCAGAGAGGCGGCAGCACCTGGAGCAGGAATGGGGAAGGTGTCACAGTTCTCTAAACTGGCTCCTGCTAGTGCATCCTAGAGGCCCCAAAGTCACCTAGGAGTGGCAAGAGATGCCGGGGCTTATGGCACTTGCCACCTGGTAGGAGGACAGGGAGCAGAAGAGGGCGTGATGGCACATGGTCTGTCCTGGCTCCTTTTGGCTGTCTGAGGCAGGAGGAAAAGGCAGACTTGGTTCTTTCTATCTTACTGGGGATGAGTGAGGCCCTCCTACACACAGTGGATTTGAAACCCACAGGAACATAGAGGTGGAAGGTTGTAGGGCGAAGTCCTGGGACACCTGTCTTCTACTTCCTATGGGGCCAGCTTTTCTCCCCCCCACCCCAATTAGGGCAGAATATCAACTTTATTGGTTTTGGGAGCTGCCCAGGAGATTGGTAGAGCACACTTCTGGGTACGTCTGAGTGGGTCATGGAGGGGTAGTCTTGGCATGTATGTTTGGCCCCTCACCCCTTCCTCTCTGGAACTGTCTCCCTACTCTGCTGCCCAGCTGCAATGAACTGATCAACTTTGCTCTGCCAACCCTTCTGCCATGATGTTCCTGCCTTGGAGCTAGCCCATCATAGACTAGATCTCCTTAAAGCATGAGCCAAGTTAGACCTCCTTTAAGATGTGGATGTCCACAATTCCTGACTTGAAATTATACTACCAATCTACTGTGATAAAATCACCATGATACTGGCAAAAAACAGACCTGAGGATCAGTAGAACAGATTAGAAGATGCAGACACAACTCCAAACACACTCAGCCACCTTATCTTGGACAAAGGGGCCAAACATATTCACTGGAAGAAAGATAGCCTCTTTAATAAATGGTGCTGGAAAACTGGCTTTCTACATGCCAGTGACTAAAACTAGACCCATGTCTACCACCATGCTCTAAAGTCAAAATGGATCAAAGATCTAAATGTTAAAAGAGAAACAATCTACTGGAAGAGAAAGTAGGTAGAAATCTTGGAAGACAAGTGTAGACAGAGAGTTCATGAACAAAAACCAAACTACATGGGAAATACTTCAAATAACCAACAACTGGGATCTCAGCTTATTAAAAAGTTTTGCACATCAAAAGAAATCAACAACAGAGTGAAAAGAAAACCCACAAATTGGGAAAAAATTTTGGCCAACTGCTTCAGACAAAGGACTTCTATCTAGAACATATAAAGAATTAAAAAAGAATCAGGCCCACAAAATTCAAAGACCCAATCCAAAAATGGACATCTGAGATGAATATACACTTCTCAGATGAAGAAACACAGATGACAGATAAATATATGAAAAAATGTTCAATATCATTTGTCATTTGAGAAATGCAAACTAAAACAACACTGAGATTCCATATCACTCCAGAAAGAATGGTTATCATCAAGAAATCAACCAATAACAAATGTTGATGGGGTTGTAGGGAAAAGGAACAATTCTTCACTGTTGGTGGAGTGTAGACTGGTGCAACCACTGTGGAAATCAGTGTGGAGACTCCTCAGAAAACTAGGATTACAGGTCCCATTCTAACCAGCTACTCCTCTTCTGCATATTTTCCCAGAAGAATTAAAAAAATCATACCACAGCGATGTATATGCACCCATGTTTATAGCAGCACAATTTATCATTGCTAAATCTTGGAAATAACCCAAATTCCATCAACCAAGAAATGGATAAAAAAGATGTGTTTTTTTTTTAAACAAAATTCACATTTTATTTATTTATTTTTTTAAACAAAATTCACATTTTATTTATTTAAATTTTCTTCAGCAAAAATAACAGCAATATTTTCTGTAAAGATGTGGTGTTTTTATACAATGGAGTATTAGCTATAAAGAAAGATAAACTTGAGGGTTTTATAGGTAAATGGATGCAACTGGAAACCATATTTGTAAGTGAAATAAGACTCACATGTATAAACATTGTATTGTTTCCCTAGTGTAAGAAACTGGAAGAGTAAATAAGATCCAAAAGGCACAATATATATAGTGAAAGGGAAAGAAACTGCTCAAAAGGAAAGAACAACAGGGATGGGGGAAAGGAGAAAAAAAGGGGAAAAAAGATATGTATATGTGCCCAAAATAGCTGAGATAATTGTACTACTCATTTCTATTAGTTCATTGAAAGGACAGTTAATGCTTATATTATTTGATCAATTTTGCATGCCTGTGTCTTGTAATCTGACCAACTACTTTGAATATAACAATATGCAATATAATAAACTTTGTTAATTTCCTATCATCTTGTTTTTTTTGTTTTTTGTTTTTTGTTTTTTGTTTTTTGTTTTTTGTTTTTTTTTGCACTGTAAATCAAATTCAGGACCTTGTGCTTGCCAGGCAGGTTCTGTGCTTCTGAGCTATATCCCCAGCCCCTATCATCTTGTTTTGAAATTCTGTATCATTTTTATTTTTTTAATTCTCTTTAAAATTTAAAAAAAAAAAAAAGATGTGGATGTCAGATATTATGTCCAGCAATGGAAAGTCTAAAATATCCCCACACCCTTCCTGGCCCTGCTGTGTGTTCTGAAGCCAGACCCTCGCCAATAATTATCTGGATCTCTGCTTCTCTCTGGCTTCATCTCATCATCCCTACCCCTGCCTCTTATTACTGTGAAAGTTCTCAAGCAGGTCTGCAAAATGTATAAGCTTCGTGTGTGAGGGCTCGCCTCCTCTGTATAAGCAGCTCCTCACACCCCTTGGACAGGGGAGCAGGCTTCCTCCTGAGCACTACCCACATGCTCAGCCTAGATCCCAATAAAGCCTCTCGTGGGTGGTCCTGTAGACCTACTCACGGTGGTGGTGAGAAGGGAGGGTCTGGAGGGGACTGGGTTTTTCTTCTGGCTCCTCCCTTGGAATGGTCTTGTCTCATAGGCAGAATTCTCTGCTCAGAGCCCCAAGCTCCCCAGTGCTCCCTCCTCCCGAGCTGATAAGAGCCTCTGCTTCCTGCTGATCCCTCTGGCTGGCGTTCCCACAGCTCACTGGGCTCCTTGATTCTGTTCTGTGTTTCTAGATAGCTGCCACTCCAGTCTCTTCAGCAGCCCCTTTGAGCTTGTCACTTCAGCAGCCCCTTTGAACTTGTCACTGCTTTTCTGCTGGGATGCTGACTGATCCCAGCATCCTCATCCTCCCATGGTTACTGTTTCAGGTCACCCATAAAATATGAGGAAAATGGTAAATCTGCACCAAAGACAAAACAGAAGCAATGGGATACACTTGGAGAGAGCACAACCGCAGTGCCCTGCATGCCGACCTCCCCCAAGGGGAATGTAGGCTGGCGTCGGGTGACCAGGGGCCATCGCAAAGGAGCTCATGCATGAATGACTAACATAAGCACCATGCCTTGTACAGCCCTACAAAGACTCTCCCCTGTGCAAAGCACACAGCTCCTGCAGGCACATGCCACACTTTAGATATAAGTGATACTAATACACAGTGCAAAAAGGGAGGTTAGGCTCAGTTGGGTCAGCAAGGAAGGAAGGTCTGCTGTGGACCAGAGGTTACTGTGTCTGCTCCAGATTTTGAGGACCAGACTTGCTTGTGTTGCCAGAACAAAGATGTTTGCTCTGGGGGTGAAGATCATCCTCTGCAAGAAAAGCCAGAACAGCACTGAGTCTAAAAGGAAGATTCCAATCACTGAAAGGAAAACCTCAAATTAGTTAAGTTACAGGATTCAATTGAGCAAGAACAATTGCAGCCGTCAGACCCAGAAGAGGGTCCGAGAACCCGCCTGTGACTTAGCTCAGGCAGCTCCTATCGGCAGAAAGCAGAGGTGAGGTACTGAGATGGCCTTACTGTCAGCCTCGGGTCTTGCCTTGTTTGTGTTGGTGGCCCCCTAGGACTGCTGAGGCCCCACTGCAGAAATTGTGATGAGAATGGACTCCTAAATTGGACTGTCAGCCACTTTTTTGGGGAGGCGGTCTTTTTTGAGACAGTGTCTCGCTATGCAGTTCAGGCTGGCCTTGAGCTCACTTTGTAGCCCAGGCTGGTCTTGAACTCACAACGATCCTCCTACCTCAGCTTCCCGATTGCTAGGATTACAGGCATGCACCACCACACCCGGCTCTGTCAGCCAGTTTACCTGCTGTGTCAGGCTTCAGTCACTGCTGAGGGTCCAGTGTGATGCCCTCAGGCCACTGTCACTGCATCGATCACAGTTCAGTGCCTTGCTATTTGTTCATTAGTCACTAGATTTTGGCTTTTTGTCATATAACCTATTTTGGTTCTTAAAAGAAAATGTCTTAAGTCTAATAAAGCTGTTGTGAATGGCACAACAGATTTTTTAGAATGGCTTACTAGGCAGTCCCTCATAGTCCACCTTAACGCGGGACTTGCCTTTTCTTTCCCTTCTTCTGCTAAGAGCCAGATTTTGAGGAGCTTTAATGGAAAATGGCATCTTGCCAGAAATATGTAGCTGTTAGAAGTCTTTTGCATCTGTGTGTGTGATATTAAACAAACAATAAAAAGCTCACAGTGTGCTAATGTATGTAAAGCTGAAGCACACGACTGGCTCCCATGAGTGCCAGTATGTGCCTGGCAGCGTTATTGTGGTGGTTGTTATTTTACTTTGAAGCATTTTTCTAACATAGGCCAGGGTCAGAGACCCAGGTTGGTCCTCCTGGGCTGCTATCCTGGTGATGCAACCCCAGTCCTCACCATTCAAATAGGAGTTTGTTGGAGGATCACCCTGCACCTCTGGGAGTCTCATCATCATCTGCAGAGACCAGGATGCCACTGGAGGACTATGAACAAGCAGGTACTTTGGAGCATGGCAGCTCCCGCTAAAGCCCAACTATGCCCTCTGCCCAGACGTTGGCAGGCCAGACAGTGGCACGAAGTCACATGCAGCTCTGCCAGACCAGCAGAGAGAAAATAGAAATGAGAGGAGGGAAAGCCACCCCTGGCCTCGGTTGTGGCCTGTGACCCAGCAACCAGGAGCCTTAAACAGATTGTATCACCAAGAACTTTACCTTAAACAAGGACTTAACCTAAAGATTAGCTGTTGAAATTTAATTATGAAGTAATTAAGTTGAATATTTCTAATTTTACCCTTTTTATTTCCCCCAAAATTTCCAAGTCTTTGTAAGGTTCTGATTCATTTGCTCATTTTCAGAATATGAGGCTTGTTTTTAATTTTGGCTCATGTCAAAATGTAACGTTAATTCATCATTGATGTTACAATTTTTAGATGCACCATGCATCACAGTAGGAAAGACCTATGAGGTTTCTTTTTTTTTTTTTTTTTCCTTTTTGAGGCAGGGTCTCGCTATGCAGTTCAGGCTGGCCTTGAGCGCACTTTGTAGCCCAGGTTGGTCTCGAACTTGCAACAATCCTCCTGCCTCAGCCTCCCAAGTGCTAGGATTATAGGCGTGCACCGCCACACCCGGCCTCTATGAGGTTTCTAAGTAGGAAAAGATTCAGAAGAAGCCATGTTCCCTCCAACATGTAGAGACAATGCCACTTTTTAGGCATGGATCCATTTTTTTAATGAGTTTAAAAACAAAATAAAATGCAATTGTTCCCCTTTGAGCTGACTTAGCAAAGAAACTCATCTAATTTAACTTTGATGAATAAACTTTTGATAAAAAGATCATGAATAAGCAAAAAACCTTTCAAGAGTGAAAATATAATATCAATTTATTTGGATTAAGTTCCACTAGTGTTTCTGATCATTCATAGTGCCCAAGCACAATTCCAGACACTATAAAGACAGAGACAACCCAAGGGGGCCTGTCCTCAGGAATTCTACACCTCCTTTCCAGACAGCAAGCTAAAGAAGGCTTCTAGTATAATAAGCAGGTTGGGGGGGGTGGTAGCAGCAGCCTGGGTCTACAGCCCTGCAGTACTCCAGTACTGATGGCTGCATGGACAAGATCTTGTCCTCAGGGGTCACTCATTGGTCCTCTGTGGTCTACAGATAATGTTTGAGGTCAAAGATCCTGTCTTCATTGCTTTTTTATTTCTACCAAAAATACAAGACTCAACTCTCTCTTTATAGACGAGAAAGGAAGGGTGAGAGGGAACAATAAAGGAAACAAAGTATACTAGTCAGCTTTTCCATCACTGAGGCAGAACACTGGACACTCACAGCTTAAAGAAAAAGATGTTTAATTTGCAGCACATTTCAGGGGATTCAGTCCATGACTGGTGGCTCCAAGGCAGAATAGCACGGTAGAAGAGCATGATGGAGTACAGCAGCTCAACCCCTGCTAACCAGGAAGCAGAGAGAAGGGAAGAGTCAGAGACAAGAATACACACTTCCAGGTCACACCTGCAGTGACCCACCTCCAACCAGACCCTGATTCGTAAGTGGACCCACTGATGAGAATACAGCCCACATAATCCAATCACCTCTCTTAAGTCTCACCTCTGAATACATGAGACTTTGGGGAACATTTTAGATCTGAACCATAACAAAAAACCATAATAAAAGGAAAACGTTAGCCAGCCTTGGTGGTGCATGCCTGTAATCCCAGCAGTTGGGAGGCTGAGTGAGGAGGATCGTTGAGAGTTTGAGGCCAGCCTGGGTTACAAATTGAGCTCAAAGCCAGCCTGAACTGCATAGCAAGACCTTGTCTCAAAAAGAAAAAAAAATGTTATGGGCTGAACTATGTCCTTCAAAATTCATATGTTGAAGTATTAACCCCCAGGACCTCAGAATGTGTTTGTATTTGGAGATAGGGTCTTTAAAAAGGTAATAAAGTTACAATTAGTTCATTAGGGTGACTCCAAATCCAATTTCACTGGTATTATTATAGGAAGAGGAGATTAAGACATAGCCATACCTAAAGGGACAACAAATGCCTGTCCCCCTGCACACCAACCCTTTGGGTTAGGCAATGGGAGACTACCATGCACCCAGGGAATTAGTCAACCTGCCTCTTCCTCCTTACATTGGAAGCTGAGGGGCTCTTCCAGGGTTTATGACCTTATACTCTTCCTGGCCTAGGGCTAGATTCTTTCTCAGCCCATTTTGGTGGACACCACTCTTGGCCCATTGGATTCCTGGAACACCCTGGAACATAACGTTCCTCTGTGTCAGTCACGTTCCTGCTAAGTCTGCCTGGCCAGGAGCAACCTCAACAGATACGATGCTGTCTGGATGTGACAGGAGAGGACACCAGAGTTAATGGAGTTGAGAGTAGAGGGTGGAGTTGAATAAGCCTGGGATCAGGCATATACTGCAAGATCACTGTGACATCTTGGTGGACAGTATGGAAGGATGTGTACACCCAAAGAGGATCTTTGCCTTGTTCCAGAGGTAGGATCTAGCAATGGTGTTCAGGGAAGGTCTAGAATCAAAGCCTGAGAGACATGACCCAGCAGCAGGAATGTCCCCATGAGCACTGTGGAATGTGGACAGGAGAGGAAGCTCAGAGGTATGTGAGATGAAAGTGGTTACTTTCAACTCCAGACTGCTGGTAGCATTGTACAGTCTGTCCTGGAACTTCTGAAAAGCCCAGAGGCGAGAGCACAGCTCTTTTCTTCCTTGCATCTGGTCCTCTCTGAACATGGTCATGTTTCCTCGTGTCCTATGCCTGCGCCTCTGAGTGGCCCACAAGGCCACCTCTGCCTTCGGTCAGCAGGTGCTCTGCTGGAGCCATGACCACACAGTGTGGCATTTAGAACAGCCTTGTCCACCTGCCAGCTCGACCCTGGGTGGCCAATGGCAAGTGAGACCTATGGTCTCAGGCCAGCGTGCCTCAGTGTTTCTGTGCTTGAGTGTCCTTGGATGCTGCTGTTGGCTGGGATTTATGTTTCTTAGAAGTCACTGAGTTGGCCTCTTTCCCTCAAGCCTTATAACAGGTAAATGGCCACTGGGTAGTCAAGTGACAAGGGTCTGGGGTGGGTAGTCCCACTAGCTATCTCCACCTGTCATCTGTGAGTGGCACTCACCATGCTGTCATCAAGCTTCTTCCCCTCTGTGGGGACATAGTCTGCTGTCACATGAACTACTGCCTGACAATGATCACATCACTGTGCTGGGCACTTTGTTCCGTAACAGAGATGTTTACAGCATCTGTGGTCCCTTTGCTTGCAGAGAGCAAGGCTGGGTGCATAACAGACACAGGGCGGGATGGGAGGGTAAGCAGAAAGGAGACATGGGCAACGTGCTGAAAATTTTCCAGATAATTTTCCTTTTGCCATTGTTTCATTTCGCTTTGTTTCAGAAAACATTAGCATAGAAAATTCAATTTGGCATTCCTTCTCCCTGGATTAGAAGTTAATGAATTTCTTTGCTACTTGATCTGGCCACAGGCTATTTCATTAACTAAATACAAATTTTATTAGTTTTAGTGGCCTCATAATTACACAGGGTGGCAGACTCTTGTGTGAGCAGGTAGGATGCTATTTCCACCCAGTTCAGTCTTTGTTTCCCTTGAGAGATTTACACAGCCCTGCCCACTTCTATTGCACATAACTGTGGACCAAATAGCATCGCGACTACATGGTGGCATTGTCTTCCCATTTCTTCTGGGGTGACCAAGATGGCATGCTCCAGCAAGGGCCCTCCTGGGACTTATGTGATTAGAGTAGGCAAGAGGCTTCAGGCAAAACCCGTCCGGCCCCAGAGAACCTGACGGGTGTGATGAATTGATGGATCACAGTTCCCTTGCCATTTGTTTTGCATAAAGGAGAGAATTTCAGATCCATTACGTGACTAGTTTAAAATACAAATAATTATTTGCTCCTGCTGGTAGCTTTTAAGACAAGTGGAAGAAATGATTGCTCTAAATGGCATTTGAATTGTACAGCTAAAACCTAATTTGATCTACTACTTCATGGTTTTAAAACATTCAGGATGACAGCTGTGTGCAACATGGATGGAGCTCACAAATACAATGTTGAACAAAAGGATTTGCAGCCAGAACACTGTATTATCCTATTTGAACAATAATACCTGAAAAAACACTAGGCAAAACTGATCTGCAGTGTGGGAAGGCCAGAGAGAGAGAATGCTTATTGTTGGAGTGGAGATGGAGCACGAAGAGAGGAACTGAGCAGTGGACATGTTCGTGCGCTAGGTCTGCTCACTTTGAACAGTCATTGAAAGTTGTGTGCTTTTCTTGTTAATAATTTGCACTTCCATACAAAAATTAAACAAAAAGAAAATAATGAGAGAATGCATATTTACATAAATTATTCCATTTAATGAGATAAATGACAACAACCTATAAAGGGGGCAGCAGGGTGAGGACCCTGCTCTAGAGCTGTCGCAGGTCTGCAGAGCTGACTGCCACAGCTACCTGTCTCCCAAGGCAGATCCAGCTGGCACATCCCTGCACCGCTCCACTCCTCTGCACCCCTCTACACACAGGTGGGCTCACCCAGTTATGTGCTGACAATATTGGGAAGGTAGAGAAAGCCAGAACTCTCTTGATATTGGGTCTGTTAAGAGGAGAAGCAAAAGGTATGAAGTGTCCCTTACACACATCAGCAAGGGCACACCAGGACCTGAATGGCATACCCTCAAAGCTTGCTCTGCCAGTCTGTGTGACTTTGTCCTCCTCCAGCTGGGTGTGGATGCTGTCATAGTTAGAGGTGTTCAAAGGAGCATGAAGACCCAAGAGAGAGCCCATTCCCAGGACATCATTCTGCCTTTGGAATGTGTGATGGATCTTTTTCTTTTGTGGCCAAATCTGTGAGTCTTGAACAGACAATTGCAGCTGACAAGTGTCTGCAGTAAACTTCCCTCTGACCACTCCACAGAGGAGGCCCCGATTTTCCTCATCAACAGTGTGAACTATAGTTGTGACCACTCATTATCCACTCTGGAACTGGAGGTCTCAGTGCCTTTGCACTGGTGCCCAAGGACAGGCTGAGGGGACAATTTTTTTTCTTGTTTGTTCTTTTCCAATGACATAGAACTGGCTCCTCTCCTACTGAATGTATATGGCTTTGACTGATACATACCTCCACGAGACTTCCCACTAACCACAGGTGCAAACCCTTGTTCCCTGCCAAAATCCCACTAACATGACAATAAACCAATGAGATGAAGATTATAAACTCACCAGGATGAAGAGAATAGCAGCGATGATATAGAAGACAAAGACATCAGCAAATTTTGTCAGATGAAATCAAATCCAAGGTTGGTGACTAATCAGTAAGACAGAGAGAGAAGAAACCTCACAGGAAAGGCACAAGTGAGAAGCAGAGGTCCAGAGGGTGGGAGGCCCAGTGCCTTGGACAATAGAGAGACTGGGGTGCTATAAATAAGAGGAAACCAGGTAGAGTGGCACATGCCTGTGGAGCCAGCTCCTTGCGAGGCTGAGGCTAGAGGATTGCTGAGTCCAGGAGTTTGAAACCAGCCTGGGCAACGTAGCGAGACACTGTCTCAAAAAAAAAGGAGTAGCTGAAAATGTATATAAGGGACAGCTGGACACATCTTTCTTCACTCGCTGCTCTGCCTCCTCCAATGCATACCGCGAGGAAGAGAAGTGGAACCACAGAGGTGCTGGATTTGGTGATAGGAGCAGAGATGATAGAGCTAAAAGGAGAGCAAGTGCAACCTTGCTCCCAGGGGTCCCCTGCAAGCTTCCTCCCAACCACCTCTCTCCATTCAGCTCTGGGATGGGATGGACCACTGGCTGGGGACTCTGAGCAGCCCAGTGAACAGCTGTAGAGGAGGGCATAGGAGGTTCCCCAGGTAGGTGCCTGTCACACCTGGCAGAGACCTGGTGCCAGCCTTGCACAGAGCCCAGGCCGCCACTAGTGTCCCTCTGTGTCTGTATGTTAGCACCTCAACAATGTCAACAGGCACCTGGGGGTGTTTATACTGTGAAGGGCAAGGACCCCCACAGGTGAAGAAAAGGTACTGAAGAAATAAGAGAGACAGCCGGGCATGATGGCACATGCCTGTAACCCCAGCACTCAGGAGGCTGAGGCAGGAGGATTGTTGTGAGTTCAAGGCCAGCCTAGGCTACAAAGTGAGTTCAAGACCAGCCTAAACTGCATAATGAGACCCTGTCTCAAAAAGACAAGAAAAAAAAAAAAATAAGAGAGAATGCAGGAAGAAACCGACTGTCATGAACAACATCAAGAGATTTGTATCCATGCAACAAGAGCAATATGCTATTTTTAGAAACCTTCAGAAAACAAGCAAGAGTGCTTGAAAATTAAAAATATAATAGCATAAATACAAATTCTAAAATATGTTTTGCTTGTTAACAGAACAACGGTGTTGCCAAAACCATCACTAAACCCAAGACCAGTTGGAAAAGGGCCCACAGCATCCAGCCTCATCTCCTATAGAGTCAGGTAGGTTAGCAGGGCAGAGAAGGCTGGTGAGGCTCTGGGAGCTGCTGCTCACATGCACAGACAGTCTCAAATATATCTGTTTGCTGATGTCGCTGCTTCTCTACCCAGGTGGAGACTGTGGGCATGGCGTGGAGGTAATCAGAGCAGGACTCAGAAAGGCAGCTAGACCTCTGGACTGACCTCCCTCGGAGTCACTCTGGGTTTCTAGGGCTGGATCAGTGATTGTACAGACTGTTGTTTATTTGCTTGTTTTTGCAGTACTGGAAATTGAACACAGGGCTTTGTACATGCTAGGCAAGAACTGTACTACTGAGGTACACCTGTAGCCCAATCAAGCCACAGCTTTTTTTTTTTTTTTTTTTGGGTTGTTTTGAGGCAAGGTCTCACCTGTAATTCAGGCTGGGGGTGAACGATGAACTCACTACATAGCCCAGGCTGGCCT
This sequence comes from Chinchilla lanigera, assembly GCF_000276665.1. Lineage (NCBI taxonomy): Eukaryota > Metazoa > Chordata > Mammalia > Rodentia > Chinchillidae > Chinchilla > Chinchilla lanigera. Next base: position 8,929,854 of record NW_004955492.1, on the reverse strand, counting down.
CGAGCCCACAGCAATCCTGCCTCAGCCTCCTGAGTGCTGAGAATACAGACATGTGCCACCATGCCTTGGCTAAATGACAGATTTTATCTTGAACATCAAAACATTGGGTAAAGCAGCTATGCTGGAGATGTGTAAGGCCCATTCATGAGCGGAGCTTGCCACTGGTTGAAGGGCTGCTCTGAGACCTTGGTGTGTGCTGGGAAACCTGGTGGCAGCCTCAGGTTGAATTTCACAATGAGCCTGGAGAGCCGGTCTGGGTTTGGCTTGGTGTTCAGGAGAGAAGTATGCACTGTCATTGGTCTGGGAGAGGTACTGTGGTTTCCCACATTGAGAACAGGATGTTCTTCAGGGCACTGACCTAATCCAAAATGGCTTTGTGGAGAGCCAGTGGCCCGGCCTGGTTCCTCTCACAGACACTTGCTCTCTAGCGCCCTCTCCGTGTGAAGAGCATAGTGCATGCCTAGCGAACTGAGTTCTCAGGCTCAACCCACTGGCTGCAGCAACAAAGCCCAGTTTCCTACAGCCACAGGTAGACTCTTTACTACTCCTGCTTTTGTACCCTGGAAGCCAGAGGCCGAGGCTGCTCCTGGGAAATGTGTGAGCAGGGGTTTTCTGCACTTCTGGGGTTTTTCTCTGAAAATCAGAAATCTTGACAAGAGAAACTAGGGCCTTTCCTGTCCCAGGACTTCTGTCTTCATGGCTCCTGGCTTTAAATGGGGGCTGCCTGCCTGCCTGCCTGCACAGGTGCTCTTCTATTGCTAAGAGGCAGACTTATTTTCTCCTCCATTATTCACTTGATTGTCCCAACACTTACTGAGCACCTGCTGTGTACCAGCTATCATTACACATGGGGCAAAACAGAACAAGAGGGTCAAATCTCAGGAAGCCTCTCAGCTGAGAGGAGAAAGACAGATGTCATGATAATAAAAGCAGTTCCCAGTAACTTCCCAGCAGAGGAAAGGTGGGGAGCAATGCGTGGTTTTTAGAGAAAGGAGACTAAGGACTACTATGGCTTATTTCTAATGGCCTTGTTCTTATTTCTCTATTCTCTGTGCTTAAGTAAAACAGTCCAACTGCTGGGTGTGGTGGCACACACCTGTAATCTCAGCATTCCAGAGGCTGAGGCAGGAGGATTGCTGCAAATCTGAGGCTAGCCTGGCTATATAATAAGTTCAAGGCCAACCTAAACTACAAAGCAAGATCCTATCTCAAAACAACAAAACCACTCCAACAATTCAAAAACTTCCCCTTTTGGATTTTATTTTTTAAAATCTCTCTTGAGCTGAATGAAAAAAAAAAAGATTAAATCTCTTTTTTATGGTGCTGGAAATCAAACCTGGGGCCTCAGGCATACCAGACAAATACTCTAACACTGAGCTACAGCCCCAGATCAGAAAAGACCAAATAATATAATAGGTATTGATGATTAGAAAAGGAACCAAATAGAGACCCCCATTAGGCTAGACTGGTGCCAGCAGACCCTGTGGGTCTCCTAGGATCTCAGCCTCACGTGCCTAGGTTGTTTAATTGCTTGAGGGCTGAACCATTAACATCTAAGAGCAGCAAACAAACTTCTTAGGGTATGTGCGCAGCCAGAGGGTGGGAATGAGGATTCAAGACACTCCTTGTAACTTCTTAAAAATCTACAGCTGCAGCTCCTGAAACTGTAGAAATTAGAATAAACACTGGGACCATGTTTGCCACTGTTGTCACTCTATGTAGCTATCCTATGGGAGTGGGTATGAGACCCAAGTGACAAGGATAGACTGCCCCCCCCAGAGGCCCAGGAACCACAGTCCCAGGAAGGCTGGGGTGGGGACTGGCTGCTCAGTACACAGTACCTTGAATGATGCTCAGATGGGTCTCAGAAGCAGCTCTGAGAGCTGAGTGTTAGGAGGGTCTGTGGATCAGCACCATGGCAGGAAGAGACAAGAGGAATTGACAAAGAGAAACAGAGCCGTGTCACAGGATACTCCCAGGAACAGTGTGGCCTGGGAGGGTATAACCGCAGAGGACAGTGTGGTGTGGCTAAAGGTGCACAGATGGAGCTGCCTGGGCACTGCGGGCGGCAGGGTGGCTGAGGCATCTTGCAGGGGTGATCCCTCAACCCACAGCAGGTGTGCATGGCCACAGGAAACTGAGAGGACTGCAGATCCCATTCCTTTCCGTGTGGCTCTAGGGCAGGCTGGGTGCCCTCTACCACCCACAGACTGCTTGGTAGCTCAGAATCCCTTGCTTCCTGAGTCTTAGTGTCTTGAGAAGCTTTTGCTAAGCCTCTGATAGTCCCTGGAAGCTACTCAGGTAGACTCAGAGGGACACTTTCAGGGTGCTCAAATGTAGGCTGGTAGAAAGGCCTACGTGACTGATGCAAGGGTTGTCATGAGGAACAGCTCTGGTCACTCATCAGTGGGCCCTGGCTGACCCTCATGGGGAAGGAAGGGGTCAGAGACCACTATGATAACTGAGTGAGAATGCACCCCAATCCACAGAGTGGGGGCTATAAGAAGTGACACTGTGGGGATTATGAGAAGTGACACTGTAGTGCTGTATGGGAAGGCCCACCCAGGACTGTACTATCCCATCTTGGGCCATGGTGTGTTCCCCAAATGAATATCAGCCCCAACATCTGTGTGCACATAGCTTTGTACAGCTTATCCCAGACTCTTTTCCCTGATAGAGATAAAGCAATCTGGTTTTGATGCTAACTCTGGCATTAGCCCAGGTTAGCGACCCACTCTGAAGAACAAGAAAAGGCAAGCTCCTAAGTACTTGGAACCAGACAATTGAGAAATAAGAAGAGAAAATAGACTGAAAAGAAGTAAGCATTTTCCTTTGGTACATGAGCCAGTCCAGTATATGTGAAACAACCAAGATAGAGTAGGGAGTTCAAAATGACACTGAGATGGTTGTCTGGGGTCCGGGGTGGGTACTGGGGAAAAGAGCAAGGTGGGAGAGAGGAGGAGCGATGCAGCTCAGCACACCTGTTCAGGGCCCAGCCTACCCCACGCTTGGCACCCTGTCCCGCAGTGCAGGGCCTTGAGCTCAGGTTCCACTGCTAGGGCCACCTTCAGGAGGAAGGCCATAGGCCCCAGCCAGGCTGCAGCCAGGCAGACAATAGTGCTGCCTGCAGGATTAAGCAAAATAATTACCAAATCAAAGAGTCAGTGCACAAAAATTAAAAGGCTCTTTGTTTCCACAGAAAGCTTGTTGTTTCCAAAGTCTCGCTCCTCCTCTGAGCAGGTGACCTGGTCAGACAAATATTCTCTTCTTGAAGGATGTCAGCTCACTAGGAAGGACCACACCAGGAGAACCCTGTCTAACTGCAGCCGGGAAGACAGGGACAGAGAGGATGCTAGCAGTGGCTCTGCTTGATTCTGAGCAGCAGGAGGAAGAGAAGTTCTACTCCCCACATCTACATCTTGTGCCATGCCTGCCCTGTGCAACACCTGAACTTCTGGGGACTTGGCTGAGTCTAAGAGTTTTATGCTGCAGACATGGCAGCAACTCCTCTCAGAGGGAGGTGCAGGTCACTGGATGACGGCCTGATGACCCCCCAGTCTCCCACATGATCAACGGCTGATCAGAAATCTTGTTCCAGCCTGCTTCAGAGAGAAGGAAACTGCCAGAACATTGTGGCTTCATGACCCCAGAGTTCCTTCAGGGAGGGGTGAGTGGTGCTGGGTGAAGAAACTGATTCTGGAAGCTTCTGTGGGGCAATCTATCATGATGCAGAGCTCTGTGAGTCAGGGCTCTGCACTGTGAACTCTGGACCACTCAGTGCCTTGACTCACCCAGGCAAGAGTGGGAAACGCTCCAAGTTCTGGCCCCTTGAGGGGCTCATTCCTAAGAGGTGAGGTGGTTCACTAGTCCTGCAGATGAAGGGTGGGAATGGAGGAGAGGAAAGAATTCTAAGAATTCCATTTCTCCCTTTCCTTTTGCCATGGGGAGGAGAGCTAGTGAAGGCCTCAAGGACCAGGAAACAAGTCAGCCAGTCCATGGTCAGAGGGTCCAATTACATGGACCCCACATCTCCACTGCATACTCATCAGACCCCCAGCTCAAGAGGCTGTGACCTCCATATCCTGTTTGCCTTGGCTCCTGTCCCCTCACCAACATCCCCACTTTTCTGGCCACCCCAGTTCCATGCACGGCCTTGGAACTCCTCCTTCACTCTCTGTGCCACTGGGAGACCTAGGTTCCACCCTTGGACAGCATTTCCTGCCTGTCCCACTGCAGGTCTGACCAGCTTCAGTCTGGAGAGACCAGAGTTCACCTACAGATTTCCCAGCTGTGACCTGGCTTCTCACATGCCCCTTCCATACCCAACTCTCAGCCCACAGCATGATTTCCCACCTGGTATCTGTTTACCCTCCAATGATCCCACATTCCATAGGGGTTCCCCCCATATGCCCTTGTCCTGCTTAAGTTCCCATCTTGGCCATAATTCTCTCTGGACTCCCCAAAATCTGGACAAACAGAAGCCACTTGCTGCTCACTGGCCAGGGATGCTCTGCCTCAACAGGAGGCGTTCATGTTGGGTCAAGAGCTTGAGAGACAGTTTAGTGAGGCAGGCTGGGGGCTGGGCTTAGGGCAGGGGTGGCGAACCTATGGCATCTGTGCCACAGAAGAATGTTTCTATCACTGAAAGCTCTGAAAGGTTTGTCATCACTAGCTTGGGGGATCATAATGTCACGATGGTGGGCGCAGGACCTGAGGGTTTGAGGCAAGGGGTTGAGGGTCTTAAACTGTACATAGTTATTGATACTGTCTGTTGGAAAGTCTAGTAGTTAGTTTATTGCTCATTTGAATGAGTTGTTCTGGAAAGGTTCTAAAACAAAGTTATCTGCAGCTCTTATTTTCCTGTAACAAACAAACAAACAAGCTATGAGGTGCAGACGACCTGGGTCCTCACACTGGAGGGCTCCAGGTACCTCAATCCTCCAGACTCCTGGGATCACAGGGGCTACTACAGGGTGGTGAGGCCTGCCAGGCCCTACACGGTGAGAGGCCCAGGGAGCCTCGAACTGAGGCAAGAGCACCTGGCTGCTGCCTCTGCATTTTCCCATTTCCTCCTGCCACCTACCGTGGGGTGTGTTTCTCTTGGCTCAGTGTAGACCATCTCCTGTACTTAATCCCCAGTGCTGCTGATAAGGCTGTCAGCAAAGCTGGGTATGCAGAGCTGGAAGAGCAAGACGGGGGTACAATCCAACTTCAGACTGTGAGGGATGATTCGGTCTGAACTTGCCACCCTCTCCATCCTCCTCTGGGCTCCCGGCCTCCCCATCTTACCCTCCCTACCACAAGAGGTGAAATTTCCTTTTTTTTTTTTTGGTCTTTTTGAGACAGGGTCTCACTATGCAGTTCAGGCCAGCCTTGAGCTCACTTTGTAGCCCAGGCTGGTCTCGAACTCACAACAATCCTCTTGCCTCAACCTCCCAAGTGCTGGGATTACAGGTGTGCGCCATCACACCCGGTTTAAGAGGTGAAATTTCTCAGTCCAAGACAACAGAAAAACAAAATAAAATAAAACAAAGCTCATTACTTGCTTGAGCAGAGCATTTTCAGCTTCCTTCAGTCTTTTCTCATCTCTAATTCTCTGGGTAGGCAGAATATCCATTAAGGTACCTCTCTGAAGGACGGATGGTCCCTTCCTAATTCTATGGATGTCTTGGATGGCAGACAGCTCATGTCCCCACTCACTGGAATAAACAGGGATTCCACCCGAGGCTAAAGATGCTAGCTGAACTATCTGAAATATTCATTTTGTAGGCTTGAAATGGTCAAATAACAACAATTTCAAAAACATTTAACATAATTATTCTCACTAATTTTTCTTTTTGTGGTGCTAAGGATCAAACCCAGGGCTTTTTGCATGCAAGGCAAGAGCTCTACCGCTGAACCACATTCCCAGCCCACTGTTAATTAGTTTTATTCCTATGGCCAAAATTAGTTTTATTCCTATGGCCAAAATCAAAAAGAATTCTAACAATAAGACTGATAACAATATTTCATTGCTGTCAGTGTACATCATAAGGATAAGAAATAATTTCATTGCCCAAAAAGATGATATAATAATTCAAACTATTTATGGAGGAACCTGGTTATTTCACCCCTAGAATTCCAAGTTTGGGGAAAGATCTATGCTAGGAAATCAGACTGGACTTAAAACCCCCTGTTGTGTTTTGCTCAGGGCAAGCTTAAAGTATAGGTTGGAAAGGTGGACAGGGGCTCCCAGGGCAGGGAGGGTGGATTGGACACATCCTGACAGCCCCACCCCGGTCACGTCTCAAGTGTTTTGTGTGTATGAATGCAACCCTGCTCTCCATGTCTGCATGTTGTATGTCTTAGGATTTAGCCAACCAAAGATTGAAAATGCTTAAAAAAAATCTGTACTAAACATCTACAGGTTATTTTCTTGTCATTATTCTCTAAACAATACAGTGTAACAGGTATCAACATGGCATTTACATTGTCTTGGGTATCATAAATCATCTAGAGATAATTTAAAGTATACAGAAGGATTTGCTGAGGTTATACACAAACACGGTGCTATTTTATCTGAGGGACTTGAGCATCTGTGGGTTTTGGTGTCTGCAAATTGGTGGTGTCCTGGAGCCCAAGACCGTGGATACTAAAGGACACAGACACAGGGGCTATGGGGTTATGTTATGCCTTGTCCCTTAGCTGTAAGCAGTGTGGGGCAAGAGGTCAGCCTCCCTGTTCCGGTGTCCTGAGATCAGTACTCTTGTTCCCAGCTGCCTTGTGTCCATCTCTCCATGGAGTCCAGTACTGGAGAGACCACAAGAATCAGTCACACCCCAGCCTCCTGTCTACTCCCTAGACCAGCTCCTGCTTGGGAGTAGATGGTTAGTCACTGATGCCCAGTTTTACACTGGCTTCTTCCTGGGGCCATCTTTGTTTGCTCACTCAGGTAACAAGTATTTGCTGCAGTGCCTGCAACATGTCAAATTCTAAGCCAAGCACTAGAAATGTGAAAGTTTACAGGAAGCTGTTGTTTTACAGAAGCCTCCTTGTTAGTGAGGCATAAGGATGCAGAAACAAGAGTCTCTAGAGAGTGTGGTATGTGATGGGATGACCGCAAACATAACCACCAGGACATGAAGACTGACCAGAGGGCTCTGGAAGAATGTGAGGAGGGTGGCATTGACATGGAGACCTCAAGGTGAGCTGGAATGCACAGGTCCGAGGCAGAGGGGTACACATGCCCTGGGTGTGGGCTGGCATAGCTTATGGAGGACCTGTGTGTGGTGCGGAGGGCTGGTTCACTGGCAGGATGAGGTGCAGCCAACAAGGCTGGGTGGCGGTGAGGGGGCCTGGGTGGAAGACTTCAAGTTCCCTAATTAGGAGCTCAGATTTCATCCTAGAAGCAAGGGCAGCTTCAGCAGTTTTCAAGACATTTGGATTTGGGCAGTAGTGTTAGACATGACTGATGAAGGACAGGGGCTTCCTCGGGAGGTCTCAACATGCCCAGGCCAGAGACAAGGACAGGCAATGGGAGGAAAAGAAGATACCAGAAACTCCTTTCAGCAGAGCCACCAACTAGGGAGGCTAAAGGCACTCAGGACCAACAGAGGGCTCAAGGCCTTTGGTTTGAAACCTACACTGACTCCCTTGAACACTCTTAGGAGACTGTGGATCTGTTCAGTAAGGCATCTCACAGTGCTGCCCTGTGCCAGCCCTCCTTACTGGCTGGCTCTGGCCTTGGTTGTGGTCTTGTGCCTGCTCTGGAACTTCTGCTGAGGCCTCCCAGGGATGAGTCTCATCAATTTATCCCCTGAAGACTACTTTGGGCATCCCTGTTTTGTAGGCCTCCAGCCTTACCTGGCCCAGCTTGCACCGCCTCATGTCCTACTTTGGCTTCCACAATTCTCCCCAGGGGTTCTGCTTGTCCAGATTAATAGGCAGAGAAGAAGAAAAGAGAATTGTTCTTGACATGTTAGGCTTAGAGAGTCTGTGGGACATCTGTGCAGATTCCCCACGGGCAGATGGGAGTTAGAGGAGGGAAGAGACAATGCTTAGAGGCCACCACCACAGAGGAGTGACCAACATTGCTCAGAAAGAGAAAAATGGCCTTGCGGGCCTGGCACAGCCCCACAGTGCAGGCGCCCACCTGGGGAGGCCGCGCCCGGAAAGGCAGGCAGCAGGCGCCCAGGAAACAGCGAGGAGATGCGCGCCAGCCCTCGGGACGGCCACCGCCCTGAGGTCAAGAACCTCTATGCCACAGAGAAGCACGGACACAGTTGGCCTGCCCGGAGACGTGCGTGAACCATCCTGACATGCAGAAACCTCTGGGAAAACATGCCTCACCACGGGTTGCTCTTGGCCCTGCCCTTGAGAGCCAGAGAGGTCCGGCGTCAACGGAGAAGTAGCTGGTGAACAAGGACTCGGAGAACACGAGAGTACCAACGCCCGAGGACTCAGAGGTCGAGCTGACTGGGGACGCGGGAGCCATTCGGGAGCAGGAAACCAGGAGGACCTTGTGTAATACCTGGGGAGACCCCCTGTACGCCATTCTTCCCCTAACTGTACAGGCTGCGGTGGAGGAGCCAGTGGAGCTCCGGAGAGGTCTGCACCGAGACATCATGGATTACATGGGTGCCCCATATTCAGATTCTGTAGAACCGCCTTCATGGAGAGGAACCGTTGTCTCCAAGGAGGAGTCCTGCGAAATCATGAGTATAGAGGAAAAAGTCACGGGCCCGTTGCTGGACAACCATGAGCCGGCTCCTTGGCCGGCCCATTGCTGGACAACCATGAGCCGGCCCCTTGGCCGGCCCATTGCTGGTCCTTCATTTCAGTCCTGGCCTTCCTTCCAGCCGTCACACCTAAGTGAGCGGAGTCACTGATGAGGAGGTAATCCGCTATTTTTCACAACCCTTGGGCTGTAACTACTTGTTGGATCTTTCTTGCATATCTTTGTTTTCCTGAGAAACCACTTTGAGGATGCCAACATGTATTGCAGCAGCCATTGATGATTTCCTACCAATCTGTCCACAACTCTGTAATGTTTGTATTCTTCCTATGCTATTTCATAAATGGATGTATGTTTGTTACTATGTGTTTTCAACAACAACCATTGAGAATAGTCATTGATTATTTGATTGATCACTCTTGTATAGCTCAATTTGCTTTCCCTAGAGACCACTTTGGAGAGACCAAGATATAGTACAACAACCACTGATAATTTCTTGCCATTTTTGTCTGTAACTCACTATTATTTGCCTATTTGTTTTCCTGAGAAATTATCTTGAAGATACCAATAGGTAAAATAACAACCATTGATAATGTCCTAAAAAAAAAAAGAGAGAAGAATGAGAAGGGTGAACACTGACCACTGGGCAGGCCAGCATAAGGGGACAACTACAAGAAGATAGAAGAGGTGACTACAGAGGGGTGATGTGCCAGGACATGTCGGATGTATGGAGGCCAAGAGCATCTGTGCAGAACACCTTAAGACATTTACCAGAATTTCTGTATGGGACAGACACCTGGGAGTGCACAGGCATCCTCAGAAATGGAAGAGGTTCAGCTACCACCAGGGAAGACGTGTAGTCTACAGCAGAAGGAGATATAAATTGGCAAGTGGGGAAACTGCAGCACACCCAGCAGTGCAGAGACAAATGCACCAACAGAGGAAGCAGATTTGTGGGCTCTCTGAGCAGATGACAGGTCATGTAGGAGCCATGGGCAGATTATCTTCAGGGAGATAATATAGCATCCAGGTGGAAGTGGCCACAGAGCCCTCAGTGGGTGTTAGGGTGGACAGCAATGAAGGTAAAGAGAGATAGGAGGAATCTGAGTGTTCCGGGAAGAGATGCCCGGGCTCTGGGGCTCAGGGACTGGTGTCATTGTGTGAGTTTCCTGTGCCAGACCATAAATGCAGTGACTTGAAACAGGATCATAGTACTCTCATGGTGCTGGGGGCCAGGAGTGTGAGGTCAAGGGGGAGCTAGGCCATGCCCTTAGGAGGCTCTGGAAGAATCTCCTTCTGTCTTTCCCAGCTTCATGACCATCAGCTTTCTTGGCTTAGTGCCATGTCACTCTGGGATCTGGCTCTGGAGCCATGCCCACTCCTCTTCTATCGCTGTGGTTCCCCTTACCCACCACCTAAGATACCTGTACTGCCACTCGAGGCCATCTGGGTGATGTGAGGCAGTCTCCCACCTCAAGGTCCTTGACTCAGTGACCTCTGCAAGTTCTTTTTCCATGGAAGGCAACACTACAGGTATCAGGATCAGGACCTGGGTATCTTTGGGGGCCAGAACTCAGGCAGGGGCAGAAATGGCTGGATTGGATGTCAGTTCCTTCATGGGATAGAAGACAGAACAGAGAGACTCATACTCAGTCACTCTTGTCACTGGAGATGAATGAAGAGATACAGATGACATGCGCACTACAGCAACAAGACCTCTTGCTGACTCCCTCACTGAATCAGGTTTCACAAGAATCAGGTGACAGAGGTTGTCTTGCATTTTCCTGTCTTTAGTGCTCAGCAGGAAGGCCTCAGGTAGGCTTGTTCCTCAAGCCCGTCCGGTGTGTAATAACCCCACGTGGACAAGTCAGCTGGGGCAAGAACAGCCTGAGGAACTAAATGACCCTTGTATCTGAAATGTGCAGAACTGAAAGCATCTTCTGACTTGGTGATTAGGAGGAACAGTGCATCATCTGGGTCACCTGCTGTGAGAAGGGCACTGCCAGCCTGGGGTCAACTTCCATACCCTGTGAGAAGATGCCTACAGTCGGGGGTCAGACTTCACCCCCTACAAGAAGGGACCACCAGGCTGGAGTCAGTCCTCACCCCATGAGAAGGTGCCCACAGTCTGGGTCAACCTTTACCCCGGTAAGAAGGTGCCCACAAGCCAGGAGTGGTGGCGCACGCCTGTAATCCCAGCACTTGGGAGACTGAGGCAGGAGGATCATTGCGAGTTCGAGACCAGCCTGGGCTATAAAGTGAGCTCAAGGCCAGCCTGAACTGCATAGTGAGACCCTGTCTCAAAAAGACAAAAAAAAAAAAAAAAAAAAAAAAAAAAAAAAAAAAAAAAAAAAAAAAAAAAAACAATAAGGATGGGTCAGATCCAAGTGAGAAAGCAGCATTGGGCTGGATAGTTCTTGATGTCTCATAGGGTTCTGGAGACACCATGTAAATTGAAAGTGACAGGAAATTTCACTTCTGTTTAATCATTATCACAGTGTACTGAGTCAGTCAAAGGCAATGGTGAGTGTATTTGTCTCCTAGTGTGGTGTGTGAGTCAGCTTTCTGTCTCTGTGACAAAAATAACCTGGGGAAATAAACTTAAAGCAGGGGAGATTTATTTTGGCTCATGGTTTCAGAAGTTAGAGTCTGTGATCACTTGGCCTGGTGGCTCTTGGGCCTGTAGGGAGGCAGTCCATCATGGTGAAAATATACACCAGAGAAAAACTGCTCACCTTATGGTGGCCTCAAGGAGGTGGCGGGAGAAAGGGGGAGAGACAGGGAGAGAAAGACTGAGAGGAATGGGACCAGGGACAAAATATCCCCTTCAAAGTATGTCCCAGTGACCTATTTCCCTCAGCAAGGTGCCATCTCAGTTTCCTTCACATCCCAACAGCATAACTGGCTGAAGAGCAAACCTTTTAACACCTAAGCCTTTGGGGGACACTCCAGGTACAAACTATAGCACAGGCAGTGGTGTTCAGAGCATGGTGCCCGAAAGAAAGAGGTGATAGATTAAACAGCTTCTCTAACTCCTGAACACCTTTAAAAGAACTGGCTCTAGGCCAAGGCCTTTATCTCTAACTCACTCTACCAGAGACCATCAAGTGGGTGGTACAAGATATTCATTAAGAATTCTTTGAAATCTTGAGCCGCAAAAAATTCCATCTAAGAAATTTACTTACAAATAGGCCTTGAAACAGGTGATCTGGATCCTAGCAGTATAACCTGCAGGGTGGGGATTCAGGTCAGCTCCAAGAGCCCTACTTTTCTATGTTCAGGCACCAGGACTCACCTGAATCAGCTCTCAGAGGCTCTGCCCAGCCAGGGCCACTGGTGTACTGAGCATCCAGAACCTTCCCCTCTAGACACCTTAGGGATCTGGGATCCTGGGTGGTGCCAGAGGGTGAACACTGGCTTCCAGCTATGTAGGGCACAACAGTTATTGTGGATGGGGAACTTTAGCAGGATTATTGGTTTCTGTGTACCTCAAGCTGTCACAAGTTAGTTCTACCTAGTTTTGGTCTTATGCTTCCACCTGGAGACTAAGGCCACCCCCGAGGAGTGCTGCCCTTGTCTCACTGCTACCTGGCCAGCTCATGGGTGGGCTGCTGTCCTTCCAAACAGACTGGCATCTCCCAAGTGTTGCTTGAGTGGTACAGGAGTCTTCGTTATGTTCACAGGGACCAAAGAAACACCTAGGGCACCTGGTAGCTTCCTCCCTGCCTGCAGATATCTCCTGGTGGAGCTGAGATCCAAGCTGGAGGACCAGCCTCAGGCAGGCAGCAGGCTTTCTGCCCACCCACTCCACTCCTGCTGCTAGGGTATGAATTCTTCTTTACAACCGACATGTTCTCCTTCACCAAGAAGAAAACTCTTCTGCAAACTGCTGCCTGTCAGACCTCCTCCTGTAGCAGGAATGGATTCTGAGGCCAAAACTATCCATCATGCATCCTAGAAATTTCCATATATGCTGTACCTACCCGTCAGGCAATGTACTAGATGCCAGGTGTCTACTGGTACAGACTTGACTCATGACAAAGATGTTCTGGATGTCCGATGCATACACATTCACACTGTCTACCTTGGGTATCCACAACCCATGCACAATGCCAATGGCACAAATATCCTCCATATGGGGTCTCTGTTTATAGGATTTGCTGTCCATTAAAATAAAAGTTCCAGAAAAGAAGGATTCTTATTCCTCCCTGCAGTAGCTCTTTTCTTTGCAGCCAAAGTTGATCTGTTTCCCATAACTCCTGCTCTTTTAGGTAAGAAGGACACCAACCCTGCCAACCAATAAGGAAAGGAATTTTGCTACAGTCTCATTCTTTTTTTTAAAACAGTGGCATTTTGAGATGTTGTAATTTTTATTAAAAGTGTCACTATTTAAGAATATTTATTACAAAAACTGCAAAAAGAAACTTAAGGTCTATTTTAGTCATAAATACAAATATATACATAAAACACATTTTAAAACAATCAAACATAAATCTGTACCATGGCCAGTTAGAGCCAGCTTGGCCTCTGAGATAGCTGGTCACTGATATGACCAGTGCAGTAGCTGGGGCCTTGTGCACACCTATAGGCAAACCCACATGTGCCCGTGTGAATGTCAACACAGATTCCTGGTACACACCCGTATGCTCCCTGCATGTGTAGGTACAATTGTCTCTGCCCTGAGCGTGCTCCAGTGTCCAGCCAGAGGTTCATTTTTACAATGGCCTTGATAGCCACAGCTCCAAGAAGAGAATAATCCATAAACTAAAATTGCTATTTGTGAGCATGTAGCACAGGGAACAGCAAGAGACATCAGAGAAACCCTAGAAAGGTGACAGACACCAGCTGAAGTTAATCAAGATGCAGAGGAGCAGGGTGTGAATCAAAGGGCATGAGTAGCCAACTCCACATACAGGGCTGGAGCACAGAGGGGCTGCGTAGGTAACACCAGGGAATTTTTATCCCCCTGAGAACTGATATAAATACTAATAAGACTTTGACTTCAATAGCAAGGATGAGAAAGGTCAAGTCAGAATGGAAACACCTTATGGGCAGTGGCCAGCAGGCCAGCCTAGGTGGGCCTGTATGGTCCATGGCCTAGGCTTTAAGCAGCACTGGCTTTTGATTGGATGAGCCTGAATAATGAGTCAGCTGTTACCAGGCTTTCCTAGCCAGAATGATTAAAGAATGACATAGTTTTCTTTAAAGGAGAAATCTTTCAGAGATGGATACTCATTCTACTATGTTGCACTGGTTTCTGAGATATTTTCTTTTGTGACAATTATTAAAAATAACTTTAACCAGAAAAAAGCCAGTGACACCAATTCTTATAGTCAGTACTGACTCTGTGGCCATAAGCTAAGGAAGCAGAGGGTAACCTCAACTTCACACTGTGCCTACAGCACTTTGCTCTAGCCAGTGACCCTCCTGCCCCTTGACTCCCAGGATATATCAAAGCACGCATGGGGTAAACAGCTTCCAACTGGAGTTCACCAAGCTTTCCCTGTAGAGGATGCATCTATTAATTGATTTGTTTAATTATATTTCTTTATTGGCTCTAAGGATGGAACCCAGTAAGCCACACCTTCAGCCAAATATGTAAAAGCATTCTTAGCTGATGTAGGTACAAAAACAGACTGCAGGAGGATTGGGCCCATGGGCCACAGTTTTCCCACCCCTGTTCTGCTTTACCACCAATGAGGGATATCCTATGGGGCGGTACATTTAAGCCCAGGACAGGCCACCCTTTCTGCCTGGCAGGCGGGCTTTGTTTCTCCTTATAAGTTCTCTCTTATTCTTCTTCTCCCTTCTTTCCTCCCTTCCTCTCCTTAATATTTCAAATTCATGCTCACTTTCTTGGAATCCTTCCTCCTGGCTGTCTTTCAGGCATTCAGCCGGGATTAATTTCCTGAGACACTGGCCTGACTGAGGGGAGCTTTGTTTTTCTGTTCTTACTCCAAAGTCTTCTGCACATCTCTCTCACATTCTCCCTCTGCCATTTTATTGTTGAACTCCAGAATCACTACAAAATTCTATTTGTGAAGCTCCCATTTTGTGGAGAGCATCTCCATACATCATTTTGAGGATTAAGTTGGGAAACTCAAATAGGTGGTAGGCATGGGGGAATAATGAAAATAGATACTGGGCTGAATGAAGTGCTTGGCATGGTCTTTTGACTTACATGACCCAGGTGATGTTATAGAACAAGGTGGGACTTGTCCAGCCATAAAAGACCAAAATAAAATCGAGGAGTTCAAAAGAAGAAAACTCCAGGATTTTATCAAGGATCCTTCCTAATAATTCCTCCCACCCCCATGAGGTCTACTTCAGCAAATGACGCCATCATCTCATCATCTAGTCATTATCATCTACTGTTCATATAGTCAGTTCTCATTGTTCCCAGATGTTATTCTCTATGAAGTTGCCATGAACACTGAATTAGTGAATACTGAATTTGTGGATGCTGAATTAGTGACCACTGAGCTAATGACTCCTGAACTATTGCTCGTAGGGGAAAATACAGGGTTAAATTCCTGTGAGCAACCAGGTACATCTTTATTGGCTGATCAATGCATAACCTTAGGTGCTTGTTTCTGTTTAAAGATTCATTATTCACTGTACATTGCTGACTCATTAACATGAAACTCACTACCAGTAATGCACACCTGAAGCACTCATTTAGCACAGGAACTTTCTCCATGAGGCTCAGGAAACCTAGGTAGCTACCTAGCTCTGTATTGGGCAGAATTTTAAACAGCAATATCACCAACAACAAGCAAAAATATGAGGGGCTGTAGCTAAATGGGCAGTGAAAAGGACACCTCAGAATCTAATCAAGAGGACAGGCCATCACCTGCCTCCTCAGCTGTGGATGTGTACATCGGACAGTCCATTTCTCATTGCTCTACAGGTTTCTGGGAACAATCCCAAAAGCATGTGAGCATTGATTTTCAGGTTACAAATGCATTTTAGTGACTGGGTAAACTTACAAATATGATATGCACAAATAATGAAGATTATATATTTGAACCTGTTTCCAGTCCCCAGGCCTATTATGTCTTTACAGTGTGCCCATCTCTTTTCATCTACACCTTCTCCACTGCAATCCAACCCAAAAGTCTGTCTCACAGGTTGACAGGGTTGGTTGGTCCACGTCTCTCTTTGTACCTGTTTTGCACTGGTGGAATAAGGGGAAGGGTGGAGAAGAGGGCTGTGGACAGAGAAGAGACAGTTGTAGAGAGTAGAAATTTAAGCTAAAGAGGTTTCTAAGAAGGTGCCTCTTCTCCTGGAGTGTGTGTGTGGGGGGGTGTGTGATTTTGTGGCAGTCTGAGACTAATCACAAGGGAAAGACGAGAAGCACACTAGTGATAGGTGGCTCCCATGTACACCATTGTGCTATAGGATTGTTCATCCCTCTCCAGGGTAGATACCAATACTATCCCCATCTTTGTCTGCCAAAGCCACTACCTCAAAGAACCATAACTGGACTCAGTTTAAAACATAAACTTTATTGCTCACATTTCTGACGTGGGACTCCAGGTCAAGTTGCCTGTACATCTGCTGTCTGGTGAGGTGCATTTGTGGTCCATAGGGCATCTGGTGCTCACTTGGGGTTGTGTCCAGTCCAGAGGACAGTGTCAGTCAGATCTCCAAGGCAGGGTCTGAGCCTGATGGAGGAAGCCAGTGGCTCCCAGACCACAGGGGATCTTGGAATTGTGTTACACACCATAAAGGAAAAATTTCAAGTTTGACTAAAGAAGACTTTAGTCTACTTGCCAGTCACTCTCAGAATATGACACTCTGTTATTCATAGGCATAAATACCATGTCTGCTAATAAAACACAAACTCTGGTTTTAGGGTGATCATCATGCACTCTCACATCTGCCCACCAGCCTCTGGGCCTCCAGATGAGGCTGGAGCACCCACCCTCCTGTTTTTCTCCCAGATAGGGCCTTGTGCTTCTGGCCTTGAGTGAAATACACACTCACATCAAGAGCTATAACAAGAAAACAGGGCCAGGTTCTGCCTCCCCAGAGAAGTTAAAGCTGATGCAGGCTTTCATTTGCCAAGAAGATCCTGTTGAGAAACAGCTTCACAGCCTTTCTCTGCATCAGTCCTGGAGGCTCTGGGACACAGGGTATCACTGCAGTGGCAGCTGAGGTCCCCACTTCTCACCCAGCCTTGGTGTCCACATGGCACAGAGCACTCTCCACTGGGCTCACTATACACTTCAGATTCTCAGGTCTTTTGGGATCCTAGTCCTGACTTGGCCAATGTGATAAGGATGGAAGACTTGCCTCCTGGCTCCCACAAAATGCAACCTCTTCAGGCCACATTAGAGCAGACACAGGGATTAAAATTGTACCTTGATTTATGCTCCACTGGGAAAGATTAGAGACGAAGGAACTAGCTTCTGGAGAAGAGAAATGATCGGAATCTTCACACAGTGCCTCCTCCAGCTCCTCCTCTGTGTTCCCCCAATCTTGGTTATAGCCTCAGCAACTGCTGCAAGCACACCTGACATCATGGCCCGGCTGCGTGGGGGTCACCAGCGATGGTCTCAGAGAAGGCCCAGTCCTGGTGTCTGGCTGGGGATCAGAGCTGTGGACAGAAAAGAACCAGCCTCAGAAGACCAGAATGCTGAATGGCCAGGCCAAGAGTCAACATACTCTGAGTTGTGTTATGCATTTTACTGGAACACTTGGGCATGAAACGTTCCCTGAAACAATAAAAAGATAATGTACTCAGCTAGCTATCTGTCTTTGCTCTGTGCTTTTTCATGACGCTATCCATTCCCAGAACTCCAGAAACATTTTTTCCTTCTTTAGTTTATGTTTTCTTGGCTGGCTGCCTCTCTCTTACTTGCTATAGACTTTTTCTCCTGAGGATTGATCTTGAGCATCATTTCAGTGTCTATATCTAAATCAGCAAAGTCTTCAACCTGCCTTGTAATTTTAAATTGCACCAAAAATACACATGCATTGTGTGGCTGGTTGGACTAGGTGACATTGCAGCCCAGTGTCACTTAGGTTTTGCTTTCAAGCCACATTTGAGTCAGGCTCCTGCCCATATTGTCTGTATGTACAGTTGCATGCTTGGCAAAGCAGCAAAAACTGGCCAAGAAATGGCTTCCACTCTCCCAAGCTGTGCCGAAAGCCAAGGGCATCTCCAGAGGAGGGACCCATGGTCTATGACTGTCCTGGGGAAGACTGAAGTGTTGATGCTGACACAGTTGCTCATGGACAGCTTGCTAATCTGAATCATCTCTCTGCAGGCTTTGGGCTAAAGGCCAAGACTCACATGGAGGATGTGTGAGGGCCGACGGCCTCTGTGGGCAGGCCTGGGGGCAGCTGGCCAGGAATTCCAAAATAAACAGAGGCAGCCAAGAGTGAAGTGGAGGAGAGTGAGAAGAAACAGAAGAAGCAGAGGGGGAAAGAAGCATGCAGACAGAGCAGAGGGAAGAAATTGCTAAGTTGCCTAAGATTTGAACTTGTGACTCTCCTGCCTCAGCCTCCCAGAGTACTGGGACTACAGGTGTGTCATCATGTCAGGTTTACTGAGGATATGTTTGACTTAAGAAAATGAGGCATGTGATGTATGTGACCCAAGCTTGGTGACTCCAAGGCTAGCATCTGAGCTGACCTCCCAGCTATTATGTGGGGTCCTGGCTGAGGCAGCCAGCCCAGATTTGTACAGGCATGTGGAGGCCTCAAGGGAGTCAGGATGTGATGGGTCGTCACTGCAGTCACAGCAGCTGCCAGAGGCTATACCTTGTCCCCAGTGCTCTCAGCAGTCCCTAGCTGGCCTGGTGTCTATGCTGAGGGCAGAGTAGCCGTTGGGGTCAGAAGGTTATAGGTCTGAAGACCACATGCTGGTGTCACTTGAGCACATAGCAAAGTCACCCAGGCTCTCTGCCAAACTGAGTGACCACTCCTCACAGCAGTTTTTGGGGTCCTTGCTCTATCCACAGGCAAGACTGTCCCACAGGAGCAATGGATCAGTCATGGGCCTTGCTGTCAGAGGGCACTGGCTTCACTCAGGAGTCAGGCTCCTTCCCACACAGGCACCACACAGTATTCTGGAGGAAATAGGGAGACCCTGACAGGCACTGGTGAAGACATGGGGAAACTGGGCCCTTGCTCACTGCTGTTAGTTAAAATGGAGCTGCTGCTGTAGAAGACAGTATGGCGAGTCCTCAAAAAATTAGAAATAATTAGGGACATGCCACTTCCTTTCCCTGCTCATGCTCATTATGGAGGCAGCAGGTGGGACCTCAACATACAGAATGATGCTGGTGAGTTCATGGACCTGTATGTGTCTTGGAAATGTTCTGCCAGCAGGCACATTACTGGTGCCAAGGAACATGCATCCATCCGGATGAATGTGGTGGAGCCTGAGAAGGTCATGGCAGATTCAAGAGCCAATTAAAAACCTACACTGTTTACAGGGCCATTCACAGGATGGATGAATCAGATGACTCCATTCTACAATTGGCCAAAGTGATGGCATTGTCTCAAAGAACTTCTGAGTGGAGAGAGTCGTGTCTGTGGCATAGCTGTCATAAATACAGTCAAACCTTTGATTGTGAATAACTTGTTCTGCAAATGTTCCTCAAGATGAGCAAACATTTCTAAGAAATTTTAACTTGACAGACAAGCAATGTCTTGCAATATGAGTAGTGTATGATGCCAAATGTCACACGATCACAAGTGAGCCAGTGATTCTCCTCCACCCCAGGATTGGGGGTGATCAGCTCTCAACAGCAAGAAGTTATGGAAGAGATCTTTTGAAACAGGGTCTCACTAGGCAGTTCAGGGTGGCCTTGAGCTCACTTTGCAGCCCAGGCTTGTCTCAAACTCATAATGATCTTCCTGCCTCAACCTCTGGAGTGCTGGGATTAGAGGCATGCACCACCATGCCAGGTTATGCAAGAGATCTTGTCTACAAAAAATGGAGAGCCAGGTGGCGCACACCTATAATCCCAGTACTCAGGGGGCTGAGGCAGGAGGATAGCTGTGAATTCAAGGTCAACCTGGGCCACATAAGTGAGTTCAAGGCCAGCCTGCACTACATAGTGAGACCCTGTCTCAAAGAAGCAAAAACAAAAACAAAAATGAAGGAGAAAAAGGCAGAGGAATCCCGCACTTCAAATGAGATTAGGGAGATGTGTAAAATGTGGGAAACAGTGCAAAATTTTGTAGAAAAGCACCACAGAGATAAGGCTATGTTGGTTACTTTTCTCTTGTTGCTGAAACAAAATGCCTGATGCCCAAAATTAAGGAAGAAAAGGTTTATTTAGACAGAGTGGCACATGGCAGAGGGCAACAGTTCATGGAGATGGAAAACAGCAAAAGCAACAAGAGCAAAAAAGGAGCACAGGAGACTTTCTGTTCCTTATATTATATGTAGGCTTGCCACCCTAGGGTGGGTGTAGCACTCACACCCATAATCCCAGCACTAGGCAATGAATCAATCACAAACTCTAGAAACCTGCACCCATGACTGCATGAGGCTTTGGGAGGACATCCAGACACAAACCATAACAAAGGCTGCATTAGTTAGAGTGATGAATCTGTTTAACAACAATGCAATGTCACATTTCCAAGAGAACCTCAAAAGGAGGCAAAAATAGCATTGGATAGGTTCTTTGTTAAAGTTGCAGGAAAGGAAAAGATTCCATTGAGCCAGTAGATAGCAGTGATTCCATTTGTGATAGTGAAAGTCATCCCACACTGTAATCCTTCTCTCTCTTGTCTTCCTCACCATCAGCCATGGAGGCTTTCAAAGGTAAGTGCAAGTTAATTTATTTTTCTTTCTATTTTGTATTTTCTTTATTATTTTGTACTATATTTTAGTGCAGTAAACCCTCAACTTACAAGCATTCAAGTCACGAACTTTCTCATGTGTATTGTGTAAGATTCACTTTGCCATATATGAATGAATTCAACTTACGAATGTTCTCCTAGAACAGAACTTGCTTGTAAGTGGGACTTAATGTATTGCAATTATTTTTATATAAATATTTTTGGATTGGGGCCCAAATCTTCTGAGTTTCAATTATTCTTTTTTTTTAAAGAGAAAAAAATTTTTATTGCAATATAAAATACACTTATAAAATGTCCAAAAATATGGAATGCTTCATGAATTTCCATGTCATCCTTGCACAGAAGCCATGCTAATCTTCTCTGTATCATTCCAATTTTAGTATATGTGCTGCTGAAGCGAACACTCAGTTATTTCTTATGGGGAAATATGTAAGTCCTTTGGATTACAAGCAAGTTTTCAGAGCAAGCACGCTTACAAACCAACGTTTTACTATAGTGAGAAATAAAAAAAAAAATTTAGAAATAGAATCACCATGTCATCTGACAATTCCACTTCTGTATTGAAAGAATTCAAAGCTGGGACCCGAATTGATGTTAGAGTACCCATTGCAGCAGCATCATTCACAACCCAAACATCTAACGGAAGGGTGATTAGATAAGCAAAAGGTGATGAACTCAGACATGAGGTTTTGTTCAACCTTGAAAATGAAGGAAATTCTGACACCCAGCATGTGAACTCTGTGGACATCAGGCTGTGCAGATGAAGTCAGTCACTAAAAAAACAAATACTGTATCATTCCACCTGCTTGAGCTACTCAGAGCCGTCAAATCCGAGATGCAGAAAGCAGAATCTTTGTTGGGGGCTGGGGTGGGAGAGAGGAGAGTTAGTGATTAACAGGGTTCTGCTGTGCAGGGGAGGAAATTCTGGCTTTGGTCGTAGTGATGTCTTTAGAACCACATGAATGTGCTCAACAGTCCTGAGCAACACATTTGATTCAGTGGTGCAAATGCAAATATTGTTATGTACATTTCATCAAAATAAAAACAGTAAAAGAAAGGGAAGTCCGTTAAGTAATCATTATCTAGCCTCAGATTAAGATAGAGAAAAAACAGTTTTGAAAGCATTTATGTATGTGTGAATGACTGCATTTTAACTGTCATACAATCAAAATGCTGATATTATTTGTTATTCTGTTCACAAAATTTTAGGTCTGTCCCATGCAGTTTGCCAGGATTTATCCCAACAGAAGGTCTTGCAGAGCAGAAGGAACTTTAATGACAATGTTGTCCTATTTAAGGAAAAGCGGTGAATTTTCTTTTTCTTACTTGCATATGCCCATTTTTATAAGCATTTACTGAGTACCCATGTTAATATCTTTCTAGGTTAATTTACCTATTTATTATTATTATCAACAAAACAGTAAAAATGCATATTAGGACATTTGGAAAATAAAGAAAAATAATCATCTCAATCCTCCCACCCTATTCCAACCTGATCGTGACTGATACATTCAGGACAGACAAAATTCAGGGCTTTTTAATGTTTTTTTTTTTTTAATTTAGTACTCAAACATCTGAGATTTAAACAGTGACATGATTAGTGAATATTCAAATCCATCCAATCCTCAGATTCTCACATTTGATTAATGCTGTTCTGTTATTTCATGATTGCCTCCAAGTGATAATTAAACCTATTTTTGTAAACTTAACATTCTGTTGCCACTGAACTCTTAAAATCATTGTTACTTTTGTAGTTTTTGCATCTCAGGTTTTGTGCTCCTCTGAATGCTCATGCAGGGCCATCCCAGTGGTCACAGTGGCAGTGCACAGAGCTGCAGCTCATACATTACCATGTCAGGGAGCTCTCAGGCAAAGGCCCGCTTTCTCATCCCCACTCATCTAATTAACAGCCCATGCCACTGACCGGGGCTAACTAGAGCTTCACACTTATGTTCTGGCATGAAGCCTCTGGGCGGTTTCAGCCTTAAGGACTGCAGTTGTTGAGACCTGAATTAGGGGTGAAACAGCCTACAAGACTTGGTTTCTTACCAACTAGTAACACCATGTCTCCTGCAGTCCCTGATGGCTGAGGTTTCTTGAAGGCAGGACTGTCCTGGGTGTGTAGCCTCCCATTTTTACAAAGGAGTAATACTGACTGCGAGTGACATTTTACCCTGACAGATTACCTTATTATTGCTTCTAGGTATAGACTCATTTCCTGAACAGGATTCAACTTCACCCTTCTTTTTGCTCCCTTCCTCCAGTCTCTCCTTAGTTGCTCATGCTGTCTAACTAGGAGTATGAGTGGTTAAGTAACTAAACAGAGGAACATTTGTAGTCCAACAAGAGCAAAATGGTCCAGTTCAAGCAGGTAATGCTGTGAGCCCCACTCCTCACATGGGTTAAACCCAGAATATCAGGCTGTGAAATGCTGAAGAGAAGGTATCAGCCACATTGAACCTGGGGAAGTAGATAGGTCATTAAAGCCTCCTCAGCACACATCACTTTAACCAAAAGGACCAATCAATACTACGCATGCATGGGAACCATCCTTAGCTGTTGAAGAATTGTCACATGTGGCAGGATTTGGTCCTAGATAGAGCATGTCTTACCATTCTGAGTAGACCAGACCCTGCCCTGTGTGGGTAGAGCACATTCCAGGGTGCCCAAGACTGTGGAAAGGGTGGCAGGTGGAATGGAGACCCCAAAGGCTCTGGAATGTGGATGCTGAGCCCCAAATCATAGTATTTACAGTTTCTCCCTCCCTTATGATTATTTTCTGGATGCTTTTGCTCAAACAGGGTCATTCTGGTCTTGTTTTGATGATACTTTGGGGAAGTCTGATCCAGCAAAGTTGGAAGTGAAAGTTTTTTTCTGACTGGTTTGACTTAGTATCATTTGTTGAACAGAAATCTTTTCGTGCTACTTTGCATTGTGATAGATGCTGGGAACAAAAAACAGAAGATCCATTTCTAACGATTCACAGATGAAAGGAAGAGCTATGCCACACTGAAAGTGCAACACCGGTGGCTCTTCCTATGGAGAGAGGGGAGGACACTCACGTGCTGCCCTGAATGTGTCCTAAGGAAGCTGGATGAGGAGGCAGAGGGCGTCCCAGGCAGGACTGGCACATGCAAAGGCACGTGGCAGTGCACTGTTAGGGTCCATGAGGGAGTGCAAGTAGCTTGGTCAGACAAGCAGACTAGGAAGGAGCAGGGAACATGGATGGCTTCCTCGCCAGTTAGGAATCTTTCCTACCTGTTATGGCACAACTTACTGCAGCTTTACAGACAGCAGAGGCAAACTAAAGACTTCAGGGAATTGGCAAGAAAATATCGGCCCATTCTGTGAGTGACAAAACCTGGTAGCATTAGCATAGAAAATCCAATCTAGTTCTCCTTGGCTTCTCTTGGGCAGCAATTTTTATGCTTTGCATTGTCACTATTGATCATTAAAAAGAAAAGAAGAGGAAAAATAACATGTCTGGATGAGAAAGAAGATAAATGCATTTACAGAAGTCTTACCTGGACTAGAGCGGTTAGAAGGCAGGGGGTCAGGAGGGGGAGTGTGCTCCAGATGGCAGAAAGGGTGTCCATTAATTAATCATCATCAAATTAATCAAACATTGGGATGAGCGCAATGGGAGAACACTTGAGAGTCTCAACTGAAAGGGCTGCTTAAAGCTAACCTGAGCTGAAAGAATTGCTCTGTCAAAAGTTGGGGGCGGGGGCTGGGGATTTAGCTCAGCAGCAAAAGCGCCTGCCTGGCATGCGCAAGGTCGTGAGTTCGGTTCCCGGTACCGGAGAAAAACCAAAAAAAAAAAAAAAAAAAAAAAGTTGGGGGCAATAGTCAGAGAAGTGATACCATACGTCCTGCTTGTCAGTGTTGCTGTTTGCTATTCTGGGAAGCTGACTCAGAGAAGTATCACATCCACGCAAATCTACTGGCTGTAAACATCTCTGCTTTGAAAATTTATAAAAAGAGAATTACAGTCAGCCAATAAACATATCAAATAGCTCCACCTCACTTTTAACCAAAGCCGTGCAAATGGATCTGGGAAAAATCCTTTATTTTCATCATTAAGTTTGCCAAAATCATGGCAATATTAAAAGCTGGCAGTATGTTGGTGCCAAGTATAAGGAGGTATCCATGCAGCAACTATGATGACCAGATTCTGAGTACCAGGTTCCTTGAGGGCACTGATATGCAGAATAATAAACATTTGCTCCTTTTACCCAATGATACTGCTTGCAGAAATTTTCTAAAGAAATAATCGCTATACTTCATCTGCACTAAATGTGTATATACATGAGGAAAGTCATTGTACTATTATTAATTATGAGTAGTTGTGATAAATGGAAAGCCACATAACTTCAAAAGAGTACAGAAATGTTTATTAAGTGATCACATTCTCATTGACCCATTGCATTTGTCAGTCAGCAGATTGTGCTTTCAGTAACATAGAGTCCTAAGATTCAAAGTCACCTGACACACCAGGTCTCATCTTTTGCTAAGGTACAACCCAGGCAACCTTTGCTCCACACAGCAAGTCAGGATCCAGAACACTCTGCTTGGTGATGGCATCATCTCAACACCTAGCTTCTGGGAATGAGAAAAGAGAAAAGAGAAAACTCACACCAGTCTTGACTACTCCAGCTGGTAGTGGCATGTCCCTTCTGCTCACAGCCCACTGGGCTAAACCAGTCATATGACCTCCACCCAGATGCTTTTTACATGTTGTAACTATTTGGGACTGGATCATCTCTTTTTACTCTTGAGTTTTTAAAAAAAATTCCAAATCCTTGTTCTTAATCAGATATATGGTTTGCACACATTCTTTCCCACTCTGTAGCTTATCTTTTCCTCATAATAGAGTCTCTTTCAGAGCAAAATCTTTTGCTTTTAATGAAGATCAATTTATCAAGCTTTTCTTTTACACATCATGCTTTTAGTGTTGAGTCTAAGAATTCTTGGTGTAATTCTAGACCCCAAAGAATTGTTAGATCACCGAGTTGTTTTCCTAAAAGTTTTATAGTTTTATGTTTCAATTTTAAGTCTATGGCCTATTTTGAATTAATTTTGTATAAAATGTGAGATTTAGGTCAGTGTCATTGATGGACGTGGAACTGCACTAGCACCAAATAATTTGATGAGAAAGCTCTTTCTTCCACTGAACTTCTTTTCACTTCTCTCAAATCCAGGTTTCTGTGGGTCTGTAGGTAAGTTCTTCCTCAGTCTGATCTATTCTTGTATGTGTCTACCCTTTTGAAAGTTCCCCATGACTGTGCAAGTGGGTAGACTGATTATTCCTATTTCATTTTCAAAATTGTTCAGCTATTCTAGTTTCTTGCATTTCCATAAAATGTCTATAATAATCTTGTCTAGATCTACATAAAATCTGGTTGGTATTTGGATAGAAATTGTGTTAAAGTGGTACATTAATTTGGGGGAGAACTGACATCTTTACTATGTAGAGTCATTTCTTCATGGATATGGTATGTCTCTATTTAGAAGAGCCTTGATTATCTTCATCAGCATTGTATAATTTGAGTGAACAGAGTGAAGTTTCTGGTTTTGTTTGTTACTATGTTATTTTATCACTCCTGATGTTCAACATTTCTTCTTCTACTAGTTTCCTTCTGTTTAGAGAGAGAATTTTGGACATTCTTTTAGGGTAGGTTTGCTGGTGTCTTAGCTTTTGTTCATCAAGAATGTTTTAATTTCTCCTTTAATACTAAGGGGTTTTTGCTACATAGAAGATTTCTGATTTGACATTTTTTTTCTTTACCATTTGAAAAACATTGTGTCACTTCTTTTTGGCCTCCTTGTTCTGATTGTAAATTTGTTCTCATTTTAAAAATATAATATTTAGTTTTTAAAAGCTTAGTTGTGATGTGTCTTAATGTAGGTTTCTTTGTGTTTATTCTGTTTGGACTTTGGCTTCTTGGATTTTCATGTTTCTGTCTCCTATTAATTTGAGGACTGTGTTGGTTACTTTTCCCTCATTGCTGAGACAAAATACCCAATGCCAAAAATTAAGGAAGGAAAGGTTTATTTAGTTCACAGTATATGAAGGTTTCAGTCCACACCCAGCTGACCCCAAGGCAGAGTGGCACATGGCAGAGAGCAACAGTTCATGGCAGCACAAAGCAGCAAAAGCAACAAGAGCTAAAAGGGAGGAGCAGTGAACAAGCCTCTTTCCCTCCCTTACACTGTACTCAGGCTTCCCACCCCATGGTGGGTGTACCACTCACACCCATAATCCCAGCATTGAATCATGAATTAATTACAAACTCTAGAAGCCTACCCCATGACTACATGAGGTTTTGGAGGGGCATCTAGACACAAATCATAACAAAGATGTTTTTAACTGCTGCTGTGAACATTAAATACTCTTAAAATCCCACAAGTCCCTGGTCTTCTGTTTATGTTTGTATAGTCTGTTTTCTCTCTTGTGAAGATTAGGTACTTTACCTTGTTTTAACTTCCAGTTTGCTGATACTTTTCTCCATCCTTCCCATTCTTTTGAGCCTGTCCACTGAGTTTTTCATTTCAGTCATTATATTTTCCAGTTTTAAATTTCCCCTTGAATTTGGTAAGCTCCTCCTATTATTATGTTATCCTTCTTTTACTCTTTAAAATAAAAAAAAATTTTACAAAAATAAATTTCCCCTTGAATCTTCCTTTTATCTTCTATTGGTGACGTTTCTGGTTTTTTATTTGTGTCAAGAACTTTCATAATTGCCTGTTGAGGTACTGAAAACATGTCTAATTGAGGTAAAATATGCATGCAGTTTGCCATACTGTTCTTTATAGGAGTGTGTGGCTTCACTTGCAAGCACACACTTCTGAATGTGCAGGTCAGTGGCAGTAAGTATGCCTAGTACACCATGGAAGCACTTTTAAAAAGCCTAAAATCCTTGTGAAGTTCTAACACTCTGTCCCCCAGCATGAGCCTCTATGGATTGCCTTATATCATTCAGTTTGAGATTTTTTGGGATTCTTGTATGACAACTGATTTTCAGTGAAAATCATATATTTTCATGTCATGTAGTACATATCTGTATCTCACATAAACCTCTGTCTTCACTGGTAGGGGAGGGGGCGCTATTTGGAATGGGTTGCCTGTGTGCTGTTAGCTTCGCCTGCCTGCTAACCCTGGAACCTGCAACAAGCTGGGACTCTGGACCCTCCCAGGAGCTGCAGAGCTTTGGAGGTTTTTGTGCATACATGAGGGGCCAACTGTTTGATGAGAAGAAAAAAAAAAGATGAATGATCCCCTCCTTCAAAAAATCCCTCAAAACCAGCAGTTAGGAGGAGAAAAAAGTACACAGACACAGGGTCAGACCTGCAAGGGAAGTGGAGATTCCATTCCTATTTGGCCTCTGCTGACTCCAAGGTGGGGATCCTACTATGGTCAGGTGCAAGTCTAGTCTCCCTTGCGATATTCTGGCCTGAAGGAGGAAGGGAATTCACCCCAGCTAAGTGGGACAAGTCTTGGCTCCCTGATGGCCTCCTGGCACTGCCCTGTGTGAGACAGGCCCCTTACGGAAAGCTGGCTGTGGTAAAGTCTAGATTTCCTGTGGGCTTCTGCTGTGGGTAAGGTGAGGCTATGGGGCTGTTCCATGGTATATGCTGAGCAAAGTGGTCACTGTTTGAAAGTGTTCTGCCTTGGTTAGCTGTCCTTTCTTGGCCCTCTGGCTAGAAAAAGCAGCTCTTCTTGGTAAGCTTTTTGGTCTGGCTCAATGACACTTCTGAGTTTCTGGTTGTTTCAGTTCAATTATGGGACACATAAGGCAAAAAAAAGATAAACTAAAACCAAAACAAAGCTGGGGAACTCACCACCATGTCACATGTTGAGTCTCAAGTTCCCTGCTCATCTGCCACCTCTTCCCCACCTTTTAGAGTCTTCTCAGTTGCCATGTCTATATGTGCATGTACATGCACGCACACACTCAGGGCTCGTAGCTGCAGGCAGCAGGAGGAATAAGGGCAATAGCAGTGCACTCCACTCTCCTAGAGTGTCTGTGTGCTTTCATCTCCTCCTAGCCGCAGGTTTTGAGGGATTTTCTGAAGGAGGGATCATTCATCTTTGTTTTTCTTCTCATCAAATAGTTGACCCCTCATGTGTGCACAAAGACCTCCAAAGCTCTGCAGCTCCTGGGAGGGCCCAGAGTCCCAGCTTGTTGCAGGTTCCAGGGTTAGCAGGCAGGCGAAGCTAACAGCAAACAGGCAACCCGTTCTAAATAGTGCCCCCTCCTTAGACTCCTGGGCTCATTAGTTCTCTTTTCTTCAGTGGCTCTCTGATGAATTAAAGTGACTTTTTAAATTTTGTAATCCAGCTTTTAAAGTTAGTTTTGGACCATTAATCTGCCCCAAGGTACTTGATCTCTACTGAAAGGAAGTCAGCTTCTCAGAATTCGTGTGACAGTATAACATGTGAGTGGCTTTATGTCAAGAGCCCCTCTCCACTGGCTGACATATTCCAAGTGCCAGAGGATTAATGTCTCAAGAAGAGTTAGAAGATTGAGCCAAATCAGAGGGACTGGTTCTGGAGGCTGGTTCTAGCACTCAGAAAGCTTGCGTCATCTTTTAGACACCCTAAACCTTGGTTTTTTCTTGCAAAATAAGGATGTCAAAATTTCCACCTTAAAATGGTATAAGGATAAAATGAGGTGATGCATATATGGTACCTAACACATGAAGATAATGTTGTCAGCTGCTATTTAAATCAAATGTGCTGTATAACAGATTTATATCAATATCAAAATTTTATTTAACCCATGGGAACATAAGTAGATTAATTATTTAGTTATTTGTGATTTTATTTCAACTGAAAAGTGCTCAGTTCTGAGACCCATATCTCTCATCACTTGGACCTGGGGGCTGGACTGTATTATGGTCATCCTGCGGTCTGCCTGCCTGCCTGCCAGCCTCAGTAGGCTCAGGCTGAAAAGAAGCAGACACAATATCATCTGTTGTTATGTGAGCCAATTGTTACAGCTGTTTCAAGAGAAACTGAATAGAATTGAGCAGGAGGAACTCTGTCAATGAAGAAATGCACAAAACCATTGGCAAATCTTGGCATAGGGGTGCATGCCTGTAATCCCAGCACTCTGACAGGCTGAGGCAGGAGGACCAAAAATTCAAACCCAGCCAGGGCAACTTAATGAGACCATAGCTTAAAATAAAAAAAATTAAAGGCTGTGGATGTAGCTCAGGGGACATCCTTCTGGCTCATTTGCAGTAGAAAATGTCTGGAAGAGAGTGTGGTATTCCTTCTGAAAGTCCCATTAGTCCTCTGGATTGCTCTGAAGTGTTTCTAACTCTGTTTGCAGATGAGATGAAAGAGAAAGGGGAGGGGCAGAAAGGGGAGGTCAGCCAAGGACAGAGTCTACTTCTGTTTGGCTTCTGTGTCCCTATCAGGGGACAGTGGATGAAACGAGGGAAATGAAGAAGAAACCACACCAGGACAGCAGCCACCTCCAGGTAGCACGGGGCCATGTGCAGTATCAAGGATCAGCCGAGGGAACCTCAAGGATCTGTACTTCCAAATCCAGTGTCTGGAAACACTGAAAGGGCCACCAGGAGCAGAAGGGCCTGAGGGTCACAGGCAGCCTTGGTCCAGATTCCAGCTCTGCCACTTACCAACTGTGTAACACTAAGAAAGGAAGCTTTATTCCTTAATCTCTATGGTGGGAGGAGGGAAGGAGAGAGAGAGAGAGAGGGAAAGAGAGAGAGAGAGAGAGAGAGAGAGAGAGAGAGAGAGAGAG
>NW_004955492.1:8810390-8899442 GCF_000276665.1 Chinchilla lanigera | reverse complement strand
AGAGAGAGAGAGAGAGAGAGAGATCCTGTTTCCACTGAGATCCAGCAAATAATCAGGGTCTTATGTGAAGGCAATTAGATACACTGGTTGTTAATCTTGCCCTTCCAATAGGAAATACATTTCATGGTACCTGGGTAACTTCAGCTGATAAAGGAAAACTTTCTTTGCAGAAAAAGGCTAGACAATGAATGTAGCAGGAATAAATTAGCAAAATCACTTATTTGAAATTTCTAAGACAATCTTTAAATAGCACTGGAGTAGGACAAGAAGTATCTTGGCATCAATCCCCTTCCCAACTCCAAGCTGCTGTAAGAACAGGGCTCTTGATTTCAGGGGGTGTCAATCAATCAGTGATCAAGCTGGGCACCCAGGTGAACTGTTGGTTACAGGGAAGAGGGTAAGAAGACTGAGGCTTAGGAGTGTCACCTACCCCCAAAGGACACTTGCCAGCACACAGGACACAGAGCACACTCAATACTTGTGGCTTCAGAAGGCAGAATGAGAGCTGAAGCAGGAGGTTTCAGGAAGTCAGACAGGAAGTGCTCTGGGTGGAGCTGGGTAATAGGAAATGGAGCCCTCACTCCTCTTCCTCAGACCACCCACATCCACCTCCACAGTGGACAACACCGCCTGCAGCCCACACCATGGTGGTGCTGATCCCTGGCCATCTCTCTGTATCCCACAAAGTGGACTGGGCACACAGGAAACTTCCCTATGTGGAGGACCAAGGGCCTAGCACTCTTCTGAAATTTCCAAAAAGCTGCTGGAAAGCAAATATGTGACCAGCATGGTGTGCTCTAGAGGCAGAACCCATAGAGGCAAAGGAAAAGGATGGCCTCTGGGGTAGAGTAGGCCAAGGAGGGCTGGGCATGGGCTCTGCAGGATGGACATATACACATGAGGCACATAGGCTGTGCTTCTAGTGAGACCTTATATGTTTCTGGCTCGGCACAGGAGGTGCCTACTTAGTCCTAGTTTTCCAAATAGAGAACCTCAAACATGGGGGCTGGCAGGATCATTCTCTGTGGACACTCCATGTGCCCTGATCTACATCAGGTTCCAGTTAATCTTCATTTTAATTCCATTTGAGGTTTATCAGCATCAGGCTCTTCTACTTTGGGATTAGGAAAAGAACATAGGGGTAAACTGAGTCCAGGCTGCTGGGGACAAGCTGCGAACACACAAATCATGGGTTGCAGCTTCTCCACACCGACCAGCAACACTGATCTCTGCCACCCACGGTGAGGCCCAAAGGCCAGCAGAAGGGTTCAAAGTCTCCCAGGAAGCCAGAGCCAGCCTAGGACTAGGTCCTCCATGGGACATTGGGAACCCTGCCTCATTGCCACATCTTATGCTTCAGCCTCAGAGATTTTGAGTCATTTTCAGCCCGGAACTCCCAGGCTGTGTTTCATGACCTGAGGTTTTGTCAGGTGAGATAATGAGCCCGGCTCCTTCTCCACCATTTTTCTGCAGTCAGAGGCTCCTCGTCCTCCTCCTGTGGGCTGCTTTGCAAAGGACTGGGAAAAACCTGGACCCAGACTTACCTTCATCTTTCATATCTTCAGTTTTATCCCCCACCCTGATTCTAGAATCAGACCTTTTTTTTTTAAATAAATTTTTAATTTTAGATTTACATGAACGTTAAAAAGGCCAAAGAGTCCCCACACACCCCACAGTCACTCTTGCATCTGCACTGTCCTGGTGGCCATGTGGAACATTGCTGGTGACTGAAGTCAGCTCTGCTCAGACTTGCAGCTTTCCGCTCAGGTCCTCCTGTGTCCAGTCAGCCTCTGCCATCTCCCGTGGCTCTGACAGTTTCTCACACTGTCCTTTGTTTTGATGACCTGATCAGATTTCTTTCTTCCTTCCCACTCTTCTTTCTTTTCTTTCCTCTTTTCTCCTCTTCTCTACACTCCTCTCTTTTCCCCATTTTTCCCCCATCCCACCCTTCCATTCTGGTAAAAAACCATGTCAACATCCATTCTTAAGTCTGGCATTAAAGTAGCTGAAACACGCAGACAGCCTCTGTGAGCCGCTAGCAACAGCTGCAGGGCTGAGCCCTTCTGCCTAACTCTGAGAACCTAGGTATGTGTATCAGGGCCCCTGAGAGCTAAGTCTGCCCCAGATCAAGGGAAAGGAGGCTTGTATCATGTTGGCACTGCCAGCTGCTCTGCTGGAAATGCCTCTCTTTCTTCATGTGAATCCAGGTCTTATCTCACTGAGGTTTTCCCAGTGCCCTGCTGAAACAGATCAGGCTCCAGGAGTCCTCCTGGCTGGGACTCCTACACATCCACAAGGGCAGTTTGCACTGCACTATGTTTCCTGTAGCTCAAATTACCCTTGAACTGTGCTAGATGACCCCTCACCAAGAAGAAGGTCCTGGACATCAAGGACCAGCTTCCTTCTTTACACTCTTTGCCTGTTTTTATTATTTGACACACTGGAAGAAAGATAGAGTAACGTTCATGACAGATCCACTGACATCCGTGTGGCCCATTCCTTCATAACACAGCAGGGCTGGGCTGGGGAAGCAAGGAAGAAGCTCAGCTTCCTTGCAAAACCAAACACTACAGCAACTGAGGTATATACAGTAGTATTTTAATGCAATATTTAAAAAGAAAATGTATTTCTAATGCAAAATATCCCTGGAGAACAGAATATCAAAATTTAAAATAAATACCAGGTACCATTCACAACCCTGTATAAGTGGACAATGGACAGTCATTTCCAGTCAGTCCAGGGTCCCAGGCCCACATGGCCATGCACTCCTCACCAGGGTCTAACAGCGGCAGATGCATAGATACGTGATGCCAGCATCAGATGATGCGTGTCCTTGGACTGTTGCTGTTCTACTAACTTTTGGCCCTTAGTTTAGACCATGAGAGGAAGTTTCTGCCATTGAATCCAGCTTTTGCATCAGCTCCTGGACCACTCTTCATAGCATAGCACTTTGCAAACAGCTTTAACATAGGTCATTTCACTTACTCTTCTGAAAAAAAAATCCCAGAAGATGGAATAGATGGTGTCATCCTCATTTAAAAGGAAAGAAACTGAGTCTCAGTGTAGTGCATTAATAACTAGTGGTCAACTTATAACCCCTAGCTGAACTGAGTAAGTATAGTGCTGGGTGTAGGAGGCCCACCTGGGGACTGTTGCCAGCAGCATAAGAGGCAGAACTGGAGAAGGAGAAGTAGGCTGTTCAGAACTGAAAAAGGCTGTTGGAAGCTGAAAGGCTGTTGGGAGCTGGTAGAAGCTGTAAGGAGCTGTTGGTTCTGTTGGAGGAGCTTGTCATGCTGACTTTCCTGATGAACTTGGCTGTTTTCATCCTCCTAGGAGCTTGGGACCTTGTTGGCTGAGAATGGTTTTGGTTCACTTTGGGGAAGCTCTAGTCCTCACTCTGAGTATCACTTCCTGGCTCTGGAGGGGAGGATGGTGCACTGCCAGTCTCCTGGAGAAGCTTGCTGTGTTGGCTTTCCTGATGGGAACTCAGATGTCTTCACCATTGGAGGAGCTCGGGACCTCACTATTGCTGAGGATGGCTGTGGTACTTTTCAGGAGAGCTCTGGTTCTTACTTTGCACATTGCTTCGTGGCTCCAGTGCAGATCCCTCAGCCTGCTAGCACAGATCCTTCACCCCACTGGCACAGACTTTTGAGATTCCACCACTGACCTTTGGGCCTTCTCAGCACAGGTCCGTGAAACAGGCTTGCATGAGATATTGTTATGGACTCTGGGCTTCTAGATAGACTCATGGGAGGCATTGTTATGAGCTCTAGGTCTTCAGCTGAACTCAAGCAGGACATTTCCATGGGATCCAGGCCCTTGGCTAGATTCCTTGGTATTAGTGTGTGGACAGATTTCCTGCACTCTTTTGTATATCATTCTTGGTGACTATTACAAACAATTTTATAAACTATGCATCCTGTATAATATTGTTTCCCCTTGCAAAATATCCCCCAAGCAAACACACTCAGATTAAATTGCAAACCTAGTTTTACTAAGAAGGTCTATAGTGGAGCTGGGATCAGAACTGCACTCCCCAACTCAAACCCAGAACTGGGCTGGCTTCAGATTGCCTTCGTAGACACTCCCATGTCTTCTGCTCCTCCTCAGCTCTCCATATATGTCTGTGTCTGCCCCTTACCCAGGTGGTATGTGGGATTATATGCATGGGGTGCCTGTGTCAGCTTGAGCATACATGTGTGTGCACATCTTCAGAGTGTGAGAGGATGTGAAATAAGGAGCATGGTGCTTGCAGCACTCTTTCTTGAGTGTGCACGTGCTTGCACAAGTGTGTGTACACATTTGTACGCATATGGAAAAATGTAGCACTGAGAAGAGAACTGTCCAAAGGGAGACTGAGGCTGTGTGGCTGCATTTGTCCCCTGAACAGAAGGTCCTGCTCTCTACATCTGGCCAGCCAGTGCCAGTGCTGGTGCTAGGAAGAATTTTACCCTTCCATTTCAGGAGGGGTAGCAGCCACACCTCCCTGCCCACCTCCTCAGCTTAGGGAAAATGCTCAGCATCTTGGCCTAATATAGAAGCTACCAAAGCCAAGGCTGTAAGAATAAATATGTTGCTGGGGATTTAGCTCAGCGGCACAGAGCCTGCCTGGCAAGAGCAAGGCCGTAAGTTCGATTCCCAGTACCAGAAAAAAACCAAACCAAAACAAAACAAAAAAAAAGAATAAATATGTTACTTGGGGGAAGCGTGGCTGGACTTTTCTAGAGTGAGTTACCTGAGAGACCCTAAACATGTACAGCCTGGCTCCAAGCAAGCAGGATTTGCTCAGGATGCATCAGGAATTTCTCTATATAAGGCAGCACATCTTGAAAATGCTGTCTCATGCCTGACTCAAACCCAGCATCAACAGACTGGCCTTCAGTGTTGCTCTTCTGAGTGGGGGACCACATATGGTAGCTCCCACAGCCTTCCTCACTAACTATTCTAGCTTCTATAGGTTTGACAGGGTTGGTCATGGAGTCTTAATGCTAAAGTCCTGGGGTCCCTGTTGGCTGGGCAGCCTGCTAAAACATTTTTTAGTTTTCTCATTTGGAAACTCATGGAAGCCCCAAGGCATTTTTAGGCATATTGCTTCTTAGCCAACATGTTTCAGAATATAGGAGGCCAGAGAGGGTAGGAGACAGTTCCCTGCCTGGGAGAAATTTTGACTGATTGAAAATATACTTCCATAAAGGGAGACTGATCCACTTCCACAAGGGCAAGGGCAGTCCCACAATACCCCAGAGCAGGAGCGGGCACTATGGGTTAGCAGGACGGCTAATGTCCCTGCATATGCGCGGCTTTGGTGGGTCCATTCCAGACAGTGAGGGCACTTGTGGAGAAGGAACCCACAGGAAGCTAGCTCATCAGAGCTCTGGAGAACCATCTCTGCTCTGACATTCTGCTATGAGGTATGGGCATGAGGTTGTTTCAAAGGCTCCCGATGGGGGAGCTGACTCTTCCCCAGTAAACATGATCATCTCAGTTTCATTTTGTTTCCAGCCTGTTACATGGGCTGTGAGGTGGAGGAGAAGCTACTGGGCAGCCTGTGGACTCTATGAACTTTTGGGGTAATATCATTTGTTTTGAACTTCATGGTATACAGGTATTCGTGTCAGGTTTTATTGAGTTTGATGGGGAAAATAATGACTTTAACCAGAAAATCCATCTCTTTGTCTGTTTTCAATACACTATACTGTGTCCTCTTCTAACATTTTAGGCTAATTAACAAATCACAAAACAGTAAGGCCAAAATTTCCTACGTTTTGTGTCATCTATTTTTTTTTCTAAATAAAACTGTAAGTCTTGTTATTTTGTGTTTTTACTTCCAGGCCGTTATCCTACACACAGTCTCTGGTGATGTTTGGATTGGTTGCTCAGTCCCTGGTCACAAGTTGGAGTGATCCAGACTTCTGAGTGTGCATCAGGTACTGGGCCAGCACTTGGCTGGGCAGATGTGCAGTGGGTACCAGCTTTCTGTGACTACCTGTGTCTGGAGCCCTGACCGGGATGTCCCATACCTGAGCACCTAAGCTTATAAAATCTATGTCAATTCATTGCTATGAATCCTTTAGCTTCCAGGACACAGATGCATGGTTAACACTGGAGGACTATGCACCTGTCACCACATATACCTTTCATGTACATCTGCCTGTCTCTTCCTGAAAAGGGAGACTCCAGTCCTGTGTTTCCTCTCTGCCTCTTCACAGCTTCTGCCAGGCCTTCAGCTCAAAGGTCCCTGATAAGCAAGGTGACGTATGCCTTTTAATGAACCCAAGCACAGAGCCAGGCTATGCAGGCTGGGTGAGAGCAGGCTTGGACTGAAGCCGGCATTCATCTTCAGGTTTCGGTCTCTCACAGAGGGGCCTCAGGTTACCTAATGCCTAAGGAAGACCAGGTGCTGATACAGATGCTCAGCAGTCCCATCATGGTTAGGCCAATGGAGACACATGGTGTTTTACTAGGGAGGAGTCCATTCACTTTAGACCAGGATGTGTGTGTCAGGACTACCCAGCAGCAGTGAGAAGCTTCTGCCTGGTTGGAACAAAGCCCACATTTCCAGGCCCATTTGTATTTTGTTTGGTGCAAAGAGCATCAGCAGGAGAAAGGCAAAGGGTGCAGATCAGGAGAGGTGCCTCATAATTTGACCTCAGGAGATGGCTTTCTGCACTGCTTGGTGTTGTGTGTCCCTTAATTAGTGGGTCTGGAGGCTGTGACACCTGATGCCCCAGGACCCCAGCAGGAAGTGGAAGTCCACATTTTCAACATCTTTTACAATGGAGCCAAGGACATGTGCCAAAACACAGGAATTCCTATAAACTGTCTCAGGTTTATAGGAAGCAAACACAAAACTTCCCACAGATCAGAGGAGCCTCTTTCCAGGATGCTCCCCAGAGTGGCCAAATGTGATTTTTAATTTGGTTATGTCAGAGGAACCTGTGTGTCTCTGTGACTTGGGCTTCTCCTGGACAAAGCCTCCTGCTATCTCTCCAGGACCTCCAAACCCTTCCCAGCACCCTGGATAGGACAGCCAGAGGTCCTCCCACAAATGGGGAGGTGGCTCATGGTTCATGACAGGCCTCTAGCCTAGCTCCTCAAAACCTCCTCTGCTGTCCATCCCAGGTCAAGCTTACCTCAGCCTATACAGAAGAGGAAGCAGAGACCTCAGAACTTGCAAGTAAGCTGGGTCCAGGACATGGGCCTCTGGCCTGGTACATCAAGTGAGCTGGGGCTGTCCATGGCTCCTTCACACCGAGAAGAAACAGAAGCTACATAGAAGCCCCAGATTCTGGGGACCCTGCTGAGTCCAGAAAGTGTCTGGACAACCTGGAGGCTTCTGCGGCTCAGCCACACTTTAGCAATTGCAGATTTCAAGGCAAGGAGGCATACTGTGGTCCAATTTTAAATTTTGCTGTGGATTGTGCTCAGGGGATAGACACACAAAGCAGAGAAAGCTGGTTTCAGCCCCAGTGTTCAGTAGGGGTATAGGGGAGTGTCACACTGTAGGGGACATGTGTCCATCCTCTGAGAACTGGCCAGCACAGCCTTTACCAACAAGTGACCTGTGGTGTCCCCATCACACTTTTAGCAACGGCCTTAAGGCACCAGAGCTGGCCTGGACTGCGCAGAGGCTGTGCTGTCTGCATCTCACTAGGCAACTTCTGTCTTTGTCTTTCTCTTCCCTTCACTTCTTACCTGATCTGCAGATCAGGACTCTGTTTGCTTTGAGTTGGAGCCAGAATGACCTCAGAGCCCAGTGACTCATGCTTCTGCCCAGTGTCTCTGACGTAGGCGTTCCTCTATCTGAGGGCAGGGCCGGGCCAGGCCACTCTTCTCTGGTTATAAACACTCTGTGTGATTTTGTTTGGCAACTTAAAAATAGGTGCGTCCTGTGGGTGTGGGGTTTTAGAATCTCAGGCAGAAAAAGCCCAGCTGCTTTCATCCAGGGGTCAAAGGACTCTGAGAGATGACTAAACTCCAGCCAGACAAGAGTCAAAAACACCCACGTCCTGCTTTTGCTCAGTTCTCCCTCTTTTGCCCTGATGGTGGCCATGCAGATAGACGCTCCCAGAGGAAAGCAGGATCTCAGAGAGCAGGTGACCTGGTTTCTGGTCACTGCCTTGATGCTCTGCCTGGCACAGACAGATGTGAGGTGGCCAGGCTTTCTCTCGAGTGTCCTAGCTCCCAGCCCTCATGAACGACCTCTTCTCTCTCTGCGCTCTGCTTTCCTCTGTTCTCTCTCCTCAGCCACCAGCAGATGGAAAGTGTTCTCAATCCCAGCTCACCACTGAGGAGCCAAGGCTCACTGAGTTTAGGTGGCTTGATCAAGACTGTTGACCTGCAGAGTAGCCAGGCCACTATGCATGTGTACCCTGTTCTGGGCAGGCATGCCTATACCTCACCCCACCCCTTCTACTGTGCATTTTGTGAGAGATGGGGGCTTGGCTGTGAACTGGAGAAAAAGCCTACTCCTCAGAGGGGATCGACAGTAAGAGGACCTTGAGCTGTGCAAGGGTCAGCTGAGGCTGTGCAAATGCCCTCTGGCCCTCTTAGTGGATGCAGGACCCCAAGTAGGGGTGAGGAGGCACCAAGCACTTCAGAACAAGAGGACTAAGTGATAATTAGAAGAGGAGAATCCATATTACAGATTGCAAATATATGTACACACACACACACACACACACACGCACACTGTGTTTTGTTATGCTTTATTTTTCCCACTCTGAGTAATGTAAAAATTTACATGCTGATCTCTGCCCCCAGATCCTGGCACAAAGATGTAACCCCTTGTCATTCTCTGAGTAATGGGTGCAAGTAGCATCTTTTGTTCTGATGAGGCAACTCTTGGCCATCACTGGATCCCTTGGCATGAGTTGGTTGGCAGGGGTCTGGTTGGCATGGGTCTGAGGCAACTCTTGGCCATCACTGGATCCCTTGGCATGGGTCTGGTTACAAAGAGAACCAACCACATAATGAGAGGACTGGAACTTCAGCCCCACCCCCAGCCTCCTGGGAGAGGACAGAGGCTGAAGGTGGAACTGTCATCAACAGCCAGTGATGTCACCATTCATACCTGCATACTAATCTCAGGCAAACATTCAGGACTGATTCAGAGACCTTTGTGACCGCTGAACCCTGGAGTTCCTGGAGAGTGGTATTCCTTTCCACATGCTTGGCCCTGGGCATCTGTTCATCCACATCCTTTATAATATTTTTTAGCATAAACCAGCGAATGAAAGTGTTTTCATAAGTTCTGTGACTTACTCTAACAAATCAACTGAACCTGAAGAAAGATCACAGAAACGCTGATTTATAGTTTGTTGGTCAGAAGCAGAGTTAAGACTCCTTAGGGCTTTTGTCTGGCATCTGATGTTGGGGAACCCTGGAGACAGGAATCTCAACCTGTAGGGTCTGCTGTTTTCTCCAGGTAGGTTAGGTTGGAACTGAGTTGGATGAGAGGATGCCCAACTGTGCCTTCTTGGTAGGGGAAACTCAGAACCTTGAGGTAGAGGAGGCAGCACAGGGTGCTATGAGAGCAGAGGATGAGGAGCTGAGCTGCCTCCCCTTGTCTGAGAGCCACAGACAGGATTCACCTCCCATGAGCCCTGGTCCACTGACCTATCTGCCACTGTAGGTCTAGGCAGGTTGGCTTTCATGATTATTTTCTCATATTAAAACTGAGAAGGCTCTAAAAAGAATAGAGAACTCTTTCACAGTGTCTCAGTGTAATTGGGTTCATGCTAAACTTTACATCTCTGCCAACCTGGAGGCGAGCTGAGTGCTTCTGTGTCTGACCTCCACAGATATGCTCTGCAAAGGCCCCTTGGAGCCTGCTGCTCACTTACACAGTGTGCCCATTGCCTCAATATGTGGGGGACAGGAGCAAAAACAGTAGATTCCACAATGAGCCCCGGAACCTGGCATTTCAGCACATAGTAGGTGCTCAAGAAGTGCTTACTGGTTGAGAGATGAATGTACTTGTGACCTGTTTTCCTTCAGTAAGCAGTCTGGGTCTTCACACAGCACTCTTGGGTATCCTTTCCCCTGGTGCCTTTTGATGCTGTCTTTGTACACGATCTGTGTTGCAGCTTCATGTAGGACCAAGGTGTCCACGCTCCACAGACCTGTCCCCTCGGGCCCTCCTCCTTGTGCTGGGCCCCAGCACAGGGAACTTGGACTGTACGAGGGACAGGTGCATGTCACATGCCAGAGCTGCTGCTGTCCCCAAGAAAGGTGAGATCATGGGTTTCCCTCTCATCCTCCAATCTGGGTTTTCCAATCTAGGTTATGGGTGTGACGCTATCTACCCAAGAAATTGTAAAGTTATGTATTGCTCACATTTTTTTGAGTTGATATCTAAAATTCTTTATACCTCTTTAAATAGTCACAACAAAGGATAGCAATATATTTAATAAACCATTTAAAATAGAACTGCTAAATTATTCTCTTGCCTGATCTGGGTTGGATCAGTGGTTTGATAGTCACCAGCTCGCCTGGGTGCATGACCACAGCATTCAATCACTGTTGCAGGTGTCATAACTAATCTGCTCTACTTTCTCTCTGGGTACTGTTGCAAACCTATCTCCCCCACTAGAATTGTAATATGGAGGGGCTGGGGATTTAGCTCAGCGGCAAAAGTGCCTGCCTGGCAAGCACAAGGTCGTGAGTTCGGTTCCCGGTACCGGAGAAAAACCAAAAAAAAGAAAAAAAGAATTGTAATATGGTCTTACTTCCAAAATTATGGTCTTTTGTTGATTATTTCATCTGGGTTCTCTATAAATATATATCAGTTGAAATTAATTTTTTTCCAGTGACCATAAAGCTTAATCATTTTTCTTTTCCAGATTGCTGTCTCATTACAATTGATGAAAACAATAGCATAGTATACATTTTGGAAATTTTAAATTAAAAAAAGAAATTAAAATTTAAGTGAATATATTTGCCTTAAAAGAAAAAATTAAAAATTCTAAAAAATTATTTGTCTAGCTATCTATGGATGATCCTTCTTTAGGACAAGACATAATTCAGCATTATTTTTTCCATTTTTCCTCTTTATTCAAGTAAAGAGCAGCAACATTGTTCATGCAAAGGGATGAAAATGAAAAGAGTCACAAATTCTCTGTGATTCCTTGAACTCTTTCTGAATTACATACATAAAATTTTTACCCAATTACACAATAAATTAACATCAGAGATATTTCCAGTGGGTTTTTTTTGTTTGTTTGTTTTGTTTTGTTTTTAATAGTAGATGGAATTAAGACCTTCCTTCATTGTGTTGGGGCAAGGAAGAACCCTTACCCACTCTTCTGGTCAGACATTCCTTTAATGGTCTCTTAGGCACAGGGAGGTCTGTGTCCCCAGGAAATGACATGTGTGTTCTTATTCTGTGTGGGTGGTTACAGAGAGAGCCCCACCTCCTCCACTGGCACATTTCAGGCAGATTGGTTTTAGAAAGCATGCTAACAGGACCGTGTCTTCAAACTCATTCCCTTAACATGCCTCAGTGCCTGAGCATCTTTATTTCCCCCAGGAGTGTACACCCTGCCGTTCAGAGATTGCTTCAGGAGATTTTCCATTCCAGATGGGTGGGACTAGACAGAAAATAAGTTCCAAACTACAAGATTATTAGCATTGACATAATTCCACCTTGACCTGATGTGATTCTTAAAGCAATAAAAATAATAACTATCTGTTTAGCATATATATGGCTTTTTGGACTCTGTATTCACGTGAACATGTGCATTGCCTATTGACTTATTTAATCTCATGCTGAGCACAAAATGAGCTGAGCTCTTGATGTCTGCTGAGCTGGTACCACCTTGAGCGGGTGAAAACTGCAGACTGACATCAGTGTGACCTCATGGGCAGCCACAGACCGGGGAGCAAATGCTCAGATAATGTGTCAGAAAGGTGGACATCTCCATGTATAGGTAGAAAGCAGAGCCCAGGGAAATCAAATCATCTGCCCAAAGTCACACCACAAGCAAGCAGCAGAGGTGGCATTTAAACCAACTGGACTCCTAGCTCTGTGGGAGGCCATCCTGTGACACCCTGAGGACTACAGCAGGGGGCATCTGGGTCATATGCCCTGGTTTGGCTGTACATCTTGCTGCTACCACTGCACAAAGAAAGCTAGCACTACATGTGGATCTGAATCTCAATTTCCAGCTGAGGAGAGGTGGGGAAGCAACCAGTGACCTGAGTACCACCCCCAGGCCCCATCTCCCAACGCTGCTGCCCAGGGGACCCAACGCTCAATATGGGAACCTTTGTGGGACTCCAGGCCATGCCCATCAGAGCCCTAACCAACACTCCTAATTGTTTTCTTTTTTAAAATAGCATCTGTTATGGTTTACATATGAGGTGTCCCCCAAAGAATCATATATGGAAGGTTTAATCCCCAATGCAATAGTACCTCAAAGTGGGGCCTAGAGAGGTGACTGTGTCACGGGGCTGTTCACGCAGAGCGATGGGCCCTATTCGTAGCTGAATGAGCTTAGAAGGTGGAGCCCATCTGGGGGAAGTGAGTCACACAGGTGCAGCTTTAAAGGGTAAATCTCATCCTCACTCCTTTTGTCTCTGTGCCTCTGCCTGCCCCTCTCTCTCCCTCTCCCTCTTCTCTCTCTCTCTCCCCCCACTTCTGGTCACCATAAGCTGAGTAACCTTCTTCTGCCTCACCCTTCTCTGATGATGTTTCTGCCTTGCCTCAACCCTAAAAGCAATACAGCCAGTTGACCTTTTCCTCTTTAAGTTGTTTTTTTGGGGTATTTTGTCACAATAATGGAAAGCTGACTAATGCACAAAGAATGTTTTTTCTGTCCTTCCACTTTAAATCTATTTGTGTCTCTGGACCTAAAATCAGTCTCTTGTAGACAGCATATAGTTGAAT
Source organism: Chinchilla lanigera (assembly GCF_000276665.1). NCBI lineage: Eukaryota > Metazoa > Chordata > Mammalia > Rodentia > Chinchillidae > Chinchilla > Chinchilla lanigera. The sequence continues at coordinate 8,886,550 of NW_004955492.1, read as the reverse complement.
CCTGTTTATTTCTGTCCTTTTGACCAATTTCTATCTTTTGATTAGAGAGTTTAATCCATTCACATTTGAAGAAGCCTGATAAAATGGGCTGAGCTCTGCCCATGAGGTCACACTGATGTCAGTCTGCAGTTTTCACCCGCTCAAGGTGGTACCAGCTCAGCAGACATCAAGAGCTCAGCTCATGCACCCAGGCGAGCTGGTGACTATCAAACCACTGATCCAACCCAGATCAGGCAAGAGAATAATTTAGCAGTTCTATTTTAAATGGTTTATTAAATATGTTGCTATCCTTTGTTGTGACTATTTAAAGAGGTATAAAGAATTTTAGATATCAGCTCAATGGACCTCTGTTGTTATTTATTTTCTATTTGCCCTACAGATTTTTTGTCTCTCACTTTTTGTATTACAGTCAGTGGTATTTATCTTATTTTTGTAGTGAACCATTTTAATTCCTTCTCATTTCCATTTTATGTATTCTAAAGCTATTTTTTGTGGTTACCATGGGGATTACATTTAACAGCCTGAAGTTATAACACTCTAATGTGATTTATACCAGCTTTATTTCAATAACATACCAAAACTCAGCTTCCACATGATTCCAGCCCCACCCTGTTCAGCTACTGATATTACAAAATTACATATTTATGCATGGTATGTCTGAAAACATGGGCTAACTATGATTTTCATCCATTAGTCTCCTAAGTCACATGGAAAAAGACGTGGAGTGACAAACCAAGTCACAGCAATGTTAGCTTTTACAGTCATCCACATATTTGTCTTTACCAGAGATCCTTGTTTCTTCATTGACTTCAGGTCCAATGTTCTTTATTGAACTGAAAAGTTTGTTTCTTTGCAGGGCAGGTCCAGACACCATGAACGAGCTCAGTATCTGTTTATCTGGGAATGTCCCAATTTCTCTCTTGTTTTGGAGGACAGTTTTGACAGATACAGGGTTCTTGGTTGACAGTGATGAGTTGTGAAGAAAGACAGACCTCAAGCCATATGTTGAGGCCCAGCCTCTGAAAGCCCAGGGAGCTTCCTTAGGGAGATGAGGTTAACTATGCCAGGAAACAGGACTGGGGTAGGAAGGGCAGAGAACCTTCAGATGTAAGGAAGAGTATATTCAAATGTCCTAAGGCAGGACACTATGAGCCCTGAAAGGAAGTGGTGTTGTGAAACAAACTTGGGAGGGTCCTGGGCCCTACTGGCCCTACTGCCTCTTATTCTGGAAGGAGGGGAGTCCCACCAGATGCAGCATTGGCATCAACTTTAAGGTCTCTGAAATGGAAAAAGCCAGCTGGGGCCATCTCAGAGGTCCCTGTTCTAGACAGCTGCTTCAGCGGGTATAGTGATCTACCCAGGTGTTGAGTACTGCTGCATTCCTAGCGGAAGAGTTCATTTCTAGCAGAAGAGTTCTTGTCAAAACTCCCCAGGATGATGAAGGCTCAGGTCTGCCTAGTGGTGGGGTGGTGGTGATTCCTATAGGAAGCAAAGTTTAGAAAAATACCTGCGAACTGTGTCCTGCCCTCACTAGTGCAGATGGCCAGGGATACTGCCCTCAACTGTCCCAGCCTCCGTGTGCACTAAGGAGCCTCTGCAATGGTTCTGTAGTGTACTCAGGGCATGGAGGGGCAGAGCCACAGGGAGTATCTTGTGAAGAGAGTGGACAAGGCATCTCTGTTGACATGTTCTAGCACATTCTACAAACTCAATCCTTACTGACAATTTAAAAACAAATCTTGATTTAAGTATCAAGATAAAATCAAATCAAACTTTTTAAATATTCCATCAATGTGGTAAGCTGGTAAGATGTTCAACTCAGACCAAAGAGTCCAATCTGTATTAGAGTTCTCTAGAGGAACAGAATCAATAGAAAATATATGTATAATTAGGCAAGATGATTTATTAGCTGGTCTTACAGGATCAAAGGTGGGAGAGTCCACAATGGCCATCTGCACACTGGAGAGCCAGAGGATCCAGTAGCTGCTCACTTCAAGAAGATGGAAGCCACAGAACAAGAGAGATCAAAGATGCAGGGCTAGTCTTATTTCGAAGGCCTGGACCCCCTGGAGAGTTACTGGGGTGAGTCTGCATTGGAAGGCAGAAGACACTGGAGACCGATATCCAAAGGCAACAAAAAGGGGCTGGGGTTATAGCTCAGTGCCATAAGTGCCTGCCTGGCAAATGCAAGGTCATGAGTTCAATCCCCGGTACTGTAAAAAAAAAAAAAAAGGCAACACCAGCAAAGGATATACAGGCTAGGGTAGAGTAGAGCTCTTCAAAGCAGGTGCATTTCATTTTTCTTTTCTTTCTTTTTTTTTTCCTGTCCTTTTTCTTCCTATCCAGGATATAAGCCTATTGGTTGGTGCCACCCACAGCTGAGGTGGGTCTTCCCTCCTCATCCTGCTGGTCTGTAGGTCAATCATCCACAAACAAACTCAGAACTGTGCTTTACTAATCTAATAAGCATCTCATAATCCATTCAAGTTGATCTAGCATGATTAACAGTCACAGCATCTTTAAACTCTAAAATGTACAACAACTTCTTGTTTCTCTTTGGTTGGGTGAAAGTTTTCTTTGCTAATATTTATGCAGCACAATGCATGTGCTAAGAACGTGGCCTGTGCTCTCCTTAATTCTCATAACTGATGCTAAGAGGTTGGCTTCACCATGATGTGGACCCTGATGCCTTTGAGTGAAGCGATTTTATATATTAACAGGTTGGGAGACTGAGTTCAGATGGTGATGACACCAGTCATTTGCCTGTGTCTCAGGGAAGCTGGTGAGGGAAGGACACTGATGGTACCAAGAGCCTGGGCATCCTCAGACAGAATTCTCAGGGACCAGAGTCACTGAGCAAGCCCTGGCAGGCAGGCCATATTGGTGCTGTGGATATAGGGACAGGTAACACATGCAGGTAGGGTCCTTGAGATATGGGGACATCCTGGAGTGGGTCAGACTGACGCTGCTGCAGTGCCCACAAAAGGCCCCTTTCAGGGTGGATACTTGAGAGCAACTGGAGGAAGCAAGGGCTCAGGCAGGCACAGAGTTGCTGAGAATGGTTTGTTCAGCTACCCTCCCTGGTTGTGTTTCAGGGAGATACGTGAGAGCTTTCCCTTCCCATCCTCCAGTCTCCTGAGAGGAGGCCAAGCCCAAGGGCCAAACCCCAGGCCTGAAGATTCAAATCCTCTCCTGTCCCAGCACTCACATGCACACCCTGGTGGATCACCAGAAACAGTAACAAGGTTAGGAGAATGGTAACTTTACCAGATTTCTTTTTTTTTAAAATAAGCTCTCTGAAGCTTACTGGGGATCGGGAAGGAGGGACAGTGGCTGAATGATGTCACGTGGTTGCCTTGCCAGGCCAAGCCAAGGGCCCAAAAGGAAGCACAGTGTAGAGGTAAAGCAAATGCACCTTTGAAATATTTTGCAGTGAGTCATCTTTCCCCTGCGGGTCCCACTGTGCAGTGTATTCTAGGCACAGCAGAAGCCCCAGACTGCAAAGTCCTGACTCTGTCTCCTGCCTCAGTGTGTCTCCCACTCCAGCTTCAGGTGAGTGTGGAACCTGAGGGCCTGACATCACTTCCAACAGCTTCCTGCAGCCCATGAAATCCCCACTTCAGCATTGGTGTCCTCTCAGGGGAGCGAGAGAGGACCTCAGCTTTGCAGTAATTGCTCATGTGCACCATCTCTAACCCAAAGTATTCCTAGTAAAGTACTACACTAAGAAAAAAAAACAGGAGAAAAAGAAGGGCAAAGGAAGATAAGGACCCCTCCCCCATCCACCCAAAATCTCTGGGTCCAGCAAGGCTGCAGTTACATCAGGTGTTCACATCTGCCCAGCTAAGGGTCAGGACAGGTATTTGGTTATTAGGATATCAACAACATTTCGTAGGTGTCTCTCTTCCCTCTACCTATTTACAGGGAGAAAGGTACCAGCTGCAACAACCCTGGGCAGCCAGACAGCCAGGTACCATGGAGGTGTGCACAGCTCTGACCTGCTGCTGTGGCATGCTGGATTCAGTTCTGAGAGAAGGCCTTAACTAAGTGTGACAAATATCCAAAAACTGCTGAAGAAGTTTGACTCCACCATAGGAACATTTGAGGGCCATGTCTATGAAGTGAGCTCAGACATCCTTACACACCTGCTTAGCAAATCAGGATTTAACATGTGGCAGGAAAGTACCGTTGGCATCTATGGATGCTTCTCTGCTAAAATGCAGGCCATTTTGGATACACATATTATATACACTTTGAAGAAGGCTGACTACTTACATAGCCCATGTTACAGTTTTATCTATGTGGCCATCATAAAAAAAAGTCTACCCAGCACTGACAGGGGTTGGATTAGCTACTGCACAAAGTCATAGCCTTCTCTAGGAATTTATGACCCAGGGAATTTATGACTACAGTGATGGCTGCTGGGGAATCCAGGACCATATCATGTGCAGTGACAGTTGAGACCCACACACGGATTTACGAAGGAAAAAGTGCCTCACAATCCTGCTATTGTGTGACCCAACAAGGTGGGTGAGACAGACCTCCACTAGCATCTGGACACAGGTGTGGTGCAGAGGACAGCAATCCTGGGGTTAGAAACTTGAGAGAGCTGCTGTGCAACGGACATGCTGTGTGGTGGTTGTGGGGACCAGGACCCATTATATCTGGGGTCTGAATGTAAATTTGCCAGTGTCTACCCAAGTACAAGATTTCTACAGGAAGAGCGACACTTGGGGGTTTGTCTGTCAGAGTGACTTCTGGCAGATGAATGTGGTGGAAGAGAACACTGGCTGGGTAAGAAAATACTGCTAGTGAAGATGCAGGTGGCAACAGGTGCCAGGCAGCTGTCCTCATCTTACCTCACCTTATATGTCCTTCCTCAAAACTTTCCAGCACCCTGGGGAAAAGGGACTGAGCTCAGAGGCTGCAGACATTCAGGTCAGGATGTTCGTGAGTCAGAGCCAGACTCCAGCCCAACCTCAGGCCATCCCTAGGGTCCAGAAACAGAGAAGACGTGAATACAGAGGTGAGCGTGCAACTGGGAGTGAAAGGAGGAAGCAGCACTGTAGGTAGCTGACTCAGGCACATTGACATCCCAGCAGTGGGAAGTGACTTTAAACCTCTTGGCAGTGGTGAGGTGTACTCTTCTAAGAAAAATGGAGGAAAAATTACGTGAATCCCACAGTGTTCCTTAAATCAGTTTCCTTCAGTGATTCTCAGTGTTCTCATCTATTAAAAAAAACCAAAACTTCAAAGATGAAATAAGATAATACATTTAAATCCTTTGCAAACTTCTAACAATTGGAGAGAAAGTTTTTTTATTTAACACTTGAAATTTAAGTGCAGTACTGGGCATAAGTTTGATTTTGAAAAATCAAAAGGACACCCCAGACCCTCTGTCTTAGTTAGTTTTCTCATTGCTGGGACAAAATACCCAACATCCAAAGTTAAAGGGGCAAGGTTTATTTAGCTCCTAGTTTATAGGGATTTCAGTCCATAATTGGCTGGTTCCAAGGCATGACAGAGGGTAACAGTTCATGGTGGTGGAAGATAGCAAAAGTAACAAGTAAGAGAGCAAAAAGTGAAAGCTCCCTTTCTGTACCTTATATTGTATCCAGTCTACAGGAGTTAGGGCAGTCCCAAACCAGTGCATATACTGATCCAGAAATCACCCACTCTTAATCCCAGCACCCTTAATCCCAGCACTGCACCACCAGTAAATCACACACTTTAGATTCAGCCACCTCTAAAAAGGCCTCTTTAAAATGGCATGAGGCTTTTGGGGGGACATCTAGACACAAATCACAACATTCTGTCTTTAGCCCCCCAAAAGACTCATGCACATCTCTTTATGCAAAAGGCACTTAGTCCATCTTCAAGAGTTGCCAAAGTTCTAACAGTTTCAGCATTACTGAAAAGTCCAAGTCTTAAATCTCCTCTGAGATGTCAGGCAAACTCTTAGCCAAGAGCTCCTGTACAAATGAAAAAAAGTTAAACAGATGAAAAAACTCCTGTACAAATGAAAAGAAAGTTAAACTTCCAACACTCAATGGCACAAGATACACATTCCCATTCCAAAAGTTACAAACAGTGGGGTATGAAGGAATGGGACTAAAGCAAGTCCAAAATCCAACAGGGCAAACATTAAGTCCAGTAGTTCTATGTGAAGCATCTGAGGCAATCTGTGGCAAGATGTGAATTCTGAAGGGCTTAGGTGGCTCCACCCGTATGGCACTTCTTGTGGTTGTAGCTCCTATGGCTTCTCCCTTGGGCTCATTCTGCTCCTTCCTTGCAGTTTTCCTCAGACAATCCACATTCCTGGATTCTCCACATTTCTGGGGCCTTCACTGCACTTTTGGCTTCACAATACTGCTTCACACACTGCCCTTTCAGAGGCACACTGCCTGGGCTCCCAAGCCTTCTTCTGAAATCTTGGAGGAAGCCTTCCTGACCCCACAACTCCTGCATTCTGCATGCCTCTAAAACCAGCACCACATGAATGATGCCATGGTTTGCTGCCAGCAGGAGCAGTAGCCAGGCTTCTTTCTTTATTGGCTGTAGGGATCAAGTGCCTGGGTCACTGAGTACTCTGAATCCAATTCTGAGGAAAAAATTCTCTAGGCCACCACCATTCTGGAACATGGTGTCACTGCTGCAATTTTGGAACAAGGTGCTCTGCAGCTTTCTTCTCAAAGCAAAGTCTTTCACTTTTTCAACTTTGAAGCTGCAAAATGTAGAGTCTTTCTGTATCTTGTAATGCTCTTAGGCCACCTTTCCTATTCTCCTGTTCCTTCTCAGCAATAAAGATCTCCTCACTCTATTTCTGCAGTCCACAACTTTACTAGAACTTTCTTTCTGACCAAACTCACAACGTTTTAAATCATTCTGCTGGGCTCTTTGTTCTTGATTCTCAAAATAAGTCTGACTAAAAACCCCCAACAGTAACCGTGCCACTTCTTCAACATTTGACTGCTTTGAAATTTCTTCTACAAGATTGGTTAGTTGGCCACCCTAAATCCAGGCCAAGTCTCTGGACATGTGAAAAATGCAGATAAACTTTCTGCCAAGTCATAACACACATCATCTAGAGTGCAACAGCCAAGCAGTCCTTCCCACCAGAAACCTCCTGAGCCTGGTCTTTATTGGCAAGATTTCTGTCAGCCTCCTCGTCTTCTGAGCTCTGACCAGAATCTCCCAAATAGAACAACCTCAGGCATTCCAGATCTACTTTTTTAGCCAGCATTTCTGAACCTTTCCTAACTCTTCTCCTTCCAACAGACCAGTTGTAAAGGCTCTTCCACTACATGGCCAGGCAATGTTATAGAAATGATCCTAATTCTTTGGTACCAGATTCTGTCTTAGTTACTATTTTTCTTATTGCTGAGACAAAATACCCCAAACCCAAAGTTAAAGGGGAAAACGTAGCTTCAAGTCCTTAGTTGTTCTTGATCTCTTATTGTTCAATATCCAGGCCATTTAGTTTTCCCAGAAATGTTCTAATTAACATCTTTGTGGCTGGCCCTTTGTGCAACTCATGATACTGCTGTTGGCTCAAAGCAGTTGCCCAGTTCACTGATGTTAATGTGCAGCTTGGTCAATTCTCTGCAGCAGGTACATCCCAGCCCCTACTGCTATCTCATGGAGACAGAAACTAGATGCTCTTTCCCCATGCATGAGATGAAATGTCTTCATGCACCACTTTTGCAGGTGGATTGCTAATAAATAGATTATTCCCAGAGCAAGCTTCTCCTAAAAGAAAAGAAAATGCATTGCTTCAGTTCTGGAGCACTCATTGTCTTTGGTCCTCCTTTAGTGAGAAGAAAAACAGGAAACATGAGACAGAAAAAGTATACTGTCACCATATTTGTGGGGTTTTAAGATTCTTTCCTCCAAATCCCAAAGTGCCTTCTGCTGAGGGTATTGCAGTGGGAAGGAAAATGAGGGGTTTGAACTCTTTCCGCGTGCTTTTTGGTTATTGTGTCTATGAGAGGCAGAAACCTTATTTTTTGCAGATTTTATTTTTTAAATTAGGACAAAGTTTACTTCTGTGCTCCTGGTCATCTGATTTGTCAGCCTGTGCTTTAGCTTAAAATGTATCTATTGCTAAGCTTAAATTATAGGGAAAATAGAAAGGAAAGAAAAATTCTATTACTTATTAATTGAACACTTAAGAAAAGGAAGATTTCACCAAGGACCACTCCCCCTTCCTTGGCCAATTCTTTGAACACATGTATGCCCTGGTAACAGTTCATTCTCTCAGTGGGCTCTCAACCTCGAGAGGGGCCTGCTCTGCTTCCCACCATCCTCAACAGCCGTACCATTTTGCTCTCGATACCTTAGTGCTCGTCCATTCTGCTCTCCAGTGTGAGTCTTGGCATGCCCCAGTTGTATGCAGCCTCTGTCCAGTCTGAGTGTGAGAATGTCCCTGTCATGCACCTTCCTCCATTTATTCAGCTACTGTCTGTCATGGTGGCATTGCCTAGGAGTGCTGACAAAAGAAATTCTAAGTGATGTAAGTAATTAAACACACACTACCGTGTCCTTCTCTAGTGGTAGAAATGCCAGCTCAGCACTAGCTGAGACCCTGGCAATTACTTAACCCTGTTTTTGGCTCTATTTCCTCCATTAGTGAAGTGAGGATAATAATAATAAACATTTATCAAATTTCCTCTAAGGTCCAGGCATGATTCCAAGTGCTTAGGTACCTTAACACATTTAAACATCATAACTATACTATGAGGAAGGCTTGGAGGAGAGAGAGGAAGACATGGCCAGAGCCCTTATCATGGTTCCTACAGAAACAGACTCGTCCAAAGAGTTTGTTAAAAATGCAGATCTCTGGGTTCCTGCCCTATACATAGCACTTGATATCTCTGCAGTTGAAGGTCAGAAGCTGTGTGCTTGGCAAGTTCCCTAGTCATTCCCGGGTTCATGGTGCCTTGAGAACTACTAACCAGCTAGTCCTGCCCCCTGCTGGGCCATCATTAGCTCTGAGTTCAAAGGAAGGTGGAACTGGTCTTAGGACCTGGGCAGTTTCCCAAGAGGAGAGTATCAGGCTGCCCTGCCTGCCCCAGGCTCAGCCAAAGGGAATTATGTGGAGACTGTAGAGTTCTTGGAGGACAAGGACAGGAGAGGGCTTCCTCTCTCCTCAAAGGGTGATGGGGAAAGAGTGTTCTATCCTGTTGTGGGTGGGCTATGGGAAACCAAGGAACAAAAGCAACTTGATGCCAAGTTAGGCCTGTTAAGCCCATGGCTGCACCTGTGCCTGAAACCAAAGGGCCTGCCTGAGTCTCAGTCCCAAGCTTGTCTCCTGGCTAGAACAGAGCCAGAGTGCTCATACAGAGAAGATAAACTCCAAGCAGGCAGAGGCGGCACACCATGGGGACAGCTAGGCCCTAGCTCTATGGCGCCAGCAAGCTGCCCAGGTGGGCACAGTGGCGTGAGGAGCAGTGCCAGGAGGCGTTTCCGTGGAAGTTAGCTCTGCTTATATCAGCAGACTTGGGACTTGCCTGTTCCAAAGCTCAAGTCATTTTTACCACTTGCCAGGTCTGGCAGGGACTTTGCTGAAGGAGACTGTGCGATGAGCCCTGTTCCTAGATGTGAAGTCTTTCCTTGTGGTTCCCTGGCCCTTGTAGGATTCTGTGAGCTACCACCCACCAGTGACAGTCCCCAGTGACTCTGCTTGTTCTCGTGGGCTCTATGGTCTGCAGCAGTATGACCACCACCCCATTTCCCACCGCTGTGCTATCTGCCCAGGCTGTTATGTGGGTTCCACAGCAGTGTGGCTTACAGAAATGTGTCTTGCAGGAACATGGTTCCTGCTTTTCTTGTACCTTGATTTCCCTCTTTCCATCCTTGAGGAAGCAGCATACTGGTTTTGAAGTCTGACCTGCTGCTGCCCTGGAGTGGGAGCTGCTGAGTAGTCAGATAGCAAGATTTGTGATCTCTTTTCCTGCTTCTGAGTTCCTATACTTGTCATCCTGACCTGGGTGTATCTAATCTTCTACAGGCTTTGGTCACTCTACTGCTGGCTCTGCCATTCATCTGCAAACGATGAGACTGAGACAGACATCTGGGTCTGTAACAGTAAAGTTAGGAAACAATGGAGCAATAAAACCACTCTCATCGCTACAACCCCAGACATCCCACAGGGCCCCTGAGTGACACACCATATGTCACCCCTACCCAGCTTTCTGTGTTCTTAACCCCAAATTTAATATTAAAATCAGCAGCCCTACTTATTTTAACTGGAGAAGTCTGTGGCTTTTCTGGTTCTGTTAAAAGCAAATGAGCATTTTCCTTTCAGTCTTGTTTAGACAGTTGTATAAATGGATCTGTCAGGTGGATGGCTCAAAGCGGCAGCCTGTGTCTCTCTGGATGGTGATAAAGATAGTGGGAATTGTCATGGCTTGTGTTTAGATGTCCCCTCAAAGCCTCATGTGGTCGTAGATGGAGCTTTTCAGGGGTGGCTAGACCTAGTATATACGAGGCTGAGATTAAGGGTGCGGTGCTACGAATGATTCATAGTGTGATGCTGGGATTAAAGGTACTCCATCCTGGGGCTGGGGATTTAGCTCAGCAGCAAAGTGCCTGCCTGGCAAGCGCAAGGTCGTGAGTTCAGTTCCTGGTACCGGAGAAAAACAAAATAAATAAATAAATAAATAAAGGTACTCCATCCTGGCTGTGAGTGCTACCCACCCTAAGGACAGGTAGCCTGGATAGAATATAAGGGACAGAAAGATGGCTGCTGCCTCACTTGCTGCTTCTTTGCTATTTTACTGCCTGCCGTGCCATGGACTATTTCTCCTCTGTGGTGCCCCCATGCCATGACTCCCTGCCTTGGAGCCAGCCAACTTTGACCTTTCCCCCTCTAACTCGGACACTGGGTATTTTGTCTCAGCAACAAGAAAGAAGTAACTAAGACATAAATAATTAGGACTGATGTAAATCAATACCATCTTACTGCCTCTTCTGAGAGATGCTGGGGCTTTGAGGGGAATATCCCTCTCCCTAGTGAAGAGGAGCTGGGTGGGGAAGACCCTGCTCTGTGGGAGGGACACCTGTTCTTGGAGCATCTGTGTGTTGGTGGAACCAGAGTGGGTGACACTAGCAGAAAACTCCCCCCACTGCCCACATCACTGGGGCTGCCTGGGAGGACCCAGCACTGGTCAAAGAAAGTCAGTTCTGGTCTGACATCATATCCATGCCCAGGAGTCCAGAGCTGCGCATCTCCCAAATTTCTTCTGTTTAATGTGTTCTTCCTCACTTTTTCTCACCCATGATACAACTGGCAAGACAAAATGGAATTTGAGAAGGTAATTGTTTTAGAGATAAATAGCTTCTCTAAACTTCCTCCTGTCAAGTATATAATCAACACCTCTGCCTCTCCTCAGCCTATACAAACAAAAAAGAATAGGAAGGTGGTGGCCCCAGAAGGTTGAGGTCCAGGATGATACAAGCCTGAAAGTGTCTATTATATCACTGATCCCCTCTCCCCTCATTCCTTGCTAGAAGAGACCCTGACACACCTGGACATAGCAATGGTGATATGAGGCAGATGAGGCTTTTCCATCTCCTTGGAGCTAGCTTTAAATAAAGCCTTTTGGGTTTTTTCACCAAAATAAATGGTTTCCCTTGGCTTGGTCAGCAATGATTAAACAGCCCTGAGCATACCGAACTGAGTAGCCAGTAACAATGCAAGTCTCACAGGAAAAACTATGATGGAAATATTGAGTGATGGCAGGAATGTTAAATATCTTTAACATTCCAGGCGTGTGTCATCTGTAAAATGAGGATCATAGAGTTGTCCTACTTCCAAAAAGAACATCACCTCCCAGGATGCCTGTCCTGCCCTGTGTGCCTATCAAGGAGGGGGCACAATCACTTCTTTCCTCTTGCTATTCCTACCCCGAGCCAGGACACTCCCAAGTGTTCACTTTGTCCTTTGTTTTGGAACCCACAGAGCCCCAGCAGTCCTGGCAGCTAGGCCCTGGCCACTTTTTGGCCTGAAGGAAAACTCACAAGACTTGGTTTCCTGGGGAAGTGAAGAAGGACAGTGACTTGACTGGCCCCTTCTCATGGGCAGTGCCTCCATACAGGTGGCCACCTTAGGCTGTGCTGACCCAGTTTATAAACCCTTTCCTCCAAAGCTAAAGGGTTTGTGAAGCTGAGCAAGAGCAACATGCAGTGTTGTAGCCTCAACGTAAAGAATGATAGCAGGACAGAGATCTCCACCGTACCTTCCAGGGGTGAGGTAAGTAAGCACCTGGAATCCACCAGAGACCTCTCCCTGAGGTCAGGGGATTCACTGAGGTGCATGTGTGGAGGACACTGAGCCCTGGGTTCAGTAAGCACAGCCTGCTGTCCTCAAGATACATCTTTAGACCTAGAGGCAGGCTCAAAAGTGGACGTTCTCTTAACTAGAGGACATCACCTGTTTACTCATTCATTTGATATTCTATGGAACTACTTTATGCAGGAAACAAGACTAGTTCTGTGAATGATATGAAATTGAATGGAAATATCTGCCTCCGAAAAGGTTAAGTTCAATCAGGGAGACAGATCACATACATTACAAGTTACCACCAATAAAAATGCAATGTCTCCAAGGAAAGTGCTCACAGATGGGCAGTGTAATGGCACAGAGGGATTTAGGGGTGAGGGGAAGGCAGGGCTCAGCAGAGGAACCAGGGCTGTGCACTGTGAGCAAACCCCAAGGGCAGAAAGTTGGCTGAGCTTGCAGATATAGAGATGTCCTGGGGGACATGTTGCCTTCCGAGAATGTAGTGTGCATGTGGGAAGCTTTGATTTTCTACAGGGATTGTCATCAGATCAGTAGGGCTGCCTAGTGGCACTTCCCTAACAAGGAAAATTAAATGACAGCAATCAGCAGGATGGGTCCCAGTGGGCTGAGGTCAAGGGTGGAATGGAGGGCAATATTTAGGCAAGATGAAATTAAGGACCAAGAACACACAGGCACAGTTAGAACAAAGTTTTGGGAAAAATAGCCTCTCATTGTAAAAGCAGTGTGTGTGCCTTGCAAGAAGTATCTTTTATAAAGTTTAAGAATTTAAAATATGATAAAATAATATATTCTCAGCACACAGATACCACATTTTTAATCCATCCATAGCATCCTGGCTCTTTCCTATGTATATACACACACTCACAATATATACATACATTTTTAAATTAAAATAATACTGTATGTACTATGTGTGTATATATACAAGTATGTACATGTTTTAACTTATGTCTAGATGTCCCCCCAAAGCCTCATGGGGTCATAGGTAGGGCTTTTTGGGGGTGGTTAGAATTGGAGTGTGTGATGCTGGAATCAAGGATGCACCACTGGGACTGATTCCTGATGCAGTGCTGGGATGAAGAGTGGCCCACCTTGGGTATGGGTGCTATAGGCAGGAAGCCTGGATAGGATATAAGGGACAGAAAGAGAGCTGCTGCTGTCCCTTGTTGTCGTCTGTCTGCCAAGAACAGTTTCTCCTCTGTGATGTCCCTCTGCTGTGCCACTCTGCCTTGGAGCCAGCCAACTATCAACTGAAATCTCTGCACACCGTGAGCTAAATAAGCCTTTCCTCCTTTAACTTTAGGTGTCTGGTATTTTGTCTTAGTAGCAAGAAAAGTAACTAAGACAGTACATAAACACATCACTTATCTCTTTCATCCTAACGTTAATAATTTCTCCTGTTATGTATCATCTCTATTCCTATTTTAGTAAACTTGGAACTCAAATGTACCCATACCATATCCAAATGTTTCCAACTAGTAGAAACTTTCATCTCAAAGTGGTGGATCCAGGACTATGGATGGTGATTGTCTTTTTTCCCCCTCAATCCTCTTGTGTTCTAGAAAAATCCCTTTCTAAAGTGGTTTGAGGTGTTTCCAGGACAAGGGAAACTGTTGCAGGTGTCCTATCTTCGAGGCATTTGTGGTGACAGTCTCCCACACTTCACGGTACTCATGTCCAAAGCCATGTGGCACCTGCGGGTCCAATCCAGTTGGTGAGAGTCATTCACTTCTCAGTAATGTCTCCCTTCGAGCACACAATGTTCTGTGGGATACTCCCGAACAGTTCATTCACCACCTGCTACAGAAAGCCTTAACACCAACTGATAAAATCCAGTGTTTATGAAGTGATTTTTACAAAGTAATTCAGTCATTCCTTTTACAATGATTAGTTAGCAGTTTTTGAGTAAAGTATAACTTCATCTCATCCATTGAGTCTATTTGACTATCCTCCAATAAAGCTCCTTCCAGAAGATAGGAAAATGCCTGATTTTTCCTTCAAATTGGCCCATTCTCAAGGTAGACTTCTGTGCACAGCTGCCTCAAGTGGGGACAGGTGGATTTCCTTTCTATTTTTAAAATGTTGCTATGAATTTAACAGGTTTTCATGGGCTCGGTGTATTTTCATCCACCACAATCACTACGTTTTTGATGTTTTAGCTGACTTCAGCAGGTGGCCTTTTTGAGTGCCATCCCTTTCTCAGGTTCCAAAGTACCTGAAAAGCCCTGCTTCCTGGCATAGTGGGGCTTCCCAGGCTCACAGGGATGTTTCTCCAAGGACCCCTGACCCCTGCGGGGGTAGTCATAGACCAAGTTCTGGGAAAGAAGGAAGATGTTCTCTTTCTAAATGAATATTACTGAAGCTGGGGATGGTGGTGCATGCCTACAATGCCAGCACTTGGTGTTAGGGGAAAGGAGGAAAAGAAACAAAGGTACAAATTCAGTAGGACAGGTTTATTTAGAACAAACCTGAGAGAGACCACTCTGGCACTAGAGACCAGACCAGTAGTTCTTGTGTAGGCTATGGGATCTGTTATAGGATCATGGAAGGGGCAAGTTCAGTGAAAGGGTGCCTGCCCAAGGATGAGGCTTTGGAACGTGCAGGGAGAGGTGGTTATTATCAGCAGCAGGACTGAATAATGCTACAAGTTGATATCAATAGCAGGGCTAGATAATAATATGAGTCACTAGGTATAGCTGTGCTGGGAGAGGGGTCTAAAGGGGTCTCTGGTCAGGATGGCAGCAGTTGGATTCCTACACTTGGGAGGCTGAAGCAGGAGGATCCCTATTCATTCAAGGTCAGTGTGGGCTATATAGTATGTTCAAGCCCAGCCTGAAGTATATATCTAAAAAAAAAACCATCTCAAAAAAATTAATCAAGTAACCTTACTGTGATATGCCTTCCATATTACAAAGTGCATAGATTTTATTAGATGCACGGGGAAGAAATCACACCAAGCCTGTACTGACCTCTAAAAATGATGATGGGAAGAACTCTGTAGCTCTGTATCATCCTGATACCAAACTCAATGTCTTTGCAAAGTAGAAATTGAAACTCGTTTTCCCTCACAAATAAGGACATAGTCTCTGCTGACACACCAGCACCACCATATTTGGAAGACCGTGCATCTCTCGTGGCTTCTGCCCCCTGGGAATTTCTTTGCTTCAGTTTCCACTCTGGTCACGACATACATCCCTTGGTGAGACCTGGCAGATTGTACCTGTACAGGGTTCTTCATACTTACCCAGTTGTGTTCCATGACAAGATCAAGGAGGCCCTTGTGAGTGGGGGGCTCTGTCTGTGCTGCCCCATCTCTGCTCTGTCCCATGTCTTACAGTGGCCCAGTCTCTCTACATTCTGACATCTTAACTCTATCACTCCTGTCACGTACTGTTGCCTCTGCTCAGCCTCCTCCCACATGCCAGGCGAAGGGCCTAGGCTGCGGGTACCTGGACCTCACTGCCCCCAGGTTTCTGTCTAAAAACAGCCATTCATGTACCTCCTCATTTTGCTGTCTGCCTCCTATAGCACACTTGCTCCATGATCACAGAAGCAAGATTCTTGCCAGGAGCCCAGGGGACAAGCATTACAGCTGTGGCCAGACAGGGAGACAGCCCTGGTCCCTTATTGTGCATGAAAGCAGTTTCAGGAATACTAGACACAGGAACTGGATGCTGGACAAAAACTCCAGACAGGAAATTTTTTCAGGTGGAGGATGCAGAGCTCTGGTATGGGGTGTGCTGAGGCGGGGAGGGGGTAGACAGTGGCCAGAGTGGGAGGAGAAGCTGTGGGAAGGCGTGAAATTGCCAAGGGACGGAGTGGGCTGGGAAAGGGAGGGGGGCAAGCATAGGGTTTTATGAGGAGCTCAGGTGAGCTGGGAGGAGACACAGTGGGGGCAGGGAGTGGAGGCCAAAATGTAATCAGGAAGCTAAGGGCTCTCGAGGAGACAGCATAAAAATTGTACTTGGTACCAGAAAGTCACTGGTGACTGAAGAAAGGCATCCAGCAAAGTCTGGAGTGTGACCCTGATGGTGAAGGTATGGGCCTGGTGTCGAGGATGTGAGGCAAGGAAAGAGGGGGGAGGGGCAGATGAGAAGCCCAGCAGCTGGCAGCAGGCAAGCGCCTTGGTTTAAGGGGACCTGAGCACACTGTTTCAGAGGTGCCATCTCTCCTGAGGTGATGCTGTAAGCCCAGCTTGCTGTTGGCATGGATGCTTGGGCTGCAGAAGTTCTATTTCCATCTGTCTGCATCTGTCTTTAGTCACAGTTTGGAGGTGGGCCTATGTAGGGATGGTAAGAGCACTTTCACCTTGGACTTCCAGCCCCCAACAGTGAGGCTTACACTTCCGTCTGAGGTTGAAGCCCCATCTGTGGTATTCTGCTGAGGCAGCCTAGGCTGACTGACACAGAATCCCAGAGTGAAAGGGGATCCTAGAGAGTGTTTATTTAAAATCTTTAATTTTGAAAATGAGCCCACAAGGACCATGAGACTATGATTTGGAGGAAGTTGTGCTGCTCCCAAGTGGTGGAGCACAAACCAGAACCAGGCGTGTGACTCAGAAGCCAGGCCAGCCGCTGCTCACAGGCCACAGCACACCCTCTGAACCTGTGCTGTGACACTGCTGCTCCTTGTACCCCTGATACTGAGCAGGCCCCAGGACAGGACAGGGCGGGACAGGACAGGAAAGGACAGGACAGGACAGGATAGCACGATTGAAACATTCATTAAAAGGGGATTTGATCCAAAGTGTTTCTAGGCTTTCAGATTCTGTGTTGTGGAGCTGGACACATTGATGTGTGAAGTGGCTGGGTGTGAGCAATAGGGAATGACAGGGGATTTGCAGCAAACTGAAACAAGCATGACAAGCACTTAAATTCCGATTATCTATTGCACATCTGGCTTGTAGGCCACACACTGACCACCTTTGCCGGGGAAGGTAAGCCTGGGTTACAGCATAAATCCTGAAATTGCAGTGGATTTTCATAATAAGAGTCTGTTGCTTGCTTATGTCACATACTAATGTGATTGGAGAGTGTGGAGACTCTGCTATACTCATTGTTCAAAGATTTGGCTCCCTCATCTTAGGCAACTGCCAGCCCCAACAGGGGCCTTCAAGGATGTAGCAGAGGGGACAAGAGAAAGTGAAGGGTGAAGGTCTGAGCAGTAGGTGTGGAAATGACACTTCTTATCCTCTTGTCACTGTTCAAAATCAGCCCCACCCAGAAGCAGGGGACCTGGGAGTGAAACCTCAAGAGCCCAGAAGACAGATGCCATTTGTGAGCTCATGGATAGCTGCCACCTCACCTGTTAAGTACACAAACCAGTAACAGAGTCATTTATTATCACAGCCTATGCTGTTCATTTACACCACTGATAGCACAAGGGTTTGTTCACACCAGCATGGCCACAAACATGTCATACACTGTCTTGTGACCTTACAATGCCTTGTCAGTAGGCCACAGTGATTTTTCAGCTCCCTTATAATTCTATGGACCACAGCGATGTACTGAAATGTCTCTGCAGGGCGCAGGACCATGCATCAGCTTGGTGCTCAATCAGATGAGCTGTAACGTCTCTGTACAAGTGGACACCTGGACCATTTTGTTACTCTGGAGACTGGGTCTGTATATTGTTTTTCTTTTCTGCTTCCTTCAAGGTCAAAGACCACCCTGCCTTTCGCTGTGTAAGGAGCTGGTTTGGTTGGCTCACAGTACCTGTGAAGCTGAACTTGCAGGCACTGTATGACCCAGTCATCCCATTTCTAGAAATGTTCCCCCAAAACACTCATGCATGCTTCAAAAGACACAGACGAGGATGCACACAGTGCATCAGGAGTCAGAGTCCACACGGCAGGGCTCCACAGGGAGAAAGTTCAGAAAGAAGCCGAGTGGGCTGCACGCCAGGCATGAGGACTGTGGCTGCCTGGACGGAGGCCAGCGGGGAAAGTGCAGGAGCGCTGGGCTTGTTTTTCAGTTTTGGTACTGCAGCACCGACTTTGTGCATATCCACAGACTGCATATGGATAACCAGTGTGCTTATTTTTGTATGTCTTGTATTTTAGTTAAAACTTTCAAAACATATAAATCTTAGTATTGTTTTTTCTAGGTCTGTGGGTATTTTGATAGGAACTGCATTAAATTTATATATGACTTTTGCTAATATGGCCATTTTGACAATATTGATTCTGCCTATTCAGACATATAGCAATTAAAAATTTTTTCAAAGAATGAAACATTGCTCAGTGTAGTTTGTTCTCTAAGAAAAACCATTTGTGCTCCACTCTTGGTTACAGAAAAGTGCAAGCTGGGCATGCTGGTGCATGTCTATAATCCCAGAGCTCTGGGAGGATAAAGATTGAATCTCAAAAATTAAAAAATAAAAAGAGTTAAGGTTGTAGCCTAGAGTGAAGTCTCTGAATTCAATCCCCAGTACAGAGAGAGACAGAAAGAGAGAGAGAAATTGAGAGAGAAGAAAGAAAGATACAAGGTCCTTCTCTCGGTGGCATTGCACTCTCTGGGAGCACAATGTATTAACGTGATCCTGATTCGGAAAAATAGCACAGAGGCCTCCTGCCACCGGGCCCAGAGCTGAGAGACAAGCCTCAGCTCTCTCCCTTTATCCCACCTCCCCACAGTGAATTGCAATGTGCCCCACTCACTAAAGATATTGATTTTTATTGTTTGCCCTTCCCTCTCTCTAAAGGCGGGGATTATGGTGCTCTGTCACCAAGACCCAGCCCCATCCCTGGGCTTTTCATACTCCATCCCCTTCCAGCTGCTCCTGACCTGAGGAGCTGACTGGGAAGGGAGGGTGGGCTGAGGAGGACTGCACTGAGAGGAGAAAGAGGGAGGTAAGGACACACATGGTCACGCATCGCCCACTGCTCAGGGTACAGCTTCTGTCTGTGAGAACAGTGAGAGTCGTTCTCTGGCCTCTGAGTTTGCAGGGCAACCTGCAGGACCGTGTGTGTGGGAGCAGGGTAACTCTGCCCTGGGTTCCCAGGCAAGAGAGGAGTCACTAAACTGAGGTGACCTTAAGAAAAACAAAACAAATTTAACAGTTCGCTAACTGCATCTTATCTCCATGGAAGCAATTGTGTCTGTTTTCTTTGTCTCACTTTTGCTGAGCAAAATGCTGCTTTTAAAAATGCTCCATAAATACTAGAAAGCTTTGGGAGGGGAATGAGGGTATACAGCTTGGTGTGGGGGCAGGACCATGGCTTGAGGGCAGGCTTTCTTCTATTTGTCCGAACCTCTAGAAATCCCTAGGAAATGATGACTCGGCTCACAGTCTCAGGGTGTCCTGACTCACATACAGGCTGATCCAGGGTTTTGTTGTTGTTGCTTTGTTTTTGCTGTACTGAGGACTAAACCCAGGACCTTTGCTCTGAGCTACATCCCCAGCCCTTTTTAAAATTTTTTATTTCCGAGACAGGCTTTGGGCAGGAATTTGCCATCCTCCTGCCTCAGCCTCCCTGTGCTGAGATAACAGGCACACAAGAGGCTCAGTTTGAATCCAGGTGTTTTTTTTTTTTTTTTTTTTTTCTTTTAGATCCAGGCTTTAAAGGAGCAGAAGCTTGTAAAATTTACAGGTACTGAAAAGAAATAACATAAAATTTCAGTTTCAAAATTGTTAAGGTTTCATATACAGGATAGATAACATGGTTGTTCTTCTATCTGCTGTTTCTATGCTGAAAGAAACTGTCAATGAGTCTTTGGTTGACCAATATTGCATGTCTATATCTGTTTTCATGAGAAGCCACTTTGAAGATATCAATATGTAATACAACCACCATTGTTAATTCCCTACCACTTTGTTTGGAACTCTGTATTGTCTGTATTGTGCTTGTGATATGTTGTAAAATGTTGTATGTCTGTTAATGTTTCCCTCCTTTTATCCTTAAAATAAAAAAATAAATAAATAAATAAATAAAAAAAAAATGTTAAGGTTTCACTTGGTAAGAGTCTGAGTACAGGACCAACTAGAGATCTTCGTTCCCTCATTTCATAGGACACTCACTGTGACAGCAGAAGAGTGTGCCCTGTGCTGGCCCGGGAGCTGCTGTCTGCTCAGTGGCAGAGCTGGGATCTGGGGATGGAAAAGGACACCCCGGAAAAGATGAGGATGCACAGACTACACGGAGAAGGCGCAACAAAACCAACACTCAGTTCCACCACCTAAGAACAGCAAGACACAGAGAAGGGCCAAGGGCAAAAAAGAAGGTTTTCCACAGACAAAACAGACCCAGGAGGCCCAGCTCCCTTGTTTTGGCCCAGAGCCATGGGCTCATATGCTCTGTGAGGTGCTTACTACCTCAGAGGTGTACTAGGCGCCTCCTAATCCTCCATGTCCTTGATTTCCCCCCCATGCCCGAGGGCACCTTCTCCCCATGTGTCCTCTATCTCTGCCTTGCTGTCCACTGACCCCTAGGACACCCTGATTCTTAGATGCTTCTTATCACCTCTGCCCTGTGCTGTCTCCTCCTCCACCAGTCCCTCTCACATTCTGCCTCGACTTTTTAAGGAATTCTCCACTGTCCATGTTGCTGCTGGCAGTAGAAATGCAAGTAGGTTTCTCTGGGGTTAGATGTAAAACTCAAGGACTTCCTCAAGTTAGTATAAAGTCTTATTCCAGTTTTTACAATTTGTGTTTCACTTTTTAAGGTATTAGAGTGAAAGAAAAAGGCTTTCCTGATATGTATTAAGTACCAATGGAGCAAATTTTCTGGGATTTTCATTTGAAAGGAATTAAGGCTAAAGGGAAAGAGCTGATTTGATATCCCGAGGGATGTGTCCATGGGTGGTCTGTGCATACAATGGAACAGGATCTGGCCTTGAAAAGGAAAGGAAATCCAAAACATGCTACTTGGTGAGCCATGAAGAAATTATGCTGAGTGGAATAGCCAGCCACAGAAGGGCAGATACTGCACAGCTCCACCTGTACAAGGTATCTGGAGTGGTCACATTCAAGATAGGGTATTCTGGGACCGAGAGTATTCAGGAGATTGAAGAGCTGTTTAATGGGGAAAGAGTTTTAGTTTGGGAAGATGGAAAAGTCCTGGAGGTGGATAGTGCTGATGGTACCAAGATGTGAATGTATTTTATGACATGGAACTGTACACTTAAAAGTGATTAAATGGTGAATTTTGTTATATATATTTACATGGATATGTGTGTGTGTATCTCCACAGTTTTTAAATTGTAAGAGATATTTGTGGCTATAATTCTTTTTGCCTCCAAGCTAAAAGAGTTTCCAAAAATAATTCCTTGTAGGCTCATACCTTTCCAAATAAATGCCCTCAAATATGGAAAGTTTCTGAGACATGAACTTTTTGTCTGGTTTTGGGACATTGAGATATGGTGAACCTTGTTTAAATTGAAAAAAGAAATCAAAAGACTTTTTGTTCTAAATGATTAAGAAGTAACACAACGCTAGGATTAGAGCTGTCCTCCCAGACCCCTGCAACCCTGAGTCAGGAGTTTCACTGCTTGGAAGATGGGGGCTGGGGGGTGGGGCGGGCAGTGGAAAGCCATGTGCGTTGCAGGACACAGCTGTGCACACTGAGACTGAGACAGCCCTTGCTTTGCCTTGGTGGTGTCATGGTGACCCAGATCAAGCCACTTAACCTGTCAGGACAGTCATTCCTTGTCCTCAGTTATGGATCTGGGTAGGGCCAGCTGCTCCCTCCCTCTAGCATCCTTGGTGACTTGGGGTCTAATGAACCAGGCAGCTCATCTGCGTCACATACGGCATTTTGTAAGACCAGCAGTCTGATCTGCTGTGCTGTCATCCCACATGCCGAGTCTGGCCTTTGGAAAGTAGCTTCAGACATGCAAGCTTAAATATCACATGGTTTCTCTTATATGAGAGACTCAGCATATAAATAAATAAAAGATAATGGGAAAAGGGCAGACAAATCTCCCGCAAATGAGAAGAGGGCCAAGAACTGGAGGGAGAGGGAAGGGAAGAGATGGGAAGGGGACATAAAAAGAATTAAAATGTGTCATGTACACATATCAACTCCCTACAATGAATGCAATTCTTAATAAAAATGAAAATTAAAAAAATAAAAGAAAGTAACCTCGGGAAGACTGAGCACCATCAGAGAGACTGAGAATCACACGGGGGTGGGGGGGGCAGGCGGGGGTGGTGGCTGTCACGGTGTGTGCAGATGGCGTCCAAGACGGGGTTGGCCCAGCAGCGGGGAACCTGCAGCTCTACCTGACTGCTCCCAGAAGACAGTGGGTGTCTCCATTGCCCAGCTAGGGTTTCTAGTTAGAAAGGTGTGTTGGTGAGAAGCCACTGTGAAAACTGTCTTATACACATATTTAGAACATAGGAGGTAATTCATTTATATAACACAGGGTATATAATACACATTTTTCACTATAAAATAAGACTAGCTTTATAAAAGTTAAAAAATACTACTCCAGGTCAAGGATGACTTTAGGTCGCTTTTGGCTTTCTTTGCTTTCACACATACAAAGGCACATATGCCTTTGTTTGTTTTACTAGTTTACTCACCTCCAAGCAGAGAGGTGGTAAATTAAAAAAAAAAAATTACACAACTATATATAGTGGAGAATTAGAGTCAAGATTTCTTTTAGGATTGGGAGCCCTTGGAAGTCCTTCCTGCCTCCTCATCCCACTTCCCAGACCTATGCTGAGGTTGGAAGGAAGGGAGCAGCAGCCCAAGCATGACACATGCGCAGAACTGAGTGAAGTCCTCCCACCCTGAGCCCTCTGCTCATCGCTGTGACCCAGGCGCTGGCCGCCCTACATGTGCCTATGCCACATCCTGTCTTCCTCCTGCCTAACCGCAGGGTTTGACCACTGACTCTGAGAAAGGAATGGGAGGCCCGCATGTCAAACTGTCCTGCATGAGCCCAGGGCTCAGCACCTGGATTGCTATACGCCTCACTACCTCATTGGTCCCCACCAGCACCTCTGAAACTCCTTTGTCCAAGTGGACATTCTCTGGGCCTCCACCAGGTACCAGCTCAGGAGCTGATGGAGCACTGATTCTCATCAGCACCCCACACCCAGCCTCAACCCAGGCCATTGTCTCTGCCAGTATTGCCAGGGCCAGGTAATCACAACAGAACCTCTGGCCCCTGCCCTCTTACTCTGCCTCTTGTCCCTTCCTGCCCCTGGCTATTGGTCCTCTGCTCCTGAGAATAGCTCTCTGAAATGGGAGGCAAACATCAGCCTTCAAGGGGTAGGGAGCACCTAGGCCTAGGGACAGTGGGTACAGCAGGTTCTGGAACCAGGCCTGAGGCTAAAACAAGGTGTAGCATTTTTTGTGGGAAAAACGCACAAGGAAGAGATAGTTGCTGTTCTGGACAGTGTGGTTTTAGATGTGACACCTGGAATTGTGCAGCTGGGTTATCAAATGAGGACTATTGTCCTGCTGACAAATCCAGCCTGGAAAGGGCAGCAACCAGAGTGAGGAAGATCCCTGGCGACCCAAGATTTTGCTGAGTCACTTGATTAGCAAAGTTGGAGCTGCCTCACCTTGGGACATCTTGTCGCATGTAGTCGCATACCCCTAACTGATGAAGAAATCAGATTGGAGGGGTTCTCTTCCTTGCTGTCAAAGGAACCCTAATTAGGTTTTCTAAAATTTCTTTTTTAAAATGTACACAATTGCACCTATATCCGTAAATTTATTCATCAAACACTTGTGGCACTAAGTGTCCATTTGATCCTTGTTAATTCTCTCATAGATCACAGTCCTGTTGGAGGCTCAGCCAGTGCAGTGTAAGCCCTCACACAATTAAGTAGCAGAGGAAACATGGTAGCCGAGCAGCACTCAGAGAAAGAGTGAAGTTTTGGGTTCATGTGGGATGCAGGTAAAAGTGGAGGCCACTCGGGGGCTGGCAAGAAGCAGTGAGGATGGGAAGAAGGTGGTAGCATGTGGCCATGTGCCAAAAATTGAGCCAGGAATTTCTTTTTATTTTAATATATTAGTACATGTTTGTACCCATAATGATTACATTCATTGGTATATGTACATGACACGTCTGAAGTCTATTATGTCCCCTTCCCTGCCCTCCATCTCTTGGTCCCCGTTTCATTTGCAAAAGATCTTTCACTCTGTTTCTTATTCTCTCTCTTTTATTTTGCTCTTAAATCTGGGTATTCTTTGGATTTCTTTATAAAAGAGACCATGTGATACTTAAGCTTGTGTGTCTGATTTATTTCACTTAGCATAACCCAGGAAATTTCAGATAACGATGGGGCAGTCTCATCTCATCTCCAGTACTCCTTCAAGCACACTGCTTTGCAAAGTATTCCAGCACATTTCTTTGCAAACTGTTCTCTTCATTTGGCACTTGTTGTCTCACCTGAAAGGAATGTGGGGCCTGTCAAGAGGAGGAGGTGCATGCACGGAGCTCTGAGGGCTGAAGAGAACTGCCTGCAGCCTGGCCAGATCCTCAGGCCCTGACACAGAGGGGCCCTTGGGACCTGAGGTGCACTGACTGAGACATAATGAAAGGAGGTGAACAGAACCCAGGGTAGCCACCTTGCTGCTGGAGGGGAGGCGGGTATTTCGTTCAGAAGGTCTGGGCAGAAAGGAGGGGGCTGTCCCTGAGTCAGAGCAGCTGGGTGCCTTCCTTTCTTTCCCACAGGACACAGGAAGTAGCCTGCCTCTGCCAACCAGCCCAGGAAGCTTTGTCATCCACAGACCCTGCTCTGTGATTGGTATGATCCAAGGAAGCGAGATCTCATTGGAGACAGAAGGGCAAGGAGTCCAGGGCAGACCTGCTGAGGACCCCCAGGAGCCACTCAATCTGAAATGAGAGCAGAATACTCTGCTCAGGCAGCTGCTGGCACCACAGATGTGCTGTTCTGCAGGGCTGTCCCAGGTAGAGGAGAAAGAAGTGGAGGAAGAGTGCTAGTTGTGTTGGCCTGGACTGTGCACACATTGAAGTGTGCTCCTCAATAGGATCGGCCATGGAAGTCACTGTTCAGGGGGTTGGGGAGGGAATATGAACTTGTTAAATGTGAAAATTTAAAGCACACCATAATTTTTATGATGCTAAGGGTGGTGTGTGTGTATATGTGTGCACATGTGTCCATTCCTAAAAATACTTTGGGTTTGAATATATGTATTTTTCAGGAGCTTTTAAAACTAGCAATTGCCCAGGACTGTCTGGATTTCTGAGGGCTCCCGAGTGTGTAAGGTATGACAAAAAAGAATGTCTAAAGTTTAAAAAGTTATTACAATAAAATACACATTGCCATTAACCACCCTCAAATTACTTCCCTCTTTTCAAACACACTTATCCTATTCTTCTTGTCACTTTCTGAAGCAGTTCTGGAAGTCCTCCTTTGTGTCTTTAGTTGCACTGTCGTGGCTGCCTCTATGTCCTAAATAGATTTGAAATATTTACCTTTCATGATCAGTCTGACTTTGGGGAACAGCCAGCAGCCTCACTATGCCAGATAGGGTGAATAAGGAGGCTGAGGATGCACCAGAATGCTTTTACAAGCCTATCTTTTTTTTGGATGTCACTCAGCTATGTCATTTACCTTATTTTTGATCACACTTCATAAAGACACTCACAAAAGAAAACTTCCAGAACTGCTTCACAAAGTAGCAAGAACAAGGGGATAAGTGTGTTCAAAGTGAGGGGGAGATTGAGGAGGTTAATGGCAATGTGTCTTTTACTGTAGTAAATTTTTAAAATGTAAACATTCAGCATGTATTTTGATCCTGCCATGCATGTGGCGCTCCTGTTCGTTCTTCCTCTCTGAGAATGCAGGAGAGCTGGAAACGACCATTTTCCAGCCCTTGGAATCAGGGAAAAGCCCCACAGAAGGGCAGGCCGATGGTAGAGATTTCTCAAGAGATATGGACACCTCAGTGTGAGCTGTGTGCATATTTTGGAAGAATTTGGTGAAAAGAGCTACCAGTCTGTGCTGGCCCCATGCTCTCTATTAGAGTATCTGGCTCAAGATGCTATGAAAATTTATTTGTGACTGAGTTATTACACCACTGCCAGAAGCAAACTGGGCTGCACTGGGAGCTGAGCTCTTTCAGAAGTAATGAATCACCCCCGACCTTGTACCCTGAAGTGGGTCCACCACCAACCCCAACCTTTATTTATGCCATTTAAAAAAATCTGAACTTTAGTTGACATATGACAGACACAGCAAGAAATGCCCTGGCCACAAGTGTGCAGCCCAGTGTCTTTCTACAGGGTGAGGTCACCCTGTCGCTCCACCCCTATGTGAGCAGGGTGTTACATGCGTACCCAAGTCCTCCGACACTTGTCCAAAGCACCTGCCAGCCTGGATTCTACAGCCTTGGGCAGCTCTTGCCTTGATGTAAATAAACTCATACTGCACACGCAGTTTTGGTTTTGGTTTCTTTTGCTGCACTTAGTGTTTATGTGACTCGCTCACATTCTTGCATAAGCAGCATCTTCACAATTGCCTCACAACTGTGCATGAACACAGCACAATCCACTCGTCTGTCCCACTACTGAAGGACATTGGTGGTGTATGGGGTTGGGTATTACAAATGAAATCTCTTGTGTCTGGGCCTTCAGGTAGGGAGCAGACAGCCCTAGAAGTGGGGCGGCTGGGCAGTGGGCTGTGTGTGGGTCTCCAACAAGCAGCACCCAGGGTGGATAGACGGTGACACCCACCAGCAGATGTGAGCCCCAAAGCTCCACATCTACTGACTTTGGTCTGGTCAATCGCTTTCATCTCAGCTATCCTCCTGGTGGTGAGGTAGTATCTGACCATGGCTTTAATTAGAGCTTCCCTGATGGATGATAAAGTTTAGCACCTTTTCATATGTTTATCAGATATGTACAGAATCTCCTCTATGAAGCACCCGCTCTATCCTGCGAGGCCTCTGTCCTTTTCATATGCATCTACAGCTCTTTGTGTCTCCTCACAGGAGCCTTTTGTCACATGGGGCGAGCGTCTTCCTCTTCCAATGGTGTGTTTTGATGAATACAAGTTATAAATTTTAATAAGTCCAATTTGCAGATCTTCTCCTTTATGTTTGGTGCTTCGCATTCTTCTCTTCCTCAGTGACATGAAGACCTTCTCCAGCGCTGTTTCTGGGAGGCTTGTTATTTCATCTTCACATTTGATCTACTATTCATTGAAATTAATTTTGGTGCATAAAGGAGGCCAAGATTATTATTTTTTGCCAGACATAGTGAGTGTTTTATGCTTGTAGTGCCAGCTACATGGGAGGCTGAGGTGGGAGGAGCATGTGAATCCAGGAGTTGGAGGCCACACAGTGAGACCCTGTCTCAAAAAAGAAAATAAATAAATAAGTTATTGTTTGATCTTGTGGGTATGTAGTGGACCTATCATTTTTTTAAAAGCATTTTTTTCAGGATCTCCATGCTTTGTTGCAGTGTTGTCCTGATTACTACTGCTTTATGAGTCTTAATACGTATTAGCAAGTGTCCTCTACCTGTTTTCTCCTTCAGTTTTTTTTTAGCAGTTCTTACCCTTTACATTTCCATATGAATTGAGTCAGGTTGTTGGTTCTATAACAAATCCTAGTGGAATATTGATTGACATTTCATTTAAACCTACATAGATCACTTTTGATGGAAGCAATAACTCTAAATATTGCATCTTTGAGTCCGTGTATATGGTATGTTTGTCCATTTCTTCATGTTTCAGTGTCCTCTCAGGAATGTTTTGTAGTTTTCTGTGTAGAAGCTCTGCATATCTTTTGTTGGATTTATTCCTAATTACTTAATCTAAATGGAATTGTTTTTAAAATTTCACTTAATTGTTGGTACTGAGGCAGGAGATTAGGGCATAGCCAACCAGCTGGACAAGTGGGTATGAACCATCAATCATGGAGTTCCAGGACACATCATAGAACAACTTCCAAACCCTGCACCTGGTACCAAACAGAGAATCCTATCTTCAACTTTTCTGTTGTGAGATCAAGCAGGTTTTTGATAGGACCACCTAGATGTGACCTCAGAAGGGGATGATATAAAAGATGGTTGCCATCCACCTCATGGCCACCATGCCCTCTTTCTTTCTCAGTGGTTCCACTCTGACTCTGTGTGAGAATTCCTCTTTCCCTACCTTTAAGTGGCCTACATTCACTCTACAGACCATATTTCTTTTCTTACCTTTAATAAATATAAAACCTCACTACCTTTCACATGTTTCTTGTTCAATTCTTTTTTCTTCTTTTTTATTTTAAAGAGAAAAACAATAAAAACAGCAATACAGAATTTCAAAACAAGATAATAGGAGATTAACAATGGTTAATATAATACTTATTGTTATATTCAAAGTAGTTGCTCAGATTACAAGATATAGGCCTGAAAAACTGATCAAAGAATATAAGCACAAACTGTTCTTTTCAATGAATAGAAATTGGTAGTATAATTATTTTAACTATCTTTGTGTATATATGTATTTTTTCTTTTCCCTTCCTTCTTTTCTCCTTTCCCCCCCAATCCAGTTGGTTTTTTTCCTTTTGAGCAGTTTCTTTTCACAATATCTATTGTATCTTTTGGATCTTATTTACTCTTGTAGTTTCTTACACTAGGGAGACAATATGATGTCTGCACATGTGAGTCTGATTTGTTTCACTTATGAGTATGGTCTCAAGTTGTATCTATTTACCTTTAAAAGCCTCAAGTTTATCCTTCTTTATAGCTGAGTAGCACTCCACTGCATAAAAATACTACATCCTTATTATCCATTCCTCTGTTGATGAGCATTTGGGTTGTTTCCAGGAGTTAGCTATTATAAATTGTGCTGCTAGGAACATGGGTGCACATAAATTACTGTGATATGATTTTTTAATTCTTCTAGGAAAATATCCAAAAGGGAAACAGCTGTATTGAATGGAACCTGTAATTCTAGTTTTTTGAGGAATCTCCACACTGATTTCCACAGTGATTATACCAGTCTACACTCTTGCCAACAGTGAAGGGGGGTTCCTTTTTCCCACAGCCCCACCAGCATTTGTTATTGATTGATTTCTTGATGACAGTCATTCTTTCTGGAGTGAGATGGAATCCCAGTGTTGTTTTAATTTGCATTTCTTGAATGAGCAATGATGTTGAACATTTTTTCATATATTTATTTGACATTTGTATTTCTTTATCTGAGAAGTGTGTATTCATCTCAGATCCCATTTTTGGATTAGGTCTTTGAATTGGGGGGCCTGATTTTTTCAATTCCTTATATATTCTAGATAGAAATCCTTTGTCTGAGGGAAGCTGGCTAAAATTTTTTTCCCACTCTGTGCATTGTCTTTTCACTCTGTTGGTGATTTCTCTTGATGCGCAAAAACTTTTTAATAAGATCAATCCCAGTTGTTGGTTTTTTGAAGTCCTTCCCATGCAGTTTGAGTTTTATTCATGAACTTTCTGTCTACCCCTATGTCTTCAAGATTTCTACCTACTTTCTCTTCCAGTAGATTGTTTATCTATTAATACTTAGATCTGTGATCCATTTTTACTTTAGGGCATGGTGATAGACGTGAGTCTAGTTTTAGTCTTCATGTGGAAAGCCAGTTTTTCCAGCACCATTTAATAAGAGGCTATCTTTCTTCCAGTGAACATGTTTGGCCCCTTTGTCTAAGATAAGGTGGCTGAGTTTGTTTGTACTTGTGCCTGCATCTTCTAATCAGTTCCACTGATTCTTAGGTCTGTTTTTGTTTGTTTGCTTGTTTGTTTTTTGCCAGTGCCATGTGGATTTTATCACAGTAGCTTCGTAGTATAATTTCAAGTCAGGGATTGTGATACCTCCTACCTTGCCTTTGTTGCCCAAGATTGCCTTGCTATTCTAGCTCTCTTCTGTTTCCAAATGAATTTTATTATTGTTTTCTCTAGATCTGTGAGTTATGCTAACTGTATTTTGATCAGGATTGCATTAAATCTGTATAACAGTTTGGGAGTATAGTCATTTTCACAATGCTGGTTCTTCCTATCTCTGAGCAAGGGGTAGCTTTCCATTTTCTGAAATCCTCTTCAATTTCCTTTTTCAGAGTATTGTAATTTTCAATGTATAGATCTTTTACTTCCTTTGTTAGATTTATTGCTAAGTATTTCATTTTTTTAGATGTTATTATGAAGGGTGTTGTTTCTCTAATTTCTCTCTCAGTAAGTTTGTTGTTTGTGTACAAGAATGCTATTGATTTTTGAGTGTTGACTTTGTATCCAGCTATGCGCTGAATTTGCTTATTGCATCTAGAAGTCTTTTGGTGGAGTTTTTGGGGGTCTCTTATGTAGAGTATAATGTCATCTGCAAATAATGACAATTTAACTCCTTCTTTTCCTATCCTTATTCCTTTTATTTCTCTTTCTGGTTTAATTTCTCTGGCTAATGTTCCCAGAACTATATTGAATAGAAGAGGGGACAGTGAACTTGTGCAATGCTTTATTCAGGACAACAACAGCCTGGAAAGAGCCCACAGCACCCCAAACCCTGGTAACAATACTATGTAGAAATACAATTGACTTTTGCGTTTTAACCTTATATCCAGAAACCTCGGTAAATTAACTAATTCTAATAGTGTATGTATAAAGGTATTTGGATTTTCTGTATATCATTTATGTCATTTTGGAATTATGACAGTATATTGATATTATATTAACTCTTATATCTCCTATTTTTTAGTACTGGGGATTGAATCCAGGGCCTTCATACATCCCCAGTCCTTTTTTACTGTTTATTTTAAGACAGGGTCTCCCTAAGTAATTAAACTGGCCAGGCTGAGCTTAAACATGTAATTCCCCTGCCTTGACCTCCCAGAGTGATGAGATTATAGGTATGTGCTACCACATCCAGCTTGCATTTCATTTCTATATGTCTTTATTTGCTTTATTTCACTGGATGGGAGTTATAGGGCCATGTTTAATAGTTTAATCCATTCACAAAAACAGTGAAGGGATTTGTCTCATTCTCCCTCTCAGGAGGGAAAGCTTAATTTTGCCACTTAATATAATACTCACTGTTTGAGGTGGGGTGTTTGTTTGAGGCAGTCTCGCTATTTTGGCCAGGCTGGCCTTGAACTCGAGATATTCCTGCTTCAATTTCCAAGTGCTAGGATTATAGCCATGTACCACCATGTTCTACTGGTTCACTGTTTGTTTTCTTTGTTTTTGAGACCAAGGCTCACTGTGTAGTTCAGGCTAGCCTTGACCTCACTATGTATCTTAGGCTAGCCTCAAACTCATGATGACACCCTGCCTCAGTCTCCCAAGTGCTGGGATTACAGTCTTGTACCACCATGCCTAGGTTCACTGTGGTTTTTTTTTTTTGTTGCTGTATTTTTTAACCAGATAAACAGATTCTGTTCTATTGCTAGTTTAAGAGTTTCTTCTTTAAAATTAGAAGCAAATGTTGAATTTTATAAAATGCCTTTTCTGTTTCTATTGAGATGATTATATGATTTTTTTTCCATCAAATTATGTTCATTGATTTTCAAATGTGAAACTAACCTTCACCTTGATGTGGGTACATTGTCTTCTACACTTGAGCTGAATTCCACCAGCTACTTTGTGCAGCGTTTTTGAAACTTTAAATGACTGTCAGTCACTTTGTCTTGCAGTTGGCCTGGGAAGGTCACTTCCCTCTGCTCTGGGACCAGGTTCAAAGCCGGCTGCTACGTGTAGGTAGGGTCAGTGTGTGGCTGTACTGTGCTGTGGGGCATGCGACAGGAGCCTTCCTCCTCTCCTGAACCTCAGCTGTGTCCCAAGCCCTACTGAGTCTCAGCTTGCCAGCCTCTCCTCTGTGCTGGAGCCTGCTGTGCTGGATGCTGGGACCTGTGCACAGTTTTCCTTTACGTCCTTGCGCACGCTCACTTAGCCCCTGCCTTCAGACAGGTTTCTGTTTTGTCTTCTATTTTGTCCAGTCCTTCTAATTGTCCTCATTGGAAAATTTTGTTCAAATAATGCCCAGCTTTTGCTCCATCCACCCTCCTTCCGACCCCAACCTCTCACGTCAGCCTTCACCCCTCACACCCGTGTAATGTCGACACTAGGGACGTGAGTCTGCAGCCAACTTCTGCCAGGCTGCCAGGCTGCACCTTCAAAGTAAATACTACAGGAGCCATGATTTGGGACTAGGCTCCAGCCCCGGGCCGTAGTAGGCCAGCCTGAAGTCAAAGTGGAGTCCCCCACGCCAAAGATCCACGTCACCAAACAGAGCTAAGCTGTTATCTGACCTTCCCAGAAGCCAGGAGAAAGATAACAGCCAAATTTCCCAACAGGCCAGTTCTAGTTGGAAAGATAAGGAAGTTCCTTCTGCCTTAATCTTCACATAAAAAAGGTGACCTGAAGTAACCCCATGCTGACCAATCAGTTATTTTTCCACTATTCTCTCTCTCTGTCCCTGCCTTACAAGGAAAATTGCTTTTAAATGACCAGCACACTTTTCATGCTTTTTTCTGCTTTCTTCAGCCTTTTTCTGGCTATAAAACCAAACCCCTCCACTCAGTTCATCAGCTGCATTCTAGAATCATGAAAAAAGCTGGTCAAGATCTTTATATTGTTGTATTTTGTCCTTTGGTGCCCTTACCCAGCCTATCCTTGGAGAGAGTTGCCCTTAAAGCATTTCATGCACAGCCCTCAATCCTACCTACAAGCCTGCTAGG
The DNA here is from genome assembly GCF_000276665.1 of Chinchilla lanigera. NCBI lineage: Eukaryota > Metazoa > Chordata > Mammalia > Rodentia > Chinchillidae > Chinchilla > Chinchilla lanigera. Next base: position 8,853,635 of record NW_004955492.1, on the reverse strand, counting down.
ATTTCCAGTGGCCTACAGGGTTGAGCCTTTTTTCCAAGCTCTGAACACAAGGACCCCAAGGAAATAGTTCCCCTCCATCTCAACACTTCTGCTAGGCTGCCACGTGCCACTTTCTCCCTAAAGCAGCCTTGCTTTGACTCTCTGCTACAATAAGCAAGACTATTGCTGGGACAATGACTGCCATATCCGTGGAGCAGCCTGCAGGACAGACTTTGTCCTCACTTTGTAGGTGAGGAACTCAGGGAAGCCACACCTGGGCTGGGAGATGCTCACACTTCTGAGTCCCACAGGTACACCCTGGCTGTGTGGGTTCTGGAAATATGACTCCGTTTGAGATTGCTTTATGCAAAACACCATCCAAACAGCAAAACAGTGCTGCTGCCACAGTGGTGACACAGGTGACCCAACATGTTTTCAGTCCAAGTCAACACCACCACCTTCTTTCCTTGCCTTTTATTTCAGATTACCTGGTTTAACTACAAAATGACCTGCTTCCTTTGTGAAGCAGGTGTTAGGGGTGCAGTAGAAACAGAGTAGAGCCTGGGAGGGACCAGGAAGCAGGAGAGGGGGACAAAGGGGGGGACCTGCCTCTTCTGTCCATGCATTGCACCATGACTCCAGGGCCAGAGGACAAGTGGACTGGCCTCTGCAGTGGCCCGCTGTCCTCTAGGATCTTGACACACCAAGAGAAGTTGGGCCAGGAAGACCTCAGGGTCTCAGAGCAGAGACACTGGGTAGGTATTGCCAGACTCCTCCTGCTCCCCGTGGCAGGACTGCAGCACTTGGGAGGTGTGTGGAAAGCAGGGCTAGGAAGGAAAATGGCTGCCCTTGGCTCCTGTCAGAGGCTGGGAGAGGCCCTGTCCCTGAGCCTTGGGAGGAAAGGACCTGAAAACTGAAGGCCCAGGTTGTCCCAGGTGGGGTCTTGTTACTTATCCACCAGGGACCAGAGCCTGTCCTATATCTGGGCACTGTGCTGTGAGATGGCACTGCTACCCAGGAGCATCACATCCAGGCAGGAGGCAATGCTTGGCCAAACATGACCACCATCTTCTAGGATGGTGTCAAGCACAAGGTGCCCAGGTGTCCACAGAGATCTGCATCAGTTAAGTTTAATTGTCAACTTGACTCAGTTAAGAGATTCTTGAAGAAGTGACTCGATCTAGGGGGTGCTTTACTCCTCAGTGGGTTACTCCACAGACATTCACAGCTGAATGTGTAGCTAAGAGATGGGGCCCACATCGAGGGTCTAACCAGTGTGCTTTCAGAGGGTGTGTCTTACTGCTGTAGCTTGTCAACTTCCTCTGCTTCCTGGCTGCCACGAAGTGAGCAGCTGTGCCCCACCACACCCTTGTGGCATATTTCTGGCCTGGAGCCAGCTGACCGTGGACTGAAAGCTCCAAAACCATGAGCCAAATAAACCATTTCATCCTTTAACTGGTGAGTGTCAGAGATTTTATCACAGCAACTAGAAAGCTGACGAATATAGGGTCTCCAGAGCTCATAGAAAATTCCCACAAGCAACACCCCATGAATCTGGAGACACTGACAAAGGTTGAGAGGGAGGAGCCCCAGGTGTCGGGTGGAGTGAGTGACGTTGGCACTGGGGAGGTCCTCTGGGTCAGTTCACAGCCATGACAGGTCCACAGCCACAGCTCTCCCCATCTGGAGGCTGGAGTCTGAGATGAGCTATGGGCAAAGTAACTAATCTGACTTTCTTTCCTGGCCCACAAACATTGTCTCCCCCATGTCCTTTATTGTGTGTCTCTTTACCTCTTCTCCTGAGGACCCCAGTCACACTGAGCCAAGCCTCATTCTGATCCTAACAAACCTATCCCAACTTCATTGTCCCTTTAAAGGCCAGAGCACAATGACATTCCGAGATCTTGGACACATGGTCTTTGAGTCAGTTTGTCAGTTACTTGTCTTGTTGCTGAGATAAAATATCCAACACTCAAAGAAAGGTTTATTGTAGCTCACAGTTTGTAGAGGTTTCAGATCAGTTGGCTGGCTCCAAGGCAGGGTGGCATGGCAGAGGGGCATCACAGAGCAGACAGGCAGAAGGCAGAAGGCAGCAGGCATCCAGCAATAAGCAACAAGCAACAACAGTAGCCCTCTTTCTGTCTCTTATATTGTATCCAGGCTATCTGCCCTTAGGTAGCGCTCACACCCGTAATCCTAGCATCACACTGTGAAGCAATCCCAGCATCACATCCTTGATCCCAGCATCACACAACCTAAATCCAGCCACATCTGCAAAGCCCCACCTATGCCCACATGGGGCTTTAAGGGGACATCTAGACACAAGCCATAACACAGTTCATGACAGTCAGGGCCCAAGTGGCTGAGGCCTCCAGCAGAGCTGAGTCTGGAATTGTGGGTTACACAGTCCTGCAGCTTTGAACAGGCACAGGGGCCAACTTTCCTGTGAACAGCAGTGGCTGAAGGCCCCAGAGTGTGAAGCTCAGCTCCACAGTTGGCTGCTGTTCAGGTTAGTGCGTGCAGATATACACAGCCTTCTCCAGGGTTTGCTGTAAACACTAAGAGGAAATGCTTCCACAGCAAGTGAAGGCACATGAGGGCCCATCAGGCAAGTCTATGTGGAGCATGGAAGAGGCCTGGAGCTCAGGGATAAATTAGTAAGGCCCACTGAGGAGGCTGTTGCCCGAGGACAGCAGCAGGTGGATGTTCAGTGGGACCACAGCCCAGGCAACCGATATGTGTGAGGCAGCTCTGCTCATACCATGGTCTGTAGTTGCTTCCTTCAGTGTCCCAGGCCCAGCACATTCAGAATAGGCCTCTTCAGGTAGTGAGCTCAGCCCTGGAACTCACATGTAGACCCAAGAACTGCAGGCAGTGAGAAAAGGAAAAGCAGCAACAGAGACAAAGTGAGTCTCGCTGTCCATGTTTGGTGACTGATTCCTTCCTGAGAGGGTGGAGCAGAGCCCCAACACACTGCTGTCTCTCTGAGCCACCTGTGCTGTGTGTCTGAGTGTGTAGGTGAGAAGCCCAAGTGTTCTACGGGGCAGACAGTCAAGCACCAGCTCTGTGCATGCACCAGGAGTGGGAAAGTAGAGCTTTTCCATGGCAGCTCCCCAGGCACTGGTTGTGTGGATAGCATACTAAGCAGCTGCCTGCTTACTCAGAGGACTGAGGGGTTGGGAGGAAAATTTAATGAGCAGAATGTTACCACTGGCCCTGCCTACATGGCCACGGCTGAGCGGGTCCTTCAGTTCAGCTGCAGGATGAAACGCTAGGTGTTCCATACACAGCAACAATCAGATGAGGCTGTTTGCTCCCAGTCACTGACCTGAGAGGGCTACTTGCTGAGTGAGAGACAGCCCACTGGGAGCCTGACTGCTGGGCGGGAGGTGTCTCCGGTCAAATGGACAAGTCTCTGCACTCGGTTGTGAAGTGGAGTCACAGCAACCTCAGTTCTATCTCTTCTGGAGTAACTCAAGATTCTTGCTGTCCCGCCCTACACAGGAGCACATGTGTGCACATGTGTTGATGCAGCATGCTCTGCACACGCTGCGCAATCATAGTTTCTTTAGCCCCAGCAGGGCTGGTTCCTGGTAGACTTGTGACCTCCCTAACAAATTCTGTCAAGCTGGAATTTGACCACTTGGTCTGACTAGAAGGATGCCCCATGCTACATGCCTTCTAACGACTATGAAGAATGTCTCAAAACTAATTCCCACACATACAACAAGACTGGGCCAGGCACCTGGACCCCACCTGCTGTTCAGAGATCCTGGTATTTGCAGCCAGGTGTGGGCAAATCTGCTCATGCTCCATCTTTCTACCTCCTGCTTCATGTGTTACCACTCACTAACAAACAAGTCCAGAAACAAAATATTCCTTAAAAGGAAATCTCTATCAGATCTGCCCCTTGCTTATTCCCACTGATCCATGTACCTGCCCCTGGCTGTTCCAAGCGACCTGCTCTGCAGTCTTGGCTGGTACAGGGCCAAGAGTTTCCTGAGAAGTTTCCAGTGCCCAAGACAGATACTATGGTGGGGTTCTGCATGGGGCACACTGGAGTGACCCCATCTTTGCAGCCATGCCCAAAAGATACAGGGCAGAATGTCATTGGAGACTTATTTACATGGGCAGAACGGAGATGTTTCTATGACTGGGACCAAGTTAAAGGCCAGAAATGTTCCAGGCCTACAAAACATGTAGCGATGATGTTGTTTCTGACTTGCAGCAGAGACAAACACACCAAACAGGGAGAAGCATGCAGAAGGGGCCGCAGCTTGATTGGGAGGCTCGTGGGTGCCCCAGGAATATGAAGGCCAGAACAGGGCCCAGGGTGGAAGTAATGAGATTTTCCTGAAAATTTTTCCTGACTGGCTGGTAAATATTTTGAAATACAGAGACTTTGTCCCAACCACTCAACCCCAATAATGTAGCAGCACAAAGGTGTCAGTGGAATGAGCATGCCATCCAGGTGAAACCCTGGTCACAAACACGGTGGGGCACAGCTAATGCCAAGCCCTAGCTAGGGACTGATCACTCTGTGAGGCTTCAGGCTATTCTGGGGGATGTTAAAAATAAATTGCTATTACTTTCTCTCTGTATCTCTCTCTCTTCTCTCATTCTCTCTCTGTCACTGTCTCTCTGTATCTGTCTCTCTCTCTCTCTGTATCTGTTATTTAATTTACTGAGATGACTTTTTACAAAGTCCATGATTTTCCTTCTTGGAAAATTGTGAGAGAAGTGGAGAGACAGGAAGGGAAGGGAGGGGAAGGCAATGTACAAAGAATTAAAATGTGTTATGCACCTGTACCAACTCACCATGGTGAAAGTAGTCATTACATACTGCAAACACGTTCTAATAAAAATTAAAATTATTTTTAAAAAGGAAGAAATGTAAGGTCACTATAAAATTCGGACAAGAAAAGCAGGCAAAAGAAAAAAGTGAAATTATGGGGCTAGTCCTTACCCTGCCAGCTCCTTTCCCTACTTCCATGTCCCTCACCATCTCGCAGTCACCCACAGGGGATGCTCAGTGAGCTGAGAGGGAAGAGCAGGTGACCTTGCCACTCATGCATGTGCCGCTGCCCACATCAAGGACTGTCCTCTGATGCACCTGGCTGTGCCCTCTGTGCCAGCATCCTGCAACCCTGGGTGAGGTGTCATCCTCCAGGAGCAGGACTGCTGCTGAGGTGGCTTCCACAGCAAGGCCCACGTGGTTCCGTCCACAATCCCCCGTCTCAGTTAGTGCTGTTAGGGTTAGTGTTGCTAAGTTAGCATTGGGTTGCTGTTGTTTAGTGTTGTCAGAGTTATTACCACTGAGTTAGCACTGTTAGGATTAATACTTGCTAAGTTAGTACTGTTAGGGTTGGTACTGCAAAGACTAACAATGCCAGGCACCATGTTGGGCTTTTGGCAACAGGACAGCCAAGGAAGCTTCATTCTTGCAGCTGTAAGCAAACAAACACTATAAAAATGATCAGTTTTAATTTTGAATAGTAATGGCTACAAAGAGCAAAAGGGCTTTGGAGTGGTGCAAAGGAGGGTGCAGCCACCCAACCCCACTTCCAGAACTTTACCCTCAATGAGAAAGCAGTGGAGCTGTGAGTTCCTCTGTCCCTCCGTGCAGCCTCCCTCACTGGCCCCTTCCCTACACTGGCAGATGCGGAGGTCTATGGGCCACGTGGCAGGAAGCCCACAGCTGCCAACCTGACAGAAACCAGGAAAGAGGCCATTTTCCGGAAATGTGCCTTGTCCAGGCCTGACAAGAGGATGTCAGCTGTCACAAAACCTCAGGACTCTAGAGCTGCCAAGGACTATGGGAATCACATGGTCCAATGTCCTCATGGTGACTAAGAAGACCTGGGAAGGTGAGCTGACTTTCCAAGAATAGAAACAAAAGGAAAACTGGAAGCAGTCTCCTGAGTCCTCATTCCAGCCTGGGGCACAGGGCTCTTTCCCCAGTGGTATAGACATCCAAGCCTCCCAGCCCATGGCAGCCCAGGTGTACTCAGGCCATGGCTCTCACAGAGAAGAACTATGTTCCCAGCACCCTGTGATACGGGCATGAAGCTGTGCTAGTCAGAGGCAAAGTGCTTGGGAACACTGTCCACCACCCCACCCAGCTGGGCCTGGGCACACAGGTAGGAGTTCTGCCTCTGTGTGTGTGTGTGTGCACATGTGTGCATGTAAGTGTGCATGTGTATGCATGTGTGTGACTGTAAAATCATTTCTGAAGCCCCTGCCCAGCACCTAAATGGTTTGCAGAACCCATTCTTGACCACAGAGGCTGAAAATTATAAAACTTATATGTTGTACTATAAGGTTCTCCATACTTCCTTGTTACAGAGATCAGTTCATTTGTCTTTTCTAAGGTAGCAGGAAAGAAAACCACAACAGATCAAATAATCTTCTTAGGTCCCACAGAGTATCTGCAGTGGGGTTGTAGTCTATAAGTTAGCTGGATTTACAACCCCAAACCTAGGGAAAAAGATAACCAGCTCTGGAAGAAATCATATTCCTGTAGGGAAAACAAAAATCAAGGTCCAAACACTTCGAATGTATTTCACAGGGACTTGGTCATGATCTCTGATACACAACCACCAAAGTATTAGTTCCAAAAAGTGATCCCAAAACTGGGCCAAGATTTTCTTTAAGGAGACTTTAGTAGGTTCTGAGTGTAGCAGAAAATGCCCCCCAGCCAGTGTGGTAATTGCCCAGGTAATAGTTCCTGTTGCAGTTCCAGTTGCTTCTGCCTCCTAGAAATGGCTGGTCATTGTGATGCATATTGTAAGAACCAATTAAAAACAGCCAAGTATTCTGCTTCTTACTTATAACCCCAGAGAAACCTCCCTCCCTGGGTCTTTGAGGCCTGACATTTTGAGGGACAATTTCTTTCTTGTAAGTGCCCATCTGACATTAAATAAATCTGCCTCAAAATCCTGGGTGTTCTTTTGGTGTTTCTGTTTGCCATTGCGTGAGCAGTACCAGAGCAAAACAAAAGGAAATATATTTTGGTCATCCTAGTAAACAAAACCCAATGGGTTAATTATGGCAGGACTTCTCAGAGCATTGAAGAGACCCAAACCCTTGAAACCTCCAAGAATAGAGGGGCTGGGGATTTAGCTCAGCGGCAAAACGCCTGCCTGGCAAGTGCAAGGTGGAGAGTTCGGTTCCCCGTACCGGAGAAAAACCAAAAAAAAAAAAAAAAAGAAACCTCCAAGAATAGGGTAGAGTCTGGATTTATTTGGCCACAGAACTGTGTGTGTTTGTGTATGTGTGTGATTAGGGCTTGAACTCAGACCTTGCACATATAGGTAAATGCTCTACCATTGAGCTGCACTCCCAATACTTTTTCTTTAATTTTGAAATAAGGTCTCTATGAATTCTCAGGCTGGTCTTGAATCTGAGATCTTCTTGCTTCAGCCTCCTGAGTTAGTAGGATCACAGGTGTGAGCTTTCCATTCTTTTTTTTTTTTTTTTTTCTGGTATCAGGAATCGAACTCACAACCTTGCACTTGCCAGGCAGACACTGTGCAGCTGAGCTAAATCCCCAGCCCCGAGCTTTCCATTCTTGACTTGGCTACAGAACATTCTTTATCAAAGATCTACTGGGCTGGAGGTTTTGCCAAAATGCCTTTTAGGAAAGGAAATACCTTGATATATTTTCCTAGCTCAACCAGACAGTAGTGATTCTGAGTAATAATGGAAGAGAGGCAGAGTGAGCACCTCCACACATCTGTCCCCATAAAATAACAAAGATAATGGGAAAATAGTTAAAACCAACTTTTTTCCAGAACTCTGGAAATTAAACAAAGGTTTACAACAATGTGAGGAATATTTGTTCAGGAAAATCTGCCAAACCTAGATAAGACAGCAAGGTTTATGGTGTGTGAACTTGGCCTGTTCTCGTCCCATCCAACTCAGGTCCACAGTGGCCCTGAAAACCGCAGCCCCCTATCTCCAGCAGCCACAGACACCAGCAAGCTGCATGCCCCACAGGAAACAGACGGGGTCTGAAGCTCCTTAGCTGCTCTGTCGTCATTTAACTGTCCTTCAGACTCCCGGAAAAGCCCCATTTACACAGCATTGTTGATATTTGGCCTGACTCAGAGCTTGTGCCACAGGGAAAGCTCTAGGTGCAGGGAATTTGTCTGATATTACACACAGCCACTGTTCAACGTGGTCACTGTGGGAGACTGCAGTACCAGGCAGGACAACCAAGAATTTGGCCAAAAGTATAAAATGAATGTCTAGGAAAGGAGATGTTCACAGGGGCTTTGAGAAGCTCTGACACATTACTAGGGCTGGGAAGTTTCCACAAAGGCCCAGTGAAGACTCAGGATGGTCCCAGTCTCTTGACTCTGGCTGACCATAAGCCTCTGTACAGCAGGAAGTAACACTAGACTTGCAAATTGCACATTAAAAAGATGCCAACTCACAGTTCTTTGGCAAAGCAGAGAAGATCTGCTAGATTCAGGCTTTTATGGAAATCTCTGGTAAGTCACTAGCTGACCAGGGAGCTAACAGAGCAGAAATTCAGTGGCTGCACACTAGTACATGGCTTTCGTAAAAAAGATGATTATAAGTGCTAGAGATGATGCTGAGAAAAAGGAAGCACTGCACACTTTAGTGAGAATGCATATTAGCACAGTCACTAGGGAAAACAGGTTCCTCAAAACACTAGAACTACCATGTGATCCAGCAATCCTATATCTAAGTACACACCAAAGGAAATAGAATCAGTGTGTGAAGAGACATCTGTACCCCGTGTTCACTGTAGCACTGTCCACATAGCCAAGTGATGCCATCCACCTGGGTATCCATCAGTGGGTGAATGACCCAAGAAGATGTCACATACACACAGTGGAATACAACTTAGCTATAAAAAGAAGGAAATTCTGCCATCTGTGACAACGTGGATGACCCTAGAAGACATTATGTTAAGTAAAAACCAGGCACAGATCAACAAACACTGTGTGGTCTCGCTTATATGTGGAATCTTAAAAAACCTAGCTGTTAGAAGCAGAGAAGAGAATGGTGGCTAAAAGAGACTGCAGGTTGGGCTGGGGATGGTGTTCATCAAAGAGCCTGAAGTTTCAGCTAGACAAAAGAACAGATTTTGAGATCTGTGGAACAGCATGGAAACTATAGTTATAATATGTAATTCAAAATTACTAAGGGGGTAAATTTCAAATGTTTTCATCACAAAAAAAGGTAAGTATGCAAAGTGATGGATATGTTAATGAGCTTGATTTAACCAGTCCACAATATAGAAACATATCAAATATCACATTGTACCTTATCAAGCTATATAAATATTTGTCAACTAAAAATGAAATTAAAAATATTTTGTTCATAATAGCATCAAAAAGAATATATTTCTTCTTTTTTTTGAGACAGGGTCTTGCTCTGTAATACAGGCTGTCCTTGAACTCACTTATGTAGTCCAGGCTGGCCTCAAACTCACAGTGATCCTCCTGCCTCAGCTTCCCAAGTGCTGGGATTACAGACATGTGCCACCACACCCTGCAAGAACAAAAGAAATATAAGGCTTATATACCGAAAACTACAAAACATGGTTAAAATAAGCTAAAAACTCCCCAAAGCTATGGATCAGAAGATTTAATAATGTTAAAATGATAATTCTCTATTGATTTAACATAATCTATGCCAAAATCCCAACTGACTTTTTTGCAAAAATTGAAAGCTGATCCTAAAATTCATATAAAAGGCAAGGGGCCTATGGTAGCCAAAACAGCACTGAAAGGACAAAGTTCAAGATTTCACACTTCCCAATTTTAAACTTACTCTATAGCTGTAGCGATCAAGACAGCATGGTCCTGGCAGAAGCAAAATATAATGAAATGGAATTGAGTGCCCAGAAGGTAGCCTTGTCATTCACAGTCAGTTGACTTTCCACAAGGGTACCAAAATAATTGAATGGGCAAAAGATTCCAGTTTTCAACAGACAGTGAAAGACAATTGGATATCCACAAATAAAATAGTAGATTTGGACCCTCTCACCACACATAAAATTATCTCAAAATGGTCGGACATAAGTGGAAGAGCCAAAATAATAAAACTCAAAGAAAAATGACATAAGAGTGAGTCTTTGTGACCTCAAGTTAGGTAGAGATTTCTTACATATAACATCAAAAGCACATCAAAAGAAATAAAGAAAGGAAGGAAGGGAGGGAGCAAGGAAGGAAAGAAGGGAGGGAGGGAAGAAGAAAGGAAGGAAGGAAGGAAGGAAGGAAGGAAGGAAGGAAGGAAGGAAAGAAGGAAGGAAGAAAAAAATAGATAAGTTGGACTATTTCAAAATTTAAAATTTTTGTTGCAAACAACACTATCAAAAAGGGTAAAGGTAACCCATAAAATGGGGGGAAATATTAGAAAGTTCTGTATATGATGAAGGATTTGTACCCAAACTATATAAAGAACACTTACAACTCAATAATAATAAGACAAGCAACCCAATTAAAATGGGAAAAGGATTTGAGCAGACAAGTCTCTGAAGAAGGTAAACGAATAGCCAAAAAGCACTGGAAAAGATGTTTGACATCACCAGTTATCGAGGGAGCACAACTTCATGCTCCCTGGGGTGGCTATATAAAAAAGGCAGACAATAACAAGTATTGGCAAGGACTTGGAGAAATTGGAACTCTCGTGCATTGCTGGTGAGATTGTAAAATGGTGCGGTTACTTTGGAAAACATCTTGGCAGTCTTCATAGTGTTACACAAGAAATCACACATGGTCCAGCCCTCTACTCTTGAGTACACATGGAAGAGAAATAAAAACATTGTTCCACATAACACATGGGCCTGAATGTTCGTAGCAGTACTATTCACAACAAACAAAAAAATGAAAATCACCTGATAAATGAATAAAAATTTGATTCACCCCTATTGCTTTTATTGAGAATATTGCTTCTCAATAAAAAGGAATGAAATAGTGCTACGTGGATGAACTTTGATGACATCACACTGAAAGGAAGAGGCCAGACACAAAGAACACTTTATTCCAATTACATGCCACATCCAGAAACAGGCAAATGCAGAGAGAACTAAATGATGGGTTACCTGGGGCTGGGGTCACAGAAGTAGGAGAGTAATGCTAATGATGGAGTTTTTTTCTGGGGTGATGACAACCATCTACAATCGAACTGTGCTGGAAGCTACATAACTCTGTGAATATATCAACAACCATTGAGTTGTACACTTTACATTGTAGATTTTATGGTCTGTGAATTACATCTCAATAAAACTATTTAAGAAACAATGGAAGAAGTTCAAACTAACACAGATTTTTTTTTTTAATCACATGGACACATATGTCCTATTTTTCACAGAGGAAAAGCCTATTCTCCTTTGTTACATCACTGCAATCATCCCATACTTACTGCCAGAGCTGGCAAGGCAGCCACCCATGTGCCTCCAGGGGACTCACAACAAAATCACAATTTTCCCTGGTGTTTTACCCACTCTCTTCTCTTAAGGAGCACTGTCTCTCTATTTTCATCTCAAGCACACAACCCTATTGATTCTAAGTATTTCCCAGTATAAACCCTGCTGGATTATAAAAAAGTAGATTCATTTATAATCAGCAGCATTCTCCAGAAGTAAATATTTTTCTTGCATCCTTTAAAGCCTAGCTAAATAGCCAGGCAATGACATCTGCAATGACTCCTTTATTCTGCTCAGCAGCCGAGCCCCATGCTCCAAGAGCCTGCGTCCACTAACACTCTCACATGCAAATCAGTAACAGCACATGCTACTCAGTTCCAGCCAGTAGACTTAAATATTCCTATTTAATTGATTATAAAACAGCACAATTCTTGCCCCAATTCACTTGATATCAAAAGATATCTTTGCTGTCCACAGGCAATAGCTGTAAAAAAGAAAAGCAAATCTCATTTCTCAATTTCACGAATCCTCCACATGTGACGATCTGCTTGAGGTATGAAGGGATGGTGGTCCTTCTGGTAGTATGGGCCTTGCAGTCAATGCTGCACCTGGCTGACTAGGGTGGAGGTAACACTGTGGGCCTCGAGGGAGGTCACAAGAGCCAGGTAGCAGCCCTCACTCCTGGACTCTGACCTGCCCAGTAGAAGTAGGACTTCCAGGAGGCTACAGCACTGTGAGGAGCCCCAAGGCTGTGAAGGGACCACAGAGAAACAGACCAGGCGGCAGACCTTGCTCAGTCCAGCCCTCAGCATCTCCTCAGCCCAAGATCTAGCCACATATTCCACTTTTGGTCAGTGAAGTCCCCTCAGCCGGGTTGGGAAACAGCCAGCTCAGTTCTGCCCTTTCCAATTTCTGAGCCGCAGAATCCACGAGGACAACACAGTGATGATCACACCTGGCCCTAAGATCTGGGGGACTCACTAGGTGTGATAGCTGGCTGAGGCCACTTTGGAAAAGACTTCTTCTGTCCAGCAGTACTCAGACAATAAGGCTGACCCAGTTTGCAGGCTGGTTCCTGCCCTGGAGGACCATAAATGCCCATTTTAAAAAGTCATCTTTGTAGTAGAATTGAGACCCATTTGCCACAAGGAAAAAAATCTAGGCTCTTCTGAAAGTTATTTGTGCTTGGATATGGCTTTTAACTTGTATAGCACTCTTAAATTATTTATGGAAGGGCTCCCAACCTTTCCAATGAGTTCCAATTGCCTGGAAGCAGAGGAACATCCTATCTTGTTTGGTCCCCAACCCTGTCCAGCAGCTACAGCACAGCTCAGCGCCCAGGCCTCCTCCTGTGCCCTCGGGGCACAGTCTATAGGATTTTGGGTACTCGGCTACCTGGTTTGGCTTCTCCACCCACTGCTTCTGACCTGGGAAACCCTGGCAGGTGGGGACAGGGGAGTGGAAAGACCCCCGGTGGGGTCAGGAGACCTAGGGTTAAACCATCTTCTTTGGAGCCTCCTTTCTGCCTAAGAAACAGATCATAATTTATCACAAGGTTATTCTGAAGTTCAAGTTAAATGATATAGGTAAAAAATGCTCTTAAAATTGAAATCACTATGCAAATAAAAGTAAAGCATTATTACTACCTGCTGTGTGTATTTGCATAAATTACATCTCTGGCCTCCGTGAAATGGGGATAATAGCAGTTATTACCTCTTGCCAGGATGATGGCAATGCCTCCTAACTGGCCTTCCTATTTCTATTTTTGTGCTTTTAAAAGGCATTCTTCACACAGCAGCTGGGTGATCTTTTTAATATGCAAATCAGGCATGTCCTTCTGTTTAAAATCCTCCAATGACTTCATACTGTAGTTAAAATAAAGCCTAATCTCAAGCTCAGAGCCTGTGCAGCCCCATACCATCTGGGCCCATCTACCACTTTGACCTCTAACCTCTGAACTTTGCCCTCTGCTCTCTGCCCTGACCACTCTATAACCTCACCACATGGCTTCCTCTCTATCCCTCAACTCATCAAGATCCCTACAGCCCCAGGACATGGCTTGTGCTATTTCCTATATGGCTCTAGCTCAGGCAGTGGTTCCCGTGCCTGTCAGCCTGAAAGGGGGCTCCCTGGACTACACATCTTCCTACCACTGCCCTCTGCTGGCCAGCACCTCCTGTCTCACATTTACACTCTGTCTTCCCCACTGTGATGCCAGCCCCCCAAGGACAGGGGGGTTCTAAGCACGCAGTAGGTCCTCAGGAAATACTTGATGAATGAAGGAATAGATGATTGAGAACTGCAGGCCCTGCCATGTAGAATTCACAGCAGCTCGGCCTGCATGGAGAAGAGGGTGATGGTATGGTTGCATAGAGCATTATTTGAACCAGATGTGGGGCTGTGAGCCTGATAGCTTGTCCGCTCTCTGACTAGGATTGTTCCTGGTAGAGATTACCTTTATCAGCAAGACCACTGTCCAGCTAAATTTCCATTACCTACAGCCTTTGGAGCCTCAGTGGCAGTGGCTGACTTCCCAAGGGCTCAAGCCCTCACTGACGTCATGCTCTGGCCCTGAGCACTGCTCACAGCAATTCTTCTGGAGATGTTTCCATGGTATGCTGACAACTAGGGTAGGGCTCCCATCTCTGATAGAATTTGGATAGGACAAGCAGTAGAGGGATCAGGAAGTAAGTGCGAGGGGTGGAAGGGCTTTCTGCTGCTGCTGGCCTTGAGGTCACCATGCACACAGCCTGACCTCTTATACCAGGAGTAACAGAGCTGAGCTGCTTATCAAACGGCCCCAGAGTGGGTCACATAGGGAGTGGGCAGCACCTGGCAGACAGCCATGCAGGACCCAGCCCCAGTTACATGGAGCAGGGGCAAAAGGCCAACCCTGCCCTTTTGAGGAAGTAACTCAGAGATTGCCTGCCTGCATTCCCTTTGCCCAAACTTCCTCTGCCGGCCATGCCTTGTTCAAGGGAGGCTGAGAAGCTAGGTGCTGTGGCGCGCATATCTGTAATGTCAGATCTCTGGGAAGCTGAGGAAGAAGGATTTAAGTTCAAGCCCAGCCTGGGCAACTTAGTGATTTAGGGAGAACATATCTCAAAATAAAACTTCAAAGAGGGCTGACACTGCAGCTCAGCGTGAAGGGTCTGGGCTCTGTCCCCATTACCAGAAAAAGATTAAGAAAAAAAAGTTTAAAGAGAGGCTAAGAAAGATGAGGCCTTTGTAGGCTGCAGTGAGCCCTGCAGACCCTCAGGGGATCCTCTTACCAATAACGAGAGCTGGACAAGGTTGAAGGACAACTTATACTTGTCACCTTGCTTTTGGCCTGCAGCTGACCAAATTTAAAGTCATTGGTGATGTCCTCAAACATATAAAGATGAATTTCATGCCAAAATCAAGAAGGCCAGGAAAAGGGTGGTTTCAGAAGTCTTAGATAGATAGTTGCTCAAGTTTTGGTGAAACTCACCAAACATATATGCTATTCATAGATACATTTTCCTACTATAAAAGCTTATACCTTCCCTACAATCTGGGATGTTACTAGGGTCATGGCCTTTTAAAATGTTCTCTGATTTGGTGTGGTGGCACATATCTGTAATCCCTGGGAGGCTGAGGCAGGAGGATTACAGATTTGAGCCCAGCCTGAACAATTTAGGGACTTAGTGAAACCCTGTCTTGAAATTTAAAAATTGGGGGGTACGGCTCAATGCAAAGTCTCTGGGTTCAATCCTTAATTTGCAAAAAGAAAAAACATGTCTTTTGTGGATTGGATTCTTGCATTTTGGATTTTAGTCCAGGGGCAATTTTTTTAAAATGGAAAGTTTGAACATACCCTACTGGGCGGATTCTAGAGCAAAGGAACAAAATCTCTGCTGTGCAGTATAAACTGGGGTCTCATGTTTGGTTAACTCAGAAGTCACTGTGTTACTGTGAATATTTCAGTCACAAGGATGGGTATTGGGATTAGCGGCTCCTATGGTCAAACAACTATGCCAAGAATTCCTGTGCACAGTGTGGCCAGCCTGGGACACCTAGGTGCATCTCATTCCTGGTTCAACACCCAAGAGGGTGCAGACAGCATGATGTGCAAGGACACATCCTCAGGCTGGATTGAGTGGGGCGCCTGCTTGTCCTTGGAGCCTCTGTTTTGGACTGTGTGCATGAGATTAGTATAACCCATCAGCATCCTGCAGAGAGGCTCTTTCTCAGGGGCATCAGACTATGTCCAGGGCTCCCAGAGTTTTGTAATGGTCCCATGGTGCTGAGAGATGGTGCAGCAGAAGTGGGCACAGCCTCCTCCTGGGCTCGTGACCAGGGGGATGTCACTGCTGCAGTTCAAAACTGAACCCCAAAGTGATGGCCTTAGGGGAAGATCATGTCATGTGGGATCAGTGTTCTCATAAGATCCCCTAAAAAGTTCCCTCTTCCATTCTACTGAAGGATGCCACAGCAAGATGGCAGCAGCAGGACAGGAAGTCGCCTTCAGTTGACACCAGGCCTGCCCCACCTCCACCCTGGACTTGTAGCCTCCAAAGTCCGGAGGAATAAATGTCTGTTGATTCTAAGCCACCTCATCTGTGGCATTTTTCACAGCAGCCAAAACAGACTGACATTTTGTTTCTCTCTATTTGTAAAAAGGCAACGCGGGGTGGCCTCATGGACCCCACACCCACCCAGAAGGAGCACTCGGGGAGCTAAAGGCCAAGAGAACCTGCTCAGTTTATGATCCGCAACAGAGACAGTGCTACAGAGGCTTGTGAGACAGGAGCGCTGGGTCCTAATCTAGGTCGGCATCAAGGATCTATTAAGTGTTTGGGAGCATCCTCTGAACTATGTCATTTGTTTAAGGTCCTTTTGATATTTCTACTCCTCATTCTCATTGCCTGTGTCTCCCAATTTAATCTTACGTGAGACACACTAAAAGCCTTTTAAACCTGTCCTCCTTCTTGCCAACATCAGTGTTTTTTCGCTCATCACCATATACTCCTGGTGGGACCCGCCGTCCATGTGTTCATGATTCTCTTGCAAACTTTTCTCAGCCCAGTTCTTGGGAATCCCTCTCATTCTCTCAGAGCCTTACACCAGACCCTTTCTGTTCTCCTGCACCAAGATGAAAGCACCATGGACTTTTCCATGAACTTTTCCAGGAGTTCTGTGAACTCCTGGCTCCCTTTGCCTGTTCACCTTAAGTAGAATGTAGATAATGTACAGCTATGTAGACAGAGATGCTAATAGAACGGATGCAGGACTGAATCCAGGGAGCTGAGAGACACCAGGAGGTGGGCAGGAGAATGGAACTGTGGCACGGCCTCCCCACCAAGGTGACTCCTGCAGCTCAGCCCCCTTTCACTCCAGCAAGACAGCCTTTCCTTTCTTTCTGTGCAGAGTGGAGCGAAGCAGTGCATCTCTGGCATCTACAAGATGTCTTCCCAGAAGGTATCTCCTGTCTTTCATCTCTGTGCACTCCATCCAGAAAGCATGCTTTTAAAAATGAAATTAGTCTTTTAAAGTGCTGATGAGTGATTTACTGGGATCTCAGAAGTAAGCCCTCTTTATAAACACTATATAAAGCCAGAAGAAATAAACCTTCCCAGAAACTCATCACTGTTCAATTTTCAGGATTCTCTGCAAGGTCTCCAGGAGGTGACCCAAACACAGAGGACCTGGGTGGCTCCTCAGGGTTTGCTCGACCCGAGCTCTTGTTCAAGTCCTGTCCAGGCTCTGGATGAGCTCGTGGGCCCTGGGGTGAGCTGCAGCTCTTCTGCCAGGACATTGCCCTTCCTCCCACACCAATTCACTCCTCCTTTGAGGGACCCCACTGGCCCCATTTTACCTTTTTACTGCTTTCTCCTCTTCCTGCAGCCTGCCTTTCCTCTCGAGGGCCTGGCTCTGGGTCTTGCACAGAACACATGTCTAGTACAGCCTTGCTGTAGGGATCTGTCTATTTCTACCTTCTCCCTATCTCAGGGATCTAAACTGACAAGCTCCCTTCTTGCTCCTTAGGGCCCCCTCCATCTCCCTGTTCTCAGTCAGTGATTGTGGACATCCACCACTTTCCCCGGGGCCTGGAGTGCACAGGGGTCCACACTGGCTTGATTTCTGCTGTTGCCATGTTGAAACTGTTAACATCTTGAATGAAATCACCTGTTCATTCTTCACTTGTGCCTCCATTTATAATGAGCACACACATGGTGACTTCCCTAATTCTCCCAGCAAAGGAAAACTAAGTAACTAAAATATAGTTTGGTGGTTTTAGGAAGTAATTCCAGAGGGAACTGGGGAGCTGGTAACAATAAGCAGATGTTAGCAACTAGTGCACCAGTTGTAAGTGGTGCGGAGTGCTTGGAGAGCTTTATTTATTGGGGGGGGGGGGTTGAGACAAGATCTTGCTATGTAGTTCAGGCTAGTCTTGAACTTACTATGTAGTCCAGACTGTCATAGAACTTGCAGCAATCCTCCTGCCTCAGCCTCCCTAGTGCTGAGATCACAGGCATGAACCACCAGCTACTTGGAAAGCTTTAAAATGTTACCTAAAGCGGAGTGTAATGACACACACATTTGCAATCCCAGCACACAGGAGGACTGCTATGAGTTTAAGGCCAGCCTGGACTACATAGAAAGATTCTGACTAAAAAAAAATTTTTTAATTAAAAGTAAAATATTACCCTAAGTATCATGTTTCTCCCAATCTGCTTATACCCTAAATACCCATTGTCAAAGGCAATGGTTACTTTTACTAGCACAGCTTTACGATTCACAGTCTGTTGATCTCTTGGCGAGTCCTTACACCTCTGTGCAGCTTCTATTTCTACTGCCTTTCCTCTTTACAGATGGTAAACTGAGGCCAAGCCTGACTGTCCTGGGAGACCCTCGGGTATAACTAGCAGTTGAAGCCACTTGCTCTATGTCTGGGCTCTTCAGTGAGTCTCCAGCATGTGGTTTGCCAAGGGGCATGAATGTCTACCTGGGTCCCGTGTGGATCACAGAATTCCAAATCATTTAAGTGAAAGTAAGATTTGACTGTCACTGCCTCAAGAACAGAAGGGCACGCTCTCTGGAGAGCAAGAAGCAGTGACCCTGTCCAGAGTTCTCCTGTAAGGTTCTGTGGTGAAAGAAACAAGATTTACTAGAGTGTTCTCATCACTCTGCACCATGCACCTCATTCAGTAACTGCAGAAAAACTGCACGAGAGACAAAGTCTTATACCAGAGAGAGTTGGGCCAGAGAGACTACCTCTTCCTGCTGGGCTGGCCCTTAAACTCCACCAGCAGAGACCAAGCCTTTAAGTCAGCATTTCCCACCCTGCACTCTGAGTACTCATTGGGTGGTGTATTCAAAGTGACACAGAAAGAGCTCAGAGGTCAGGAAAGTCTGAAAAACAAACAAACAGAAATGATGCATCACATAAACTTCTGGCGTCATTCCTATGCATGGTTTTAATATACTAAACGTGAACTTGCTGCTTGGTCAGTATATAGGCGTAAAGCTGTTATCCTGCCAGTTGTGGTCAGCACTGACTCGCCTGGAGCCTGTGTGGAGGGTCCAAGACAGGACAACTATAACTGTCAATCAAAGCACGCCCCCTTCTGGCTTTCCTGGGAGAAGTGATAAATCTGGCCATTTCTGATCTATAGTATTTCATAACTAGCAGCCACCACTGGCCTGGTTGAACAGAGGAAGCAAGCCAACATCAAAGCCTACTGAGCAGCACGCCAGGGTCTGTGCAGGACAGAGGGCATTGCTGGACTCATGAGTCCCGAGGCCAGGTGAATAAACTTTTGACAAAGGTGTAGGACTCAGCTGTTCCTTTCCCTCTAATCTGTGCCCCCAAGTGCAAAACAGGTCAAGTGGTGAAGCCAAGACAAACATGCGTGAGCTCCATAGCCTGAGATCACAGCTTGGATGTGTATTCTGAAATGTCAGTTTTGAAGTGGGATCCTCACCAGAGAAAATAAGCCCAAAATCCTGAAAAAAAAGAAAATATTAACTTGAACCATCTTGGGGATTATATCAAAACTGTTCCTTCCCAAATAAGCCTTTGGGAGCAAAATGGAAGACAGGGATTTCCGGAAACAGAGGAGGAGGTTAGACTCTGTAGTACCCTAACATGGAAAGAAAAAAAATAGAAATAAAACCCACCCTGGGATGACCTCTGACACAGGAGCTTGGAGTGCACGGCTCCCCTCAACTCTGAGAAAGCAGGTTTCTAGGGTTCGTTTTCCCTCCACCTCTTCCATGTCTTTTCTTCCTTGCTCTGTTGTTTAGAAAGTGGGAGGCACATGATAGAGGGGAAAAGGTTGGAGAAAGTGGGGAGTCCATGTGGGAAAGGTGCAGCATGGTACCCTATACCCAAGACGGGCAGGCTCAGAGAGGGTTCCTTGGAGCCAGCAGGCAAGGCCAGGCACCAGCATCTTAGAATGCTTCAGGGTAAAGGTGATGGTTGTTCTCACTACACATGCAGGCCAGTTGCTGTCCAGGCAGATGGCAGCCACAGGGGAGAGTGTCATATGCCTGGACAAGGCAGTGACAAGTTGAGCCAGACCTCAGAGAAAGCTATGTGAGTTTAGACTTCACTCTATAGGTAAGTGTACAGAGTCACAAACGGATCTGTGTTGCTCTCAGGAAGTTTGTACCCCTGGAAGATAGGCAACTACCTAAGAGGCTTTTAATCACAATGAAGCCAGACCAGGACAGGTGCAAACTGCTTTGCCCAGACACAAAGGGGCAGGACCACCTTTGTGGTACTGAAAGTGGAAGGCTCTGCTTTGGAAACAAAGAGCCTGCATTTGGTTTTGGAAGTGGGAGCTTGAAGAGTCTGTCCATGCTGAGGGGCTATGGGAGGGTCACATTGAAGTTATGCACACAGAGAGGGGAAGTTAGAAAAAGGAGAGGGCAGGGAATGGAGCCTTCATGGTAATGCTGAAAAAGCAGAGCAGGAAGAATCAGCGAACAGAATGAGGAAACCCACGTGTGACGCAGTAATACAGGCTGGGCCTGCCCAATATGAAAACCCGGAGCTCAGTGTGTTCTGTTAGGTTTTGAGCTTGGACCATTTCAGACTGGGGGCACTTGGCCTGCACTGTGGTCCCCAGGCCAAGCCTGGTGCCTCACACGGGGCAAGGAGTCCATGAATACTGGCTATGCACATGCTGTCTCAGCCTGCATTCCTAGGGGACAGAAATGCAGCAGCTGCCTCCATGAAGCTTCAGAACCATAAGCCCCAGCTCAGAGCTCTGCAGACTCTCAACTGGCCTCACAATCTGCTCCCCAATTCTACTGGGGCTCAATCTAGGGCAGCAGCTACTCCTGTTCCCCCATGCCAAGTACTCATGGAGCCACTGCCTACACCATGCGCACCTATATCTCATTGGCAAGCTGTAGCTGAGTCCAAAACCAAAGGCAGGTGGTAGGTAAGAATGCTCCAGTTTTTGAGGCCGGGATTAGGGATCAAATCCTGGTTTACTACTCATATGTGCATGGACTGAGTTATATCACTTGCCCCATCTGAACCTCAGTTTTCTCACCTTTTCATGGGTATGATGGACACTCTCAGGGTTCTAAGGAATAAACATAGCTATGTGTAATATCCATGAGCCGTGGTGATGTCTAGTCATCACTGGCCACTGCGGCCTACAAGTGCATCTTCTAACTAGAGCCCTGACCCAGAGAAGCTGCATCAGCAGAGGTCCATGCTCACACCTCTGGAGGATGTGCCACATCCCACAGTTCGGCAGCAGAGCCACCTCAGTCCTCTCTGAGACAAACCTCAGGTCAGGAAGGAAGCAAGAGGGTTGTCCAGAGGCATCTGATCCCTCCCATAACCAAATGTCTCCCAGATTCTGTAAGCTGAAGTCCATTTCCACAAACTCCAGGCTCGTGGTTGCCGGGAGATGTCCGAGAAGTCCTTGTCCAGGCCTGCTTGTGTTTTGAGAGAGACTAAACCACTCATTGGGAATGAAGTTCCATAGGAAGAGAACTTCCCAGTGGGCCTTTTCCCAGGCTACATTTGAACTAGACCTGGGCTAGAATGGGATATCAGAACCCTTGGTGGTTTTTGAGGCCTCTTTCCATGAAGGTTATGCAGGCATAAAAGAGTTTACAGGATCTAATGTGGTGCCTGGCACCATTCCCAGGCTTATCCTCAGAGTATTCTTTTCTCCATGTCCACTGTTCAGTAAATTGCCCCAAGTAGCAATGACAGTTCAGCATTTGCCCTTATAACTTTTGAAAAATCTACTTCTATACCTCAGCTTTCTTCCTTAACCCTCAGGAAGCAAGTGTGACTTCACATTAATTTCTCTACTCTGTGAGCATCTATTGGGCGCCTACATACCAAGAGGTTGGGTTTAGCAGTAAATAAGCCCAGGGCCACAGGCCTGTGGAGAGTTTCACTAGGCAGGAGCAGAGGTCCACAGAGGGTGGAGCAGCCAGGGATCAGCCTTAGGACACCCAAGGGTCATGCTGCAGTCAGGGAGGCTAGTCAGTAAGCTGAGCATTTCTGGGTGTGGACATGCTTGTTCTGGACAAGGATAGCAGCACAGGGGTCCTGGCCAGCATGCCCTGCACCTATCAGTTCATCTTTCCTCCTGGTACTGAGATCTTTTGAAAATTAAGAAAAACCGTGTATAAAACCTTCCTCTATCACTCCAGTGAGCTCGCCCACTGCTCACCTCTGGAAGGGACCAGGACACAGAAGTCAAAGCAATTGATACCCTGGCCGGCAGCACCTCACACACCCTGCCGCCGTCTGTGTTTCACATGTAGTGCACACATGCACATGGACACACAGACACACACACACACAGACACACACACACAGAGGCACCTGGGGCGTGGTTCTCAGGTGCTGAAGTCCGGGTGTCTGTTGACTGTGGGAGTGCTCCAAGAAAGCTTTATTTACAAAGCAGGTGGAGCTAAATTTGGCTTTGGTTGGCTCTGTGGCCCCATGGCCTGTGAGGAAAACCAGTCAGGTTGCTCTGCAAACTCAAGTTCTAAGCCAGCTATGTAAAACAGTCTTCCCTGGTCCCACAGAACATTCATGACACCAGCAGAGGCCTCCAAGCCCAGCTCACGGCCCTGATGATCAGGGCCTGGAGGAGCCAGGGACTCCAAGTCAGTTCCAAGAATGCCTGAGAGTACAGCAGTAATCAGTGCTCCTAGTTGCATAGAGAAGAAATCAGCTTGCTTGTCTTTTCTCCAGAGAACTGCACGAACAATAAACAGATCAATGCCAATTAAAACAGGAAGGAAAAACTGGCTCTGTCCCAATGAAGAGCTGCGGGAAGATGTTTGATGGAAATCACCATTTGCTGGCCTCCTTCCTGCCAGCAATGAGGAGAGTGGAGGGCACCAGGGCCAGAGGGACTCTCTTGTGTTTAACCTCAGGACACTGGACTTCTGGAAAAGACTCCAGTCTCATTTCCCTGAGATTTTGAGGAAAGATGAGCTTTCACTGTGTGTGGGGAGCATTGGAGACAAGATTCCCTGAAGACCCAGAGGGCAGGATTTCCTATGGTTTCCCCTGGCACTGTTGTGATCATCACTGGGGCCTGATGGAGGCCACTTTTCTAATCCATTATGAGTTTCCTAAGGGTCAGGCACTGTGCCAAACGTATAATCTCCACATAAAGAAGAAGGAAGCAAAGTTTCGGGATGATAGCTTGTCCCAAAGCCCACACCCACACCCACACACACACACACACACACACACACACACACACACAGAATTTAAGGAATTGGCTTACATTGCTAAGGCTTGGAAATCTGCAGGGCAGCCAGCAGCCGGAGACCCAGGGAAGGGATGATGGCACAGTCCAAATCCAGAGGCCATCTGCCATAGAATCTTTTCTTCCTCGGGAAACTTCAGCCTTTTTTCTCAAGTCCTCAGCTGATTGGAGGAGGCCACCTGCACTATGGAGAGTCATCTGCACTACCCAGAGACTGCTGACTTAAATGTCAACCTCATCTAAAACACCTTCGCAGAAACCCATGAAACCCTGCGGCAGCTCTCTGCGTTCTAAGGCCCAGCCAAGCTGGCACATGAGGCAACTCTGAGACCACAAGCAGCGGCCTCCCCTACAGTCTCAGGGTCCCAGACCTGTTGAGACAGAATCTGATGGGAATATTTGAGAAGCAGGATGAAGACCACTAACTGCTGCTCCTGAAACCTGCCCCCAGGACCCAGTTTCACTGGTTGGTTTTTACTCGGGACTTTCCAGAACTCTCATTTTTATTCCATGGGAGGGAAAGAGGAGTTTGGGTGTCCCATGAAGGCCAGGCAGGTGCTCCTGATCTCACCGACCAGCCTTTCCTGCCAAGGCTGATGTCCTGGGTCCAAGGATGACCCACTGCTGTTTGTGAGGTGCTAATTGCCCACCCATCCTATGTACTCCTTACTGGAGATATAGGTGGGAAGGCAGCAGGGCTGTGAGGGAGGACGAGGCCTGGCTGCAACTCCATGACCTTCTCCGGTCTATAATCACGCCAGGTATAAACCAAAGATTTTGTCCTAGGTCAGCAACTCTCAAGCCCTTTCTCCCACATACAGAGTGCCCAGTGGGGTTCAGAGTAGATAAAACTAGAGCCACTGACAGAAAAAAAAGACCCCAACCAGCTTTGACTGGTCTCTCTGGTATGAAGACACCAAACCACCACCCCAGGAGGGATAAGGGTGATTCCAGACCCCATGCTGTGATATCCAGGAGTCCTGTCCCCTTGAGGCACATGTGGACTTTCCTGCAGAGTGGTCAGCCCTCAGGTCCCCAATCATCCACATCCACTCTCTGACTTCCTGTGAGGACAAAGAGGACAGAGTGCTGGAGTCCCACCACCCTGCACACCACCCCTGCCCAATTCCTCTGATACCCATCCCAGCCCATGGGGACCCAAGGGATGAAGGGGCTAAAGCAGGACAGGCAGGGAGGTGAGCAGGGGTCCTTGGCCCTGCTGGAATGACCACTCTGACAATGATGGCCAGGTCCAGGGCTGAAGCAGGCAGTGTCAGAGGCAGCAAGAGAGATGGGCACAGCCGTGCTAAGCATCAGAACAGAGGCCAAGAAAGCATGCAAATCCCCACCCCACCCCCAGGGCAGGATGTATAGGGCAAAATTCTGTCCTTGGATTCAGACACTGAAACTAGGCCCAGAGCTCCTGAGAAACGGAGGGCTAGAGTTGACCAAGCAGGAAGGGGTGACCAGCTGCAGCTCTTTCCTGTGTCCACTCTCATTTTCCTTTCAGTGGGAGCAGGTGGGAATGAGCTAGAGTTCAGCTCTACTGTCTCCCAGAGGTCCAGCAAAGGACCTGAGCCAAAGTGGCAGGCAGCTTGGCTCCATTTAAGGAGCCTGGTGGGTGGTCTGCCCCTCCCCGGCTACTTCCCATGGGCTGTGAAACAGGTGTGACAAGCCCTGCGGACAGCAGACATCAAGAAAGTAGAAACTTGGGTCTCAGGATAGCTGCAGAGCTGGCCTAGTCTGGACACCACCTCTGGACTGTCATGTGAAATGTGCTGAGGTCCCCTGTCACAGCCTCTCACCCTTCTAGGATGGAGGGCAGGAGGAAAGAAGCAGCCTGGGCTCAGTCCCCACATCCCTGCAGTCCAGCTACTGTGGGATGCGGGTTGAGGGAGAATGGAAGGGCTGGGGAGGGATTCTTCACTGGCCAGGTGCTCTTGATCCCCTGAGAAGCCATGGAGCTCACAGTTCTCCTCCATAGTTTCTATCTCCTTTCTAGTCAGTGCCCTTCACAGGACCTCAGCCATCCTGAAGCTCCAAGGCACTATCTGAGGTGACAGAGTAATTTCTGCTCACAACAAAGGCCCAGGGAGGGGCCTCTTCCAACCCAAGATGGCTCCAATTACTTAGTTCTCTGATGTGCCATCTGTTTGCTATGAATATTAAAAATTACTTTTCTACTTCAATCTGTATCATAAATCTAATAAGTTAGCTTCTATCAATATTAAATTTGCTATATTTTCCTTCATCTCTAGGTACCAAGAAAAAAGGAGAAAAAGAGCCCAAGGCCAAAATTCAAAGCTTAGGGGTCTTATGCTCTGACAGCTCAAAATAGGAGGAGCCAGGCATTTTAATGAATTTTCCTCCAGTTAGGACTAGTAAGCACTTTTCAAAGATAGACCATCTCAGCCAAATGGTGGCTTCCTGAGGGCTGGCAAGTTCTGCATGGTAAGAAACTGTGTGAGAATTCTCTGCTAACCACAAAGCTTTGTGAACAGGAAAGACATCAGGAACGTGGATGAGACCCAGGAGATTGTTCATGTAAGAAAAAAGGTCAAGGGGCTGGGGATTTAGCTCAGCGGCACAGCACTTGCCTGGCAAGCGCAAGGTCGTGAGTTCAGTTTCCAGTACCAAAAAAAAACCAAAACAAAAAGAAAAGGAAAAGGTCAAGGTCAAAGATTTTTCTGGTCAGCAGGGTAACATATATACCTGAAGACCAAGGTCTCTACATCTGCAGGTACAACTGATTCTAGCAAAAGTTGGAGGGGCACAGCCTGGAGGTGTGTGTGAGAGAATCCCTGGGCTCGGTAGAAGCCCTGACACCATTCCATGTGCTTTGTTTTCATGTTCAGGATGAGGAAAGGCTCCGCTGGAGACACATGGAACAGCAGAGGCAAGACAACCCACAGAAGCCCAGGAGCTGGGAGGATAAGGCAGCTCTGGTCACTGATGTCCTCAGTGGACAGGTGAGGGGAGACCAGAGCTAGGTTGAGGAGACAGACGGACACTCTGGGAAGAGTAGCATGCACACAGCGAGGGGCAGGGAAGCAGAAATCAGGTCAGCACGGAGGTAACATCCAAGAGCAGCCAGGCAGGCTGCAGTGGGGGCTGTACACGGAAGGTGCCACCCAAGCTCAGCAGCATATGGAAGAGATTTTATTTCTCCTCCAAAGTTGATGCTAATTTTGAAATCTTTCTATTCTAACAAGACGTCAAACTATGTAATAGAACACACAGATTGCAACCAAGTGGCAGCTTTCAAAAGCAGAGCCCACATGTTCTGTGTTATGTTGTTCCAAAAATGGGACTGGTGGGATGGAGCTGCCACCCTCAGCCCCAGGTCTCTGATTTGCCCCAAATCTTCTCACATTTGAGTGCCTGTTCTCAACACTCAGTGAGGTAAAATGTTACGCCAAGTCAGGAAGGCCACCAAATGGCAGCATCTTCTGCCCAGCGGGACCGAGTGCAATCTCTTTGTTAATGTTCCGCAGGGGTCCTCAGAGCCCAGCAGTCAAGCAGTAGAGTGGGCGCCCGCTTTGCAAACCTGATTTCTGCCAACAGGAACTACACCAACGTCCCTAGTGTGTGTCAGCATTGTTGCGTGGGGATACAGGATGACAACTGGATAGACATCAACAGCCTGATTGTGCAAGCTCCTTCAAGACCAGTGTCCACAGAAGTAGCCTTGGGAAAAGATGGGAACTGAGTGCCTGGTCTCCAGAGCACAATTCTGTTCCACCTCCGTAACCTCCTGAGGCTGCAGAGACTTATCCTCAACCACAGCGAGCAAGCATGGCCCTCTGGTAACAGCAGGCAATCAGATCTTGCTCTGCGGGGCAACTGGCAACTCCAGTTTTCTTCTCCCATGATTTGTGCCTGGTGACCCCTCACCTTTCTGCTTCTGTACACTGAACAGGGGGCTGTTGTAATGATTATGATAAGGATCGATACATTGTTTGCCCCTGTGCAGTCCTGTTCTCAGCGCTGTGCCATATCTGCTTAGGGCTCACACTTGGCCAGGGGGTGACTACCACAGTCCCACAGAGGAGGAAACAGCACAGCGATTTGAATACAATTCTAGATGTTGTGGCCTGCAGCACAGACAGTGTCTCAAAGCCAAAGCTCCAAATCCTACAGGACTCAGTCCCTGTCCATCTTGCATGGATGCCCCAGGCAGAAGCTGTTACTGCTCAGCTTGACTCAGAATGTCAGGCTACACTGTAGAGTCCTTTTCTATGCTAACAGAGCTATTTTCTCTTTGTCCTTAGCCTTTTTCTGCAGCTTGAGCAGGCCCCTGCCCCTGCCAGTTCTAAGCCCAGGTCTCTGCTCCTACTCTGTCTCACAGGCTCTCCTCTGCACATCCTGACCCAACACTCTCTTGTCACTCTTGACTCCAAATCTTTAAGTGGGACTTTCTCCAGCTTTCTCCATGTGCTTCATTCAGCCAGGGTGGTTACTGTCTGCTGAGCCGGAGCTGCATGTACAGTACTGACACAGATGAATCTCAAACACAAAATAAGTTTTAAAAAGCAAGTTGCATACACCATATACATAAATTAACTCTAAATGAATTAAAGGCCTAAATGTAGGAGCTGAAAATATAAGATTCGTAGAAGAAAACATAAGGGAAAAACTTCATGACATTGAATTTGGCAAGGATTTCTTGGCGATGGCACCAAAAGCACAGACAACAAAAGCAAAAATAGACACATGAACTGCATCAAACTGAAAAACTTTTGTGAAACAATCCGCAGAGTAAAAAGACAAGCTGTGGAATGGGAAATATTCACAAACCATATATTTGATACAGGGTTCATATCCAGAATATATAAGGAACCCCTATAACTCAATAACAAAAATAAATGACTTGATTTTTTTGAAAAGACCTAAATAGTTCTCCAAAGACTACACACAAATGGCCAACAACCACATGAAAAGATGCTCAACATCACTTATCAACATGAAAATGCAAATCCACCTCAGAATGGCTACTATAAAAAGAAAAAAAAGAAAGAGAAAATAACAATCACTAGTGAGGAGGTGGTAGGGCATGGTGGCACATGCCTGTAATCTCAGCACTCGGCAGGCTGAGGTAGGAGGATTGTTGTGAGTTTGAGACCCGTCTGGGCTACAAAATGAGCTCAAGGCCAGCCTGAACAGCATAGAGAGACCCTGTCTCAAAAAAAAAAAAAAAAAAAAAAAAAAAAATCTAGTGAGAATGTGGAGAACATGCAAGTTTTGCACACTGTTGGGAATGTAAATGGTACAGCTGCTTTGAAAGACAGTATTCTTCAAAAAATTGAAAATAAAACTACCATATGATCCAGGAATCCCACTGCTGGGCATATACCTAGAAGAACTGAAACTGGGTTTTCCAGGAGGACTTCGTACATGTTGTGCACTGGAGAGTGTCCCGGGGCCTGTTGCACTGCAGTGACTTGTGGTGGACAACACTGTACAGCACACTTGGAAATTGTTGTGAGAGTAAAATTTTTCTTTTTTTTTTTGAGACAGGGTCTCACTATGTAGCTCAGGCTGGCCTTTAACTAACTAGGGAGCCCAGGCTGCCCTAGAAATCGAAGCGATCCTCCTGCCTCAGCCTCCCAATTCCTGAGATTACAGGTATATGCCACCATGCCCTGCCTGAGAGAGTAACTTTTATGTTGAATTTTTTGCAACCTTTCTGCTTTCTTTTTGATTTTTTTTTAAGCAATTTGCAGAGTCTTAAAAGCACTTAGAGAAAATCACAAAACAATGTTTTATCTAGTTTATTTATAGATATAACCCATGCAGTGAATGTGCAAAAGCAAACATGAGACCGATTATGCATGCTATACCTCTGAGGAGGGAATTGCAGAATATGGGTCCCATTTCTGTAGTAACAATCTTTTATTTTTATTTCTTAAGACCCAGAGTGAACTGAGCAAATACATTTAAGATTTGTTTTTTAGGTAGTTCCTTTCCTTATCTGTTTGAACAGCCTGATGATGTAAAATAAATATCCAGCTCCTCCTTGCTGCTCCATCACCAGCCACCCTGCCCCTCCTCCCCCATGAACCTTGCAGGAACCACACTGCCCCTTCCTACCTTTGTCAAAGGGCTCCAAGCTGGCACCTGCTTGTTACTCTTGGGCCTGGTTCCTGGCTTTGTATGTGCCACACGCAGAAACAATTTCTCCTTTCAGAAAGATGAGAATGGCCCCAGAATATTTTGCAAGGGGAGAGCCAGAAGACAGTCCCCAGGTGCACATGGATACGCGCTTCTGTGGATTGTCCCTGGGGGCCAAGGGGTGACAAGCTCAGAGGCAGAGAAGGGCAAGCTCATTTGCTCTGAGCCAGGTCTGGGCTCGGAGAGACCTTGTCAGAGTTTGAATCAATCCCCATCTGCTCAGCCCTATTGTCTCTTTCCCACAGAACCTCATGTTAGGCAAGGCAACCCCAGGGCCAGCCCGGGCTGGGATATAACCTCAGGGGCACAGTTCTTTTCCTCCTCAGTGCAGCCCAAAGTAGGGGCCAGGATTAGGAAAGAAAAGACTCATCTGTGGTGTCGCCAGCCCTGCTGTAACACAGGCTACAGGCTGGCTTGGGACAGCCTTGCTTCAGAGAGGACCCTGACTCCCAGGACCATTACAGCCAGCCCTCTGAGTCAGGGTCAGGGGTGGAGCTCCTGCAGTTCCCATGGCCACCAGCTCTGTAAATGCTGTGCGCACACAGGGCAGTGGTGGGGTGACATGGTTTTTCCCGTGGACTGAAGGCCCTGATGCTATTATAGGTAGCTGAGCTAGGTAGAAGTATTATAGGCAGTCAGACAGGCCCTCAAGACAGTCAGTGCAAAAGATGAAAACACATCACAGGTGTGACCAGAGGCACATCTGTTAGAAGTCAGGCCTCAAGACAAAGATGGAACGACCAGGCCTACATGCCTCCCCAAGGTCTAAGATAAGTGGTAACACCTGGTCTGATAAAGTCTAGATAGACATCAGTCACCTTAATGGGTGACCAAGAGCCCTGGACACATCCCTTCCTGAAAAGTTCTTTGTTTTTTCCATTTACACTTGTTACATGACTTGCTTCCCCACTGGATCCATATTACCTAAGCAGCTATACTTATAATCTTATTATTTGATCATAGGTTTAGTCCACACTGTACCCACCTTGTGATTTTGCTCTTCCTCTGTGAAGTGAGCTCATTGCAACCCACTCAGAGCCCCTTCTGTCTCTCAGGCAGGAGCTGACTCTCCCTCAATAAAATTTCCTACTCTTAACCTCTGCTGTTCCTTAGAATTCGTTCTTCAATTTTGGGGAACATGAACTTGGCATATCAGACATCTAGCAGGTTGGGAGTTACATTTATTTCCCCTATATAGTCTGAAGGTACTACATCAATGTCCTGGGTTACACATACACTGGGAGGGTCATCCCAACCCTCTTGATTTTTCCTGGTGCACCCACCATTTTCCTTAGGCATTTGCAGGATTGGATTGAAGGCTCCAGCAATGTCCCAGCTCCAGGAGGAAAAGCCAGTGCCACCTTTGCCCCTGTAGTCCCTGAGGACCACCAAGACACTTTTTCACATAGGGCCCTGCTGCAGCGTTGCATCCAGTTGCAGAAATGGTCCCTGGCCCCATACCAGGATATGAAGTACCAGGGTGTGAAACTGGGGTGAGCCTCAAAGCAGGGAGGAGGAGGATTAAATACAGGAATAGAAGGATTAGGAGGAGACTGTTTAGCCAAAAAGCAAGACAAGGAGAGGAAATGGGAGCTGCTTTCAGCGAGGGTGCCAGGCAAGACCCCTCTGGTTACCAATCATTTGAGTGAGAGCTCAAATGATAAAGGGCTCAGGTGATAAAGGGCCAGGTGCAAACCAGTACGAGTCACCTAACCTTCCGAGGCTGGACCAGAAGTGCTGCTTCTGTGCTCTGTCGGTGGAGATTGTTTATCAAACTGCTGGGGCGAATGGGGCAATAAGGGAAGCTGGGGCAGCAAGGCTTCTAAGGAAAGACACTTTCTCTTGCTGAGTTCTCTCTCTGCAACTCACGTGGTTCAGGATGGCACAAATTGATACCAACAGTTGTAGGGTCGGGGCCGTTACTCAAGAACCAGCTTTTACAATGCAATGAAATACAAGCATCTACTGAGTACCTATGTTGTACAAAGCTCCTTGATCTGTGGGAGACTATCGCTGCTTCAAGGGATGTCGAGATTTCACTGCTTCAACAGCCTCCCCAAAGAGACAAAGAGGCCTCCACCACTAACATGCAAATGGAACTCCTCCCCACTGAAGCTTCATTTTATTACAGTTTCTTTTCCCTCAGGGAGTGGGGCTCCCTGGAGCTGAGCTCTCAGTCTCCCACCTGCTGTGACCCTTCATCGCCTTAATAGCTGAGGATTCCTCCCCAGTCTGCAAGATTTCATCTGGCTCACCTACACACCTCATTTCACTTTATAGTCCCTATTTTTCTCAGCCTTCCCTGCCAGCAGATGTGGCTGGAGCAGCTCTTTTTCATATTGGATTACCCAGAAAGGATCTTTCACGTACTGAGGGCTGTTTATTCTCCTCAGTCTTGCACATCTTAGGCTCACTCTAATCCCTTATATTTTATTCATTAAATCAGTGCTAGAAACCTTGATGACAGCTCAAGCAGCAGGTCATAGATATGACCTTCCCATTTCCCATCTAGGATTTGGAGCCCCATGTGCTGTCACCAAGTAAGGGAATGAGTAGTCTCCACAGTCTCTCCACATGAGGCTGCTGTGGTGCTTTCTCGTGTGGGAATGTCAGGAAACAAGAGTGATGAGCCCTGACATCTGGCTCATTTGGACCGAGCACCAAGTGTCCTGCTGCGCAGTTGGACTGGAGAGACCCAGTGGTGTGTGGGTGGAGAAGGCTAAGCTGCAGTCTCTTCCGGCTGAGTGGCCCTGGCTTCTATATTCCTGGCTGGCTGATTCCCAAGTCTTCTCTCTGGCTCTCCTGGATACTCTGTAGCCTCTTTGGAACAATTCAAGGAATCCCTCCCAACATAACCAGACAGTCAGGACTGTTGGGACTGACAGAAACATTCAGCTAATTTCAATTAGTCCAGTGTTTGATTGTCCCTCAAAACAATGGATGCTATTTCACTAAAAAGAACCCTTGAAAAATGGAGAGTGCCTGTAGCCAGCTTGAATTTTTTTTCTTGGATATTACTTGAAATAGTTTTTACAGTTTTATCTATAATGCTTTATCTATACATTTGAAAAGGCCTTTGTGTATAAAAATAAGAGTTCATTTAAAGAAAAATAAGGTTCCAGGCAGAAGCCATGCAGTCAGCTGTGGGAGCCATTCACTCCTGAGCTGACCCCAACCCCCCACAAGGGTTTAATCATTCAAAAAACAAACACACTAGATGCTGACTTATTCCTAAAGACCTGTACCACTGGCACCCCAGCCATCATTCTCTGGACAGCCCATAGGGTGGGCCAAGAGTTGGGCATCTGTTCAGCACAGGTGGGGAAAGAGGCAGCACTCTTTGCCCATCTGACCTGAACTCAGACCCTCATGGTCCTCCCAACCCAATCTGGCCCTGAGCACATAACTACCTCTCAATGCCCCCTACCCTACACAGCCTCCCGTACTTGAGAACTGGTGCAGCCAGAGTGCCTGTAGCCAGCTTGAATTTTTTTTCTTGGATATTGAAATAGTTTTTACAGTTTTATCTATAATGCCCATGTGTCTTGGTTACTTTTCTCTTGCTGCTGGGACAAAATATCTGACGACCAAAATTAAGGAAGGAAAGGTTTATTTCGCTTACAGTTTGTGGAGGTTTCCATCCATACTAGGCATGATTATAAGGCAGAGTGGCACGTGGCAGAGGGCTGCATCTCAGGGCGGAAGCACAGCAAAGCTGCCACCACACACACACCATGGCGGAATCCGGAAGGAATGGCCTCAAGCAGCTCCTTCCTCTCCCTTACATATGCAAACTATCCACTCCTGGGCGGGTGCAGCTCTCACACCCATATTCAACTCTAATAGCCTGCCCCATATCTGCAGGAGGCTTTGGGGGGGACACACAGACATAAACCATAACACCATGAGTACTGCAATCAACAGCAGAGGTGCTGGAGAGCTCAGGCTCCCTTGGAGGAATCCTGCACAGGGAGAAGAGCACCTGGAGACCACGGTCCCCTTCACAGAAATGTCTGTGTGATGGATTCATAATCAACTTGCAACACCCAGCTGAACTGAATCAGTGTGGTTTTGGTTCTGGAAGGCCCACCCGAGGATTATTGCCAACAGCATAAAAGCAGAACTGGAGGGGAAGATGGTACTGTTGATTCTCCTGGAGAAGCTTGTCATGCTGGTTTTCCTGATATGAACTCAGCTGTTATCATTGTTGGAGGAGCTCGGGTCCTCACTGTCTTTGAGGATGGCTGCAGATCTCTCCAAGGGAGCTCTGGTCCTTACCTTGAGCTTCACTTCCCGGCTCCAGTGCAGATCTCTCATCTCCAAGCCCAGTTGTGCAGAGTTGGGGTTCTGGTGGTTGTAGGAAGGTGAGTTGGGGTTCTGATGTGTAGGAGCAGGAGGGTGGGTCCACAGAAGCCCTGCTCTGGGCCTTGCAAGAAACCCCCATGTCATCTTGTCCACCAGTGATAAACAGGTATGTCACCTTGCCCATAGAACTTCTTTGAAAGAACATTTTAAGAACTTTGCTGTCAAGTAACACATATTTATTGGTAACTCTAGAAAATTCAGGAAAGCCCAAAGGACATTAGGTAATTCTGACACTGGACAGAATCTTTTGGCTCAGAAACAATAGAAATGAGACCAAGCCAAACATTGTAAGCATATTCACGTTTGCACAGACAAAACTTTACTGCAGGAAGGGAGCTTCAGCTGGAGGGAGTCAGCACTGTGGAGAAAGGAACCAAGCTGTTGGCCCAACAAAGGAAGGGCTTGCTTTTCACTGATTTGTTAGGGTGGGCTAATCTGGTAACTGCCCATTAGTCAATAGATGTACTTGTAACTCGGGTGCAGTGGCACACGCCTATAATCCCAGCACTTGGGAGACTGAGGCAGGAGGGTCACTGTGAGATCAAGGCCAGTCTAGACTATATAACAAAACCCTGTCTCAACGAAACCAATAAATAAATAAATGTATGTATGTACATATGTTCTTGGAGTCAAACATCCTGGCCTTGTACCTGATGTCCAGTGTCAGCTTAGCTTAGGAACTGCTGAGTTATCCTTAGAGCTGGCATCATGCTTTTGCACAAATGTCTAGGTGAGGCATGGAATTATTTTGGAAATGGGACGGAGAAAGATGTTTGCATAGGTTTGTTGTATGAAAATACCTAATTCAGGAAATCAATTGGCAAATGCTTACCAAGCATTTGTGTAGAATGTAAAAGGAGCAAAAGCCCAGGCTCCTGCCCCCACCAGCCCCATGGGCACAGAAAATGCAAAACAGTGGTGCCCATGGCTTCAAGAATCAAAATGTGTTGAGGGCTGCACACATATTAAGGTCCCTTTGAGTTGATGCTGATGAGTCAGCCAGACCCAGTCTAGTAATGGACAGCAAAAGTATCAGTGTTGCAATAGTTAGGACCATGTACTTTATGCTCTCATCCCTCTAAAATTCATGTGTAGAAGTCCTACCCCATGGTGATGGAATGAGGAGGTGGGGTTTTTGGAGGTGATGAAGTCACAAGGGTGGTGCCAGATGGTTCTGGTGCCTTCCTCAGTCAGGGCTACGGCTTAAATGATCTCACAACTCTGACCAGCCTAAGAGGACTTTCATGAGGGCGATGCATCTGATACTGCCTCTCCTCTCCTGGGGGCCACCCTGTGCGGTTCAGTGCTCTCCCCAGGGCAATTAGGGACACAAAAAGGAGTTGACAGACACCTCAGGGAGGCAGTTGAGGACAGTTAGTGCCAGCTCCTCCTGCAGAGCCAGGGCAAGCCTGGGGAAAGGCCCCAGCAGTGACACTGGGGGATGCAGTACAGAAAGTATAGCCTGAGGATGAAACTCAAAGGCATAGGGCTGGTGCCTCTGCCCAGGGCTGTAGCAGTCAATTTCCTGTCACTATGACAGAATACCTGCAAAATCAACTTAAACTAGGAAAGGTTTATTTTGATGAAAGATTTCAGAGGTCTCAGCCCTTGGAAGGTTAGCTGGCTCCACTCCCTCTAGGCCTGTGGTGAGGCAGAACATGGCAGTGGAGAAAGCTCATGGTGGACAGGAGGCAGGGGGAGTGAGAGAGCATATACCATGTTATCAGGCTTCCTTCTTCTGCTTTTGTCCCATCAGGGTCCCCAGCCTACTGGATGGTGCTGTCCATATCCAAGACGGGTGTCCCCCCTCAGTTTGCTGGCCCATATGCCACTCTCTGGAAAGGGCATAGGGTTTCCTCTCTGGAAACCCCTCATGGACATGAGCTTAACAACCAAGATTAACCACCGTGGGATGTAAACTGTTAACTGGACCATGGGGAATGATCCCAGAGAACCCTCAAGTCCCTATGAGCTAGTGTTTAACAAGAACTTCTCTTTCTTTTATTTTTATAGATTTTTCTAATTTCTCCAAAACATAAGCATGCAGCATGGTATGCAAGAAAACAAGCTGGATTTGAGGGTTGTTTCCAGGAGGCCTTGCCTCCAGCACACTCATCCAGCCTCGTCTCCCAGGACAGGTGTCTGGGCCTGAGTCTCCTCAGCACTGCAGACAGGAGGCTAGTTTGGGTGACTTTCAAGGTCCCTCCTCTTAAATGAGGCGTGGTTCACCTTCCTAGAAGAGGAGGCCAGAACAGAGGACTGAGGGGAACCTTCCACTGGTGCTTGAGGGTTGGACAGTGCCTCCAGAGAGGACCAGGCATTCTGCACAGTGAGAAGGGGAGATGATGGCTCCCTGGCCAAGCCCAATAGTCTAGGAGAAAAGCTGAGGAGTAGGAGTGGGACTGAGCTGAAGCAGTGGGGCCCTGGCTCCCAGTCCTACTTCAAATACAGCAACCCTATGCAAATTACCATGCAGCAGGATGGGTGTTCAGCTGCTTCCTGGCACTCGACAGTGGCAAGAAGCAAAGACAGACTAAGACTCTAACTCTCACTTGTCTTTGACAGGGAAAGTGAACTGTGGGTCTGTGGACCTGGCCCAGGCGAGCAGGAACTGCTGGTCGTCACCCTGGCTCCCACCCATCCAACCCCCCAGGGGGCCTGAGGTCTGCCATCCCACAAACCAGGGAGCAAACCCGCTCCAACTCCAGGAAAGGGCATTGTTACCACAGACCATGGGCCCTCTCTGGACACTGGCTCTGGAAGCAGGGCAGGCCCAGAAGTGAGCTATTTGTCTGTGGCCCCGTGTCTCTAGGCTTCTAGGAGCTACTCTCAGGGGGACGGATGGGGTGATAGTAACCCAGAAAGGAGTCCTACTGAAGTGACTCATTTAATCTCTCTCCTTCCCTCCCTCTCTGTCTTTCATTTCTATGTCTCATTTTCATCACCCATCACTCAGAAAAAACACATAAAGCAGCTCCTCCAGACAATCAAGGAGGAAATGACTGCATGATGTTTTAGGAAAAAGTATCAACAAGCGAAAACCAAGTCTGTTTCCTGGAGGAGAGATGACCCCTTGCTGGGAGGCTCCTGGGCCTCAGACAAGAGTTCAAAGTACCCAATAAGCATTTTGTTGACAATGGTTAGTCTTTGTTCTTGTTACCAAAATTAGAAACCACCCCTTTTTCTCAGTCATAACAACGCTGGTACTTAATCAATTGTATAGAGGAAAACAACTTATGTCATTCAAATGCAGAGATATGCGATACAGAGGGAGGTAAGGATTTCCAGAACCACCCTGTCCAGGGATTGTTTTCCCAGACACCCAGTGGAAGAAGTGCTGTCCAAGAAGAAAGGAAGTGACCTATGGGGACAGAGGCCACAGCTGAGGAAGCTTTGTCCAGAAGTCTGCCTCAGGCAAGCAAAGGGGAAAGTACGTGAGGGGAGGCAGGGACACACAGAGGGAGGGAGGGATGGGGGCAAGGTGGGAAGAAGTGGGGAGAGACTCGGGCACCCGGCATCATGCAGAACCCTCCAACCACCACCCACACACCCAGCAGGAGCCCCAGTCAAATGTGCTGTCTCTTCTTCCCAGACCGCAGTCTGTGAGATCCTGTGTGGCTTGGGGCCTCCTCCTCATCACCATGCTCATCAGAGGCCGGTCCAGCGTCCACACATCTGGAGGACAGGCAGCAGGCAAGTGGCAGAGCATCAGTCACGGGAGGGCATGTGAGACAGTTGCGAGGTAGGGTGAGAGGTGCTGTGGAGGCCGCACCCAGGAGAAGAGGAAGGTAGGGTTCCCTGTATTTACAGGAGAAGCTGGAGTATGGTGAAGGCTGTGCATCTGCCGGAGCAGGCACGAGTGGGGATGGACCTGGACCTGTGATGATGTGAGGTTGCAGTGGACAAGCCTCTATTCCACTATGACCTTGCCATCTTTCTCCTGCCTGAGGTTGGGCAATCTGGTTGCAGAGAGAGGGACAGCCCCCTCCCTAACAAAGGCTGTGGGCCATGCTTGGGGAAAACATTTGCAACTGCCCAGAGTACAGAGCAAGCTTCTGCTGCCGATGACGTAGCAGCCCAATCACAAGATTTCCCTGATTGGGCCACCAAACCCTTTTGTGAAAGAAAAACCAGGAAAAGGGGCTTTATGTGGAAGAGAAACTCAGATTCAAGTGTGGATGTTGAAGAAAGAGTGGAGAGAAACCCTGCACCAGTGACCACCAGGGATAAAGGGGACCAAGCTTGGTCCCTGACTCAGTGCCACAAGAGGGAGCAGCCACTGGAGGGCACACGGGGTGTCGCGTGAATGCCTAGTAGCTGCCCAACGCAGCGTGCGCACACAGCGCCCACCTCCATGACTTTGCACAACCTCCTGTCACAATCTTGTCTTCACACACCCCCCACACACATGTATTACACACACGCACACATGTGCACACACACACACAGCACATTTACACACAACACACATCATAATGCTAGGGAGTCCCTGGCACCTTGCAGGATGTGGGCATCAGCTTACCCTGAGCAAGGGGTGGAATGGAGCAATGGCTGAGCAGTGGGCTCAGCATACACTAGGAATGAGCATTTCTTGAAAAACATGAAATTTTGTGACCATCTGAGGAACAGCAAGCTTGAGAAGCCACATGTACTGACCTCCACCAAGGTTGTGCCATATCCAGCCTCCCAGAGACCCTCTCCTTGGGCCTCTCACCCTTATAGAGCCCCTGTGTGCTGCAGGGGGTCAAGGTGACTGTGTGATCTCCAGGTCTCACTCCAACAGGCATTAGAGCTTCTGCTTTATTCTCTGGGAGAAGCCTCCTTGTCCCTAAGACCCATGGAAAGCCCTATGGAAAAGGGTGGGGGGCTGGGGATTTAGCTCAGCGGCAAAAGCGCCTGCCTGGCAAGCGCAAGGTCGTGAGTTCGGTTCCCGGTACCGGAGAAAAACCAAAAAAAAAAAAAAAGAAAAGGGTGGACAGGGGACCAAGGCCCCCTCCAAAAGCCACCAGCAGTCAGCAGAGCACATGGGAGTGGCTCCTCCCACCCAGCCAGGTTGCAGTGAAACAACCGCCACTGACAAGTAACTGCAGCTCACAAACAACCATGAGCCAGAACCACCAGCACCATGCTCACAAACTCCAGACTACAGAGGTGGTGAATGTTGTCAACAGCTACTATTGTCTTTAACCACTGAGCTTTGGATAATCTGTTACAAAGTAATAAATAATTGACAAAATATAGACTATCATATTGGACTCGGATGAAATCATGCAGGTGAAAAAAATGCATTTTTACTTAGTTAATTGAAGAAGCTTTGTGCTATGATCTGTTTCTTCTTTGTAAGAGAGGAAGTTTTTGGTCTGTGTCTTGTACTCTGAGTAACTGTTTTGAAGATAATGATACACATTGTATTAAAATATTGTTATTCTCTTATTTTGTTATGAAATTTTGTTTTTTTCATAAAATTTAAAAAGTAAAGATATATATATAATTTATTATAAAATA
Source organism: Chinchilla lanigera (assembly GCF_000276665.1). Taxonomy (NCBI): domain Eukaryota; kingdom Metazoa; phylum Chordata; class Mammalia; order Rodentia; family Chinchillidae; genus Chinchilla; species Chinchilla lanigera. The sequence goes on along the minus strand of NW_004955492.1, from coordinate 8,814,479 downwards.
ATGACTCAGCATTTCCCAAAGCTCCAGTTACATATTTTTTCAAAGAATGCTCATGCTCATTAACATCTTAGACTGTTGATGCTATGCAGAGGATACTTTAGGAAGATCTGAGCTAACAATGGTGGTATTTGTTGCTAAAAACTGTATCACATAAGTCACCAATCAACTGGGGGTTCTTTTGCTCAATTTGGACAGAAATCATGAATTACCAAAGTACAGCTCCTTGATGTTAGCTGCTCTGGGCTCTGAGCGTTGGTGGCCCCAGCCATTAGTGTCACAGCTCCAGGCTCTGAGGGCCCCCAGCCCCCAGCCCTCGGTGCCATAGTTCTTGGCAGCTCCCACCCACCCCTGTCAGCTCCTCAGCAGCTGAGGCTCATGGCCCCCTTGGCAGTTTTCTGGAGCTCTCCCAACTGCCTCGACTACCTCTCAGGGCTTCTCTGCTAGTCTCCAGCAACTGCTACTTGTCTCCACTGATTGCTTCTGGTCTCTGGAACCCTCAGGGGTGGCACCCTCCTGCACTGACCAAGGACTGTGAGGAGCTTCTTATACAGAGGAGTAATGCACTGCACATGTGCAGTTTGTATAATTATGGACCTGCTTGAGAACCCCCCACCAAAAATGGGGGACAGAGCGTGGTCATCTGGGAGGGATCTGATCATCATAGCCTCTGTAACCCAGGCAGATTCTCCTAAAGTGGGGAGTGCATCTCTGTCCCCTAAGCCCAGCTCCTCTGAGCCCAGGTGTTGGGAGACCCAGAGGCTGGTAACCTAGGCCGTCCTCAGGAGGATGGGGATGGGGGAGAGTGTGACAGATGACAGATTTCAGCCCCTTCTGTGTCTATCACAGTAAGAAGGAGAGGGCGACTTCAGATCTTTCTATCTCATCTGCTATCCTTCTCATAGCTCCATAGAAGGTAGGTTATATCTAATAAAAACACATTTAAATAAAAGCCTAGTATTAATTTTAGAAACATAACCACATGACCTGTGTTTATGTAGCTCCTCACTTAAAGCAATGCTAAGCTTGATCTTGTTGAGTTAGCATTTCAAAAAAGGAAATATTCTTTCCAGTCTGTCACCTTTTGATATATTGGCTTTTATGAATTTTAAGTTCTTTTTCTTGGCTGTATTCAAAACATTTGTAAAATGCAAATTAAATAAAGTAAAAAAAATCCCTGATCATTAAGAATGTTAAGCCTCCGGTTAAGATGAGGAAGTCGAGCTCCTCTAAGTATCTGCTTGCCTTGGAGGACAGGGAAGGCAGGGAGCACACAGCATCAGGAGGGCCTGTGAGGGGATACAAGTGACGGTGGACATGTGTTCAGGGAGAGGCCATCCCTTTCCTCGCTCTAATGATGGCTTCAAAGAGTTAAAAATGAGGGTGATCTGGAAATCTGGATCCACAATTAGCCCCAAGCTGATTCGTGTTACAGACCTGGTTACCAGGTGGAGGGCAGTGAGCACTTGGGCACTCTGACCCGCTCCTGCAGGACCGTCCTGAGGTGCGCTCCACCTCCTCTGGCCTCACTCTCCTCCCCTGCAAACTGGGGCAGTGATTTGGGCTTCTCAGGACTTGACACATTCATGAGCATAGGAAGCACCAGACATTGGTTCCCCCAGAGTTTCCTCATGCCCACCACACCTCACCACAGGTGTGGTCTGTTCAGGATGGGGGAGGGGACACAACTGACACCAGCATTGATGACTGTCACAGCAAGGGAACCCATTTAGCAGAGGGACCAATTAGGGTCAGGTTTACTTTTTTTCTTTACAAAAGGATTCACCTAAAATTGTTTATTTCCTTAAATAGAAGGCAGCCCTCCCCCACAGTTTCCAGGCAACCAACAAGGGCGTTCAACCATACGCTGGTGTTTACAGAAGCGGACGGTTTGTGCACGGTTCTCAGCAAGATCCTCAATACAGCAGGCACAGGTGTGCTTTGACATAAACATACCCTACTTGAAGGTAGAAGCAGGACACGGCTCTCCTATGCTAGCCTAAATAGGGCCATGTTGGCTGATGATCTAACCTAGTGGTGAAAAATATCCTGCAATTACACTGGCAAGAAGCCAGTGCACATAATTTCCTCACTTGTGTCTCAAATTCCTCATGTTAAACAGAGCACACGAACTGGGGTGCAGCTCAGTGGCAGAGCACTTGCCTAGCACGTATGTGGCCTGGGTTTGGGCCCCAGCACCACAAAACAAAAACAAGATAAAAAACAAAAATAGAATACACGTCCACTTCATCTTAAAGAGTCCCTCTTTTCTCATTCCAGTGTTGCCCTTGAAGATCCCATGGGCACACACAGCAATGTTGGTGGCACCTGGGAACCCAGCTGGCTCCCACTCAGTACAGAATCTGAAGGGGCAGAGAGTCATCCAACATGAAGGACAGGAGAGAGCAGTATCTCAGAGCATTAAAAGCCACTTCTTTCCTCAAAGAATGAGCATGATCAAGGAGAACACCCTGAGAGCTGGGCACTGCTGCTGTGCATTTAGGTCTCTGCAGGCTAGAACTATGGTTGTGTGGTCATCAGGTCAAGGGGTTCCCTTCAGAGGTCAGTACTGACTCCCAGGGGAAAAGGAAGCTGTGTCCTTTTCGATAGCACTGATTTGCAATTGTCTGAGTGCATTATTCACTCAACAAATAAATGTTAAATAGAAATAAGCAAATAAACAGAGGCAACTCTATCTGGAGGGAAGTGTTGAAACTTCAGCTATGGAGGTAAGAACAGAGGGGACTGTTGGGTGTCACTTTCCCTCCGAGAGCATGAGAGCGGCCCTTCCCAGAGCCTGATGAATCCCCAAGGCGCATGCTGCACCTAACAATGGGGACCTGCTCAGGAACTTGCCATCAAGTGATTCTGTCACTGTGTGAACATCAGAGTTCCTTACCCAGACTGAGATAGTTCCTTCATCACCAGGCAATACCACTGCACAGATCACTGTCCTCTATGTGGTCCACTGTCAACCAAGACATCATTGTGTGGCTCTCAACTATATTTTGTTGGTAAGGGCTTGAAACAGAAGCTTTGACGTTTACCAGCATTCTCTTACTTGTCACCCATGGTTAATTTATCTGCAAAGAAATGAATTCAGGAATTCTCTCTCCACACTCATTATTGAAGCCATACTTTCCTGGCCAGGATTTCTGCTCACTCTTCCCTTTGCAACTTTATGACAGCCCTCTGACTGGACAGGGAGGCCCAGGCCCAGCCCCAGCCTGAGCTCAGGAGAGAAGAGACTGCATTGACAGCATTCTCAAGGTCCTACGATGTCCTGGCACACAGGAGGCATACACAAAATATTTGGTGAAACAGTCATCCCAGTGCTACTGAAAACTTGGCCACCGGGCATGGATGACATCATCTATTTGTGGGGGCGGGTTACTGAGGGCTGACCCAGGGCTTTTCCATGGAGCTACATCCTCAGCCCACTTTTTGTTTGTTTGCTTGTTTATTTTTTGTTTTTTGAGACAGGGTCCCACTATGAAGTTCTTCTAGCTTGAACTCACTATGTAGCCTAAGCTTGCCTTAAACTCGAGATGATCCTCCTGCCTCAGTCTCCCAAATTCTAGGATTATAGGCATGTGCCACTATGCCCAGCAACCAACCCATTTTTTATTTTTTATTTTAAGACAGTCTCACTAAGTTGCTAAATTGGCCAGGCCAGGGTTGAACTTTTGATCCTCCTGTCTCTGCTTCCCAGAGTGCTGAGATTACAAGTATATGCTATGATGCCCAGCTTCTTTACCTTGACTGAGGGCAAAGTCCACATCCTGGTGGCAGTGGATGAGGTCTCTCCCTATACTCTCCAGCGCCAGCCACGGTTCTGCCCCTGTCCAGGCCCCCAGTACCCTAATGAGGAGGGACTCAGTCTACAGTATCCTTCCAGACAGCCTCCCACCAGAGTCTTTGTGCAGGTAGCTGGTATGAACTGTGATGTTTAGAACCAAACATAAGAGGGAAGGTGTCAAGCAGAAAAGAGAGAAAATGAACATTACAAAACCTCCAGACCAGAAGTCAATGGCACATTTTTGTTGGGGACAGAGCAGTTATGGGTCTCCCTGCTGGGTAGGATGCTCTTTA